>NC_059362.1:31398700-31713075 GCF_019703515.2 Myxocyprinus asiaticus
AATTCACTGATATAAATCTCACAATGAAAATGTTTACGGTTAAATAATTGACAAAGAGCAAAACAGCAATGAGTAAAAATGAGAAAAGGCATAAGTGCCTCTCTTTGAGATATTCACATATTAACAGAATGAATAAATATTCTATTTAACACTAAAGCTTCAACCGTTCTGGTTACAGTATGGTTCACCCAAACATTCAGCTATAAGACAGAACCTTATATGCTTATGGCAGAGTGAAACAATAGCATAACTGTAAGATGTCTCTCCTATTTTAAAGGAAAGAGTTTTAATGGCCCACCATAACTACACAGGAACACCCACGACAGCTATTTTCCATGTACAGGTAGGCAATAGGCACACAAGTATTATTTGTCAAGATAACGTTTCAATATTTCAACATATTTCTAATCAGCAAGAAAATCTGACAACAATATAAAAATGTTTGCTTCTTTATCTGTCACTACAGAACAGTTTTGCTTTTTTCAGAGTGGTCCAGCTAATCATTATGTTCGTTCTAGAGCAAGGGTTTTCAAAGTCAAAGACAGTGGGCCTCCCTTGTGACACAACGTACATGATGGCGCCATCTCCACCTGTTCTCTAGATTCATCATTTATCTAAATAAGTAAGGGGGGGGGGGGGGGGGGTAATCAGGATTCCAGTCGAGTCTAGAGCTCCGAGTCCTCCAGTAAATGGACAGCAAGCCAAATACCTTTACCTCTTCTATAAAAGATTACATTAACATACGAACTACTGAATCAATCATTTTTCTGAATCAATCATTTTTATAATTTATTGTTTAACAAGAAACTGCAGAAGTTATTAACTGAATTATGACACTGAATATACAACTTTTTCTATTATATCATTTTTACAATGGTGGAGAAAAAAATGGAACAAACCAATGCTAGTTCCTAGCAAAAAAAAAAAAAAAAAAAAAAAAGGAACACAATTTTAAATTCCAATAACGGTCCATCTCAGTCAAACCAGTCAGAAGATCTGTAACAGAGAAGAGGAGTGTGTGTGTGTGTGTGTGTGTGTGTGTGTGTGTGTGTGTGTGTGTGTGTGTGTGTGTGTGTGTGTGTGGGTGGGTGGGCAAAGGACTACTGAATAGAAACTCTTCTTGAATGTCCATGTTTTTCACGTACCTCACAAATGTTAACAGCTGGCCACATCAGTGGATTCGTCGATCTGGAGTGCAAAAAATGGGCTGTGCCTGATGAACAAATATCAGAAAATCTTCACAAAGATTCTTAATAAACAAATCTATGGGAACTATGGGAATTATTTTGTGACTAAACAAAATCCAAAATAAATCAAAACTGTGTTATATTTTAGCATCTTCAAAGTAGTCACCCTTTGCCTAGAATTTTTGCTTTTTAAACAGTATTGAAGGAGTTCCCATCTATGTTGGGCACTTATTGGCTGCTTTTCTTTATTATTTGGTCCAAGTCATCAATATCAAAAACTTTTTTTTTATTTAATTAAATTTTAGTTTTATAATGAAATAAATTAATATGGTGGCACAATTATATTTTTGTCTACAAAACTAATTGCAAACACGTAAGCATACACCTTCACATCAAAAGATTTTTAAGATCATGAGAAACATTTCAGTGTTTCAAAACTTTTGACCGGTAGTGTATATATCTACATCTATACATATATATACACACATATTAATTATTTAACCCCTCTTGCAGGTGTTTTCAAAGTGTGGGGCGTGCCTCCCCATGGGGGCACTAGAGCATGTCAGGGGATGCGCGCCCCACGCTTTGAAAACCCCTGTTCTAGAGTGAAACAAATTAAAGCAAAACAGGCGATGCCTCGATCAAAATGGTAATAGATTCTTTTAAGTCAAAAGGCAAAAGTTCCATTCCTATGGCCGCCATATTGAGCGTTGCAATTTCTCAGATTCATTTTTTCAGTGACCTGTCTCAACCTCCTTATAACGACTCTGCTACACATCTAACTCTGCACATATACTCAGTTTGACACCTGTGCCTGTTTAGTGACCAAACTAATGAAAGTAGGACATAGTGAGTTGGACTGAACAGCAGCAAGGCTCTCTGGAAGATGAAAGGCTTATTTAATCCCAACAGGCCTGCTTACTTCCTCCACAATTAAAAGCTGCTTCCGTCTGTTTAACCAAGAACCTGCTCCGGGGGGCCTGGGTAGCTCAGCGAGTATTGACATTGACTACCACCCCTGGAGTCGTGAGTTCGAATCCAGGGTGTGCTGAGTGACTCCAGCCAGGTCTCCTAAGCAACCAAATTGGCACGGTTGCTAGGGAGGGTAGAGTCACATGGGGTAACTTCCTCGTGGTCGTGATAAGTGGTTCTCGCTCTCAATGGGGCACGTGGTAAGTTGTGCATGGATCGCGGAGAATAGCATGAGCCTCCACATGCTGTGAGTCTCCGCGGTGTCATGCACAGAAAGCCACGTGATAAGATGTGCGAATTGACTGTCTCAGAAGCAGAGGCAACTGAGACTTGTCCTCCGCCACCCAGATTGAGGTAACCACGCCACCACGGGGACCTAGTAAGCAGTGGGAACTGGGCATGACAAATTGGGGAGAAAAGGGGAGAAATAAATAAATAAATAAATAAAAGAACCTGCTCCGAACCATGTCAAGGAGATTTACTGACATGTCATAACTGCTCTGTAATACTATAATTCACTTATAAGACACTATGTTTCTCACGGAAATCTTATGGATGCATAATAACCTTTGTGCCTCTCAGTAAACAATAATGATCATCAGAGTGTATGTTACCAGTCAACATCTACATGTCATAACATGGTTAAAAATGCCTCAAAATGCCTTTGCAACAGTAAAAATGATTGCGCACCTTCATTAATAGTTTCATTTTCACAGATAACATACAGTTCCAAAGCAAAAGGCTTTGATACATTCATTGAGTTACAGACCAGAAGTGAAGCAAACCAGCTTAATGTATAATTTAACTTTGCATTTTCACTTCATCAATCAGTCAATCTGACTGTTCAAAAGCTGGAGGCAGCAAAATCAAAAACATAAAGTGAACAACGTGGTTGCTGCATCTAAGAAAAATGGTGCAGATATTGCAATACGTTGACTATAGCAGAATTGAATACCAGTAAATACTGTCAAAATACTGCAGTAAACAGCATTGTAGCCTTTCACAAGTTTTCATCAAGTGAAATGCCTTTGGTGGATGATAACTGACAGAAACTGATTGCAACTAGTCTGAAATTGTAGGGAACAACTGAAAGGTTCAGAGGTATGATCATCTTCGGCAGGGAGTCTGATTGTACCATCTGATTTCAACACAGCTTTGAAATGATTGTTACTGTGAAATTATTACCTTTTTGTCTCTCAGAATAACATTTAAAGCATAGTACAAAATTCTCACTGTAACTGCATCTGAAGCACTTTATATCTGCTAAATTAGGGTTTACCTTGGTAGACTTTTTTAATTTCCAAAATCCATCTAAAAACATAACATATTCATCTACCGCTCATGTCAACAGAGTACATGTACTGTAGATGAACACTGCAGGCTAACAGATATAAAACCAGCAAAGATCAGTAACTTAATTATCCAGCAGAACAAACCACAATCTGATTAGTCTGATTGAGCCCCAGGGACACACACACACATACATATGAATACATACCATAGTCAATTTAGCCAGAGACGGACCACTTGTATTAAAATGAATGGGAGAAATTGGAACGCCCAATATGGCGGATGTAGAAAAGGTCCCACCAGGTAAAAGGGCCAATCACCTTTTAGATACTGACATCACCTGACAGTCAACTGGAGAACATGCATATGCATTAGTTTTTTTTTTTTGCGTAATCCGTGCTAAAGATGCACAATTTATGATACCATTGTTGTCAGACTGTACTGCTGATTTGAAATATGTTTGTGATCATAATCTTGAACAACCATTTTGGAGACTTCTGTCTTTTCCAATTTATGTAGATAGGAGATGTACTTTCATTTCACTTGTATCCATAGAAAAAACTGGCCAGGAGCATTCCCAAGATAGCCTCCGAGTGGACTGACTTGCCTTGAAAGGGACCTTAGGCGTAATACATATACAACACCTTAAGCAACAACAGCATCCCGTGTGGATCATCAGTTCCAAATGTGCACATTTAAATGTTCTGATCTTCCTTTTAGCTTACATGGAAAAGTGTAAACAAAGGCAAAATGAGCCTGAAACAGCTGTTGAACCCACCAGGAGAATAACAAAGCGTCTGGCAGATTCTCTCTAACTGTGTGTCTATGGTAAATACGACTCTTCTTGGCCTAATGAAGTTGAATCCTTTGGGTCTTTGCCTTTAAATCCCAGACATTATTCAGAGCTATCATTATTGCAGCAATGAATGGTGTCTTAAACACAAGGCCCAACATGGGCCCTCATGTCAGGTTATTTATATCAATCATTCTAATTGGCTAAAAGCTCTTAAAATATTCTAATACATGTGTGGTGAACATGTGTGTGTGTTTGTGTGTATATGTTTGCAAGTGAGTGCTCTTAATATATTCAACCTTCTCATCGCCATGAGCAACAGCATTTGAGCATTGAAAATCCAATCAGGAAAGGGGAACAAACACAGCAAGTGCCGTTCAATAACATGCCTAATGAGTCTGGTATTTAACCACAGATCTACGCTCTCGCATATACACAGCACTGATTTGGCGAAATAGGTTTGATATTTAGCTCCATAAATGTCTAGAATTAATATTACACTCTGTTTGTGTGTGTGTGTGACTATGTGTGTGTGTAATATTCTTGATCAATCACTGTAGTGCTCCATCACAGCAGGGATGCTCGTTCAAATTTTGCCTTAATTATTGTGGTTTTGTGTGTGTATGTGTGTGGGCAGGTTTGGGTGGTTTACGGGGACTTTTTTTTAGGTTACAAACTGGTAATTACAAGGGTATGCTATAAATATGGTTTATGAGGACATTTCTAGTGTCCCCATAATTCAAATCACTTAAAAAAAATATATATATTTTTTGAAAATGTAAAAATGCAGAAAGTTTTTGTGAGGGTTAGGTTTAGGGGTAGGGTTAGGGGATATAATCTATAGTTCATACAGTATAAAAACATTATGTCTATGGAGAGTCCTCATAAGGAAGGTGTGTGTGTGTGTGTGTGTGTGTGTGTGTGTGTGTGTGTGTGTGTGTGTGTGTGCGCGCTCGCTGGAGAGAAACCAGTGTGCATGTCAATGATTCTAGGCATATGGCTGAATGTCTCAGGTGCAGTCAATATACCAGGGATTTAAAAGAGACAGGCTGATTCATTAGAAGAAAGACAGCAGATTGAAGCGAGAAATGAAGAGACAGAAAGGATGAAAGACTGAAGTAAACAGTAGAGCTGATAGCAGCCTGACATAATAAGTATTATTTGTCAATACAATTCTACAGCATATCACCATACAGCAAATGCATGAATACAGTACTTATAATAAATAAATAAGTGAATGAATAAGAGGTGTGAAGATCAGGGCCCGTACAAGTAAAATCTCGAATGTAGTTTAAAAAGTACACACATACTGTATATATATACAGTACACCACGGGTCTGTTGAATGCTTGATTCTGATTAGTTGACAGACGTTCTAAGGTGTGCAATTATTTTTTCAAGGAAATGCACGGCTATAAAGTAGTTCCAGGTCTTGACCGCATAACAGTTCCATATCACTTCACCAAATTATTTCAGTTATTTCAAAGAGCCCTACAGGCTACCACAACAAAATAAAAAATTAAAACAAAGTCATTGGTTAAAGTAAATCGGTTAAGAACGTCAAAACAATGTCTAAAATATCCTACATTTATTTCAATTTCAGTTAAAAAGAGCCCTCGCGCTCCCTCGTCTCCCCCGCACTTACACACGCTCACACACACACACGCTCATACACACACATGTTCACACACAAACATACGCACGCACATGCACACACACACACGCTCACACATACGCTCACACACACACACATATGCTCACACACACACATAAGCTCGTGCACACACACAAACACCTTTTTACTCCTATGCCGAAAAGCAGCGCATCATCTGTTGCTAGTTCTAACGTGACGTTTTCGAATTAGCAACGAAGGCTTGAGCTTTATCAAAGCTAGATACACTTGATCAATACAACAGTTTACCTTATTACTCCAGTAAGTCTTCGAGTAAAGCAGCGCAAGCCTCACAATCCTCCATTGCTAGTTCTGAAGTGACGTTTTCGAATTAGCAACGAAGGCTTGAGCTGTTTTAAAGCAAGATGCTGAATCTGTGGCGAAAGAAAGTAGTTCCTCTCATAAGAGCGTTTTAGGGATGAAAACCAGAAAATGTCTTGAGGATAAAACCCTGAACGATGTCTTATGGTAACTGCGGTACAAGTGGAATAATTGACTCCGGTCCCTTGAATTGTTTAAAAATAATGCACACCCGAGGTGTATATATATATATATATATATATATATATATATATATATATATATATATATATATATATCACACACACACACACACACACACACACACACACACACACACACATACACACAAAAGGCTTGACACAAGGCTTTTTTTGGTTCACTGGGCACTGTGGCTAGTAGTGTTCCAAAGTCAGTAGCCACTCAGCATTATTACTAGCCAAAAAACCCTTCCGCACAAAAAGTCATTAAGGTAACTGGAGACTGTATCTGCATGCATTTGTTTAGACATTTCAATTAAAAAAGAATGAAATGAGTTTAAAAGGACACATGCCTAATGATTTAAGTAATCTCTTGGAATATCTGAAAGAAAACACGACCATTCAGAAGACCAGGATTAGGACAGAACAGGAGGAAAACTTTGTCAATAATGGACTCTTTGCACAACTGCTTCTGTGTTCTACGTAGTGTGGCTCAGATGTTTCCGGTTACAGCATTCAGTGCACCTACATGCAGATACACATTTATGGGAAGGCAGATTATTTGGTAACACTTTATAATAAATGTAATTAATAAATCATTAACAAACATTATATAATGCTTAACAGATAATTAATTAATGTATATTCAAATAGTTAGAAATATAAGATAATGTGCTTGTTAATGTTTACTAATTAATTTAACTAACATTACATAATGCTTAACAGATCATTAGTTAATGTCAATTCAAATAATTACAGATTTTATTAAGCTTTCATTCATATATGGCTTTGCACTTTTTAACATCTATAAACAATTTTAACAAATGATTAACAGATTATTCATTAATGTACATTTGAATGCTTAAAAATGTAATTAAACTATAAAAATGGTTTATAAATGAGCACATGCATTTTTTTATATTTACAAATGTTTTCAGAAATTATTTGTATTTTTCACCACTTCACACACTATTTATGTTTACAGATTATTTATGAATTTCCAGCTAATTAGTAACCAATGTATGTAAAAGCCACACATTTACTGTTTGTTTGTTAATGTATATAAGCATGCTTTTACTATTCACACATCTTTACAAATCATTTATTAATTACTTTTTCAAATTTTTGCAGTACTCCATCTAAGGTTGAAAATATTGTTACATTGTAAATGTTTATAAAGGTTTACTAATGATTATTTAGTGCATTTATGGGCACTGGACTTTGAGCTACAGTAACAAAGTGTTAAATTTCGTTGTACTTGTTATAGACATTAATTCTTGATACAGACATTAATAACACAACAACAATAATAACAACACTTACTCTGGGACAAAACTTTGTGTTTATTGCCTCAATAACATATTTATAGTGTACTGTTTCCATAAACAGATAATATTCATTCCCTATCTGTCACTCACTCGAAGTTGTGTCGATGCAATGACACTAAGGGTCACTCTTGGGAGCCCTAAACACCTCTAATCTTTGAAAAAAGGCCAATGGGATTTGGCGAGTGGAATTTGCATGCCACTCGCCCGGACATATGGGTATAAAAGGAGCTGGTATGCAACCACTCATTCAGATTTTCTCTTCGGAGCCGAGCGGTTCTATTCATTGAAGCTGAATTCATCCGCGAGTTCATTCACCTCATCTGCTGGATTTTACGGTGCATTTCAGCGGCTTCTCCCCCTCAGCACCCGTGGAGTGCTGAGAACGCCCCTGGGCGCTTCGGAAGAATAACAAAAAGAGTATATTCTAAAAAGAGTATATTTTCATTCTAAAAGAGCGGCACACACGGAACGTCTTTTTAAAGATGCCTTTCCGTTTGTGTGTTATTCCTGGTTGTGGTCGTTATCTCTCCGCTTCTGACGGCCACGATTGCTGTCTTACGTGTCTGGGCACTGCCCACGCGGAGACATCGTTCGTGGATGGGTCTTGTCCTCATTGTGAGAACATGACCATGGCAACGTTACGGTCGCGGCTTGCATTCGTAAGACAGCAAGCCACCCCAGCGGCTCCCCGCCTCGGTCCTTCTACCTACGGGTATGAGGCCATGCCGGTTAGCACTGGGGGCAATTTGGGGACCTCAATGAGAGCACCTCTGCCGGGTAAACCCCCATGGACCTCCCATTCCCCAGCATGCTCGCTTGCCCCGGTCAGGCTCTTGGATGAGACCGCTGGCTTGTCTCACGGCGAGTTCAACCTCTTATTTGGAGCCCGGGAAGATGATGAGTTATCGAGCGCAGCATCGGAGAGCGGGCTCGTCCACTCTGACGCGGACGCCTCGGCTGGGCTCCCTCCTTCGGGTGTGGTTGCCCAGTCTCAGGCCGACGCGGAGATGATGGACATGATTTCCCGGGCAGCCACGAGCGTTGGGCTAGAGTGGAACCCTCCACTCTCCCCTGAACCCTTATGGCTCAATGATTGGTTCCTGGGCCCAGAGCGCCACTCACGGCCCCGCCCCGCCCCGGTCCCTTTCTTCCCGGAAGTGCATGAGGAGCTGACAAGATCGTGGGGGGCACCTTTTACTGCCCGATCCCGAACTTTCAGTTCCCCTGCTCTCACTACCCTCGATGGTGGGGTGGCCAAGGGGTATTCGGTGATCCCCCAGGTGGATAAGGCGCACGCGGTGCACTTGTACCCACGGAGCGCCGCCACCTGTCACGGGTGCCCGAAGCCCCTGTCCAGGGCCTGTAGGTTTACGTCATCCCTGACGGCTAAGGCCTACGGTGCCACTGGACAAGCCACCTCTGCCCTGCACACCATGCACACCATGGCTCTCCTGCAAGTTCACCAAGCCAAGGTGCTAAAAGAGCTGCACGAGGGTAGTTCTGACCTGGGATTGATGCAAGAACTGTGCTCGGCGACCAACCTCGCTCTCCGGGTGACGAAGGTCATAGCGTGGTCTCTCGGGCAGGCGATGTCCACCCTGGTGGTCCAGGAGCACCACCTTTGGCTCAACCTGGTCAAGATAAGAGAGGCCGACAAGGCACGGTTCCTTGACGCCCCCATCTCCCAGGTTGGCCTATTCGGCGACACCATTGAGGACTTTGCCCAGCAGTTCTCGGCGGTGAAGCAGCAGATGGAGGCCATTCAACACATCCTGCCCTGGCGTGGCTCAAGACTCCACACCCCGTCTGCTCGTCACCAAGGGCGTCCTCCTGCAGCAACAGCACCGGCTCCACCACAGCCCGCCCCTGCGGCCCGGCCCCGACGTGGAGCCCACCACAGGAAGCAGACGCCACCTGTCTCACGGCCGGCCGCCAAGAACCTAGGAAGGCTTCGAAGCATCCTGAGACCCAGGGATGAGGAGATCCGCTTCTACAGAGCTGGTAGACAGACCACTCCATCCCCCGGTGGAGGGCCGGGAGGAGAATCTTTTGTTTCATTTTTCACCACATGCCCAAGAGGCTGCGGTACCCAAAACTTCAACAAAAGAGTGGTTTCCTTGTTCTGTGGGTCACATGTCAGGTGTGCATGGCCGTCGTCACGACCGCCGTCCACCATTGCATTTTAGCAGGTTTGGCGCTCCAGCAGCGGACCCCCGCCCCTGCGCGCCCAGCTGTGGCACAAACATGCCCACACCGGGTTGGCTCCGACGGACTGCGGGGACGATGTTCCTCCTCCCCCCTCCTCGTCCAATCTTATGGTGGGTATCAGGAGCCAGGTAAGTGCTTTGATGTCCCTGGACTCAGCACGGCCACGGGGCTTGAGCCCCCGCGATGTGGTGCCTTGGGCTAATTGGCTAATTGCCTAAAGGCTTGACATCATTTTCTGGAATTTTCCAAGTTGCTTAAAGGCACAGTTAACTTAGTGTATGTAAACTTCTGACCCATTGGAATTGTGATATAGTCAATTAAAAGTGAAACAGTCTGTCTGTAAACAATTGTTGGAAAAATTACTCATGTCCTGCACAAAGTAGATGTCCTAAACGACTTGCCAAAACTATAGTTTCCTAATATGAAATCTGTGGAGTGGTTAAAAATTGAGTTTTAATGACTTCAACCTAAGTGTATGTAAAATTTTGACTTCAACTGTATATATATATATATATATATATATATATATATATATATATATATATATATATATATATATATATTTTATTTATGTTTTTGCATTTGTGAAATATACAATTGAGTTTTTCTATTTTTTAAAATCACAAATCTGTTATTACCTGTTATTTTCTATCAGTCTAGGCTGTTCTTATTATTATGTATTATAGACTGTATCAAGCATACAACTAAAATTTGTATGCTTGATACAAAACATTTGTAAATATAAAAAAGTGCATGAGCTCATTTATAATTTATGAAAAAGTTTAATTACATTTTTAAGCAGTCAAATGTACATTAACAAATGATCTGTTAATCATTATGTAACATTTGTTAAAATCATTTATAGATGTTAAAAAGTGCACATAGGAATGAAAGTTAAATACAATTTTGAAGAATTTTAATTTACATTACATAATGCTTAACAGATCATTAGTTAATGTTAGTTAAATTCATTAATAAGCATTAACAAGCACATTTCTCATATATCTAACTTTATTTCTTTCTGAATATACATTAACTAATGATCTGTTAAACATTAATTAATGTTTGAAATTGTTTATTAATGAAAGTTATTATAAAGTGTTACCGATTATTTATACTTTTAGGGGTTTCAGAAGATTAAAACAATAAATTATCTTTTTGGCATTAACGTGAGTGACCTCAAATGTACTATTTGCTGAAATTGGCCTCTAAATATATTTTTTATTTTATACTTTATCCTTTATAAATGTAGCTACACTCATATATAACATATAAATATATATATATATATATATATATATATATATATATATATATACACACACACACACACACACACATACACACACACACACACACTGTATAACACATTATCTTCAACAGTTTTGCCGTCTTGTTACAGCATGTTTCATTCATTGACGATATTGCATAACTGTTGCTTCAATGATAAATTCCACCATGCAATGATTGCAGATGACTTTAGTCTGGTTAAATGTACCAGATAGATTAATTTATAAAAAACATAAGCCATTCTCTTACTCTGACCAGGCTTTAAAAACACATTTACTGTGCTAAAATATATTAAGGCAATATACATATTAAATCAATTTCAAACCTTATAACTCATTGTCTTTGGCAGCTTTTCTATCAATATACTTATCAATGAAACAATGACACAAAATAGAGATTAAAACATACATTTAATAGAAACAGGGTGATGCATGTGTTCATGAGGTCTTGCACTCCTCACATATGGAGCACTGCAGTGTTCAAAGCGTGCTGTTTCATTCAAATAGCACTGGTACTGACAGCCATTACTAGTCTCCTTCAACCTTCTGTCATTTGCGGTTGAAGCTGATTTGTTTGAACAGTCATTTGAGGACTACTACAGGCCGCCGTGCGAGGTGAAACAGTGAAATGTGCTTAGAGTGTTTACCAGCCATTGCTTTCTCAGATCAGCTTGGGCTAAATTAAAGCTTTGAAAACTGTTCTTCCACTGAATTTTTTAAGAAGCTGTACACAGTAATGTTCAGAATATTTCTTTTCCTGTCTCTGAAAATATCCGGACCTTAAAATCTTCTCCTGAACACTAATTTTAAGAAGAGTATCCTGAACTAGGAAACTAACAAGCCGGCCTGTTTAAAAGCGGAAGTACATCATGAGGCTAAGTGCAAGTAGTTCATTGGTCCATAATTCATGGAAGTCCAGACTTTATTCACTTTTATTTTAAAATTGTACCGGACTTGAAAGTTTATGATTGTTCTTCCATTGTTTGACAATGGCATTTGTAATAAATAAAGCCTTAACCACAGGTAAGACCATTAATGGCTCTTTATTACTGATGTTAGGTCAATGTAGATTTCTAAAAAATAAACTATAGTATAGTATATAAACTATAGTATTTGTTATGAAACAACTAATAGCCTAAACACATTTAAAAACTTGAACTACAACTGTCACAGTTGTTATAAAAATGAAGTCTAATAGATTTGCCCTAATAGATTTAATAAGAATGTATGAACATAATATGAAAATTTCTTTCATAATACCAGTTAGTGTTACTACAGTAAAAAACTTGATACATTTTAGTAAGGGTGATGATGTGTAGATTGAAAATTCTTGTAATTTAAGTTGGCTCATGCCACAATGTTATTTCCCCCTTTTACTCGTTAGTGCTGTTTATAATGTCGAAGCTGTCTAGCCATTTGAGATGTTTGATTTTCATCAAAGTGCTCTAATGTAAAACAATCTGTGTAAAATTTCTAATGGATTGCATAAGTTTTGTGATCTGCGCCACAGTATAGAGAAAAGCCAGGTTGAATCTAGTATGTGATCAGCTCTGCGCTATCCTATCTCTGGAGCACACATAATGATAACAAGTGAATAATGAGGGAAGCCTGCTTGACGCTCGCGGTCCAGAGATAGAATGGCGCAGAGCAGTTCACTTGCTTGAGTGAGTCTGTGATGTCTCAAACTCAAGCGAAAGCCAGGCTTTAATCGTGAATCGCAAAAGTTGTGCCTGCGTTTCAGATGAGAAAAATATTTAGTGCTTTTAAAGCACTGAATGCAAGATGTATATAATACAGGAAAAAACCTGAAAACGTCACCTGCCAAAATGGCTAGTAAGAGTGACGGAGTTACCCGCCACTGACAATTTCTACCTGCATTTGGAGGGTGGCCGGGTTTTAATGTCATGCCCTGCATATATACTGTATATAGTATATACAGTTTTATATATATATTTTTTATTATTTATTACAGTAGTCTTTAGGATGGTAGTTTGTTGGGGCAGTATGAAAATAATAGTTATCCCAACATTTTAATTTAAACAGCCAACTGTTGGATTTAGGCCACTGCCACAATAATGCATTTTTGGCTGCAAACGGCTGTTTTTTTTTTTTTTTTAAACATCATCGTTTTCCAAATGTTTTCCAAAGTATGTGGTACTAAAGTATGTGGTCCTTTTTTTGTGGAGAAAATTGCTTCAGTGTGGATTCATAAATGTAGCAAAATGAATGAACAAAAACGAATTAGTGTGAACGTGGCATTAGATTGTCTGAAATATCGGCGTTTGTTGGGGCAACATTAACTAGCCTTTACATGCAATGTGAGTGTGTTTGAAACATCTAAGCGAACATAAAAATGTGTTCCTCACACACACAAATAAGCTTGTGGGAGTGTTTATGTGAATTGTTTTTTGAAGGAACAATGACGGATGTTATGTTCAAAGTTATGACAAAAGAGACAGCACAACACAAACTGCAACAAAAGATTCAGCTTCTCATACCTGTCATTCATCATGTCAGGCCAACAGGTCCGTGTGCAGACAGCGAGGAGAAGAGTGACAGAAAGAGAGAGAGAAAGAAAAGGAGAGATTAGAACTGATGCTCTCACAGTAAAACTAGGGCTGGGTATTGACAAAGATTTCCTGATTCACAAGCTCTCGTTTCGATTCGGATTTCGATAACATTCGACATCGATTCATATGGGTATATTTTCGTCCAAGACATTCTCTCCCAGGTAATGCTGTTAATTATACAGAGGACCGTCTAACTAGGTACATTATGAAAATAGTAATTTTACTAATTATATTTTTTGTTTTTCATCATTTGTTACATATTAGCTTTTTAAACATGTACACATCTATGTACTCCATCAATAAATATGATATAATATTGCATATATTATATTTTTACATGGTTATTGTTTAATGCATATTTTATACTATTTACAAGTATTTTTGTACAACATATTCTAAAAAACGGAACTGTCTCTTTAAGAAAACCGGCAGTTCTGTAAAGAGCATCTATGAATGAGCGCATATTAACAAGAGAGGACTCAAATGGCTTCTTCACTTCATCTGTGCTATTTGTGATTAGAATAAAATGTTTATGTTTTGTTGTTTTTGGTCAAAAACTGACTGTAAAGAACAGAAAGTGTATTAAAAGAGAAATTATTCAATGACAAATGGATTGTGTGGATCCACAAGCAGTGAAAGGATGCTAAACTTATTCACTAATATACTACTCAATCACTGCTGAGTAAATCTGAACATTTACCAGCCAGTGACTAATCATAGACATTTTTAGTCGCATAGTGCAAAACTGTATTTAATATGTATTTAAATCGTGATTGTGATGCATAAGAAAATCTATATTTTTTACCCAGTCCTAAATAAAAAAACTGTCAAAAATTCATAAAAGTCAAAAAAATTATATTCTAGAAAGAATTCTAGAAAGTACAAATTAAATCAGTCTCACTCTAAACAATACCATGATCCTCCATGTGCTGTCAGTCGCCTATTTGCTGCTCATGACATCAGGTCAAATATCTCGCAGGTAAGAGTTCAGCAATGACCTGTCCCAAACTGTGCTTTAAATTTTATATCTACGAACTACCTACCTTTATTGATAACCACACCATTATCACTATCAGTTATCATGCAGTACTAAAATATTTCTTTAGTAACAGGACGGGGAAATGGTCAAATAGAGGACAAGTTGAGGAAGACTTGTCAAAACCCTACTAAAATCAGGACCACTTCCGCCAAAGACAGCTAAGCAATGCATGAACGAATGAATGGAGGACTTAAATAGCACAGCTCTGATAAGCGTATGTTACGACGCACACTATACAATACCATATGTATCATACGATAAATAAACAAACACATTAAAGTGTAATTAAAACCTAGCAGCGCAATATAGAAAGCTGTGGAACAGTCTCCTTCCCAGAGAGGCGGCACTGGAAAACAGAGCAACACACTTACAGTACACAGGTGAGAAGATTGATGGCAAAAAGGCAAGTAGATTGTACTGTAGCAGTACAGCTCGTCGAATTTGCCAAACAACAGTGTCATGTTCTGGTGCTACAGTACATCAAACATGTCGTTTTATTTACACTGACATCACCGCTCAAATCGATGGATGTGTGAGGCAGAAACAGCAGCAGTAAGTGTAAAAGCCACCTCTCCCAGATGACACTGAGTGTGACATGCACAGCAAGACGGCCATAAGTTCTGAGTTATAACTGTCAAAAAACAGCTTGTTCAAAAAACCGACAACATAAGAAACCCACGATTACATGAGACTTGTAATTATATGCTTTTGACTTCGAAATGTAAACAGCTTAGAGAACAACACTTGCGCACAAGTTATAAGCCGGTAATAACGCCGGTAAAGTTTACAAGCAAAATGAAGCAGGGCGAAGAGGGCAAAATAATTGTGTGCCAATCGGTTTTTGCTCAAGCTACTAAATAATATTTGAATATGTACATATATTATAAAACCAGAGGTCAGGTTCCTCTCTAGTTTTTAATTTTTTTCACTTCAGCTTGAACACAGGGGGCTTTCAGACAACAAGGCATGATTTTCTGTAAAGCTGCTTTGAAACTATGTGTTTTGTGAAAAGTGCTATAAAAATATAAATGAGTGTAGACAAACTTATTTTCTCAAGAAAAACACGAAAATTGTAAGTTCATATTAGTTTTTCTCAACAATCAAACAAAATAAATGCAGTGCTGTTGTTTGTTACTTAGAGCTCTGTTTTTTGTTGCCAATGTCAGACACTTTTGTGGCATTTATGATTTAAAAGATATTTATGTTGAATCCTTGAATAAGTTTGAGCGAAACATTTGTGGGTGCTCGTATCGTATTGTATCATATCGTATCGTAAAGCTATGCATCGCATTGTATCATAAAATTTGTGTATCGTTACATGCCTAATTGGTAGACGTCATGATCAGCTGAGCTTGTCTCAAGTGAGCTGACAGAACTAAGTCGTAATACACATCCCAATACACACACACCAGCAACAAATATAAATAAATAAAAAATATCTCTATGGAATTTCCAAAGCTGACAGTTTTTATAATTAGACCTTAAATACTGCTTCAGTGGTGTTAAAACATCACATTATGAAGGTGTTTGCTTTCACACTGTAACATTTGGTGCAGAGAGAGACAGAGAGAGAGAGAAAGAGAGAGAGAGGACAGACACAGAATGACATGGCTGTCACAAGAAGAAAGGTTGTGTTCGCATTGCGATCAAAGCAAAATTGAGACAGAGCTGTATTTTTCTGACATAATGCACAAAATACACAAACATTCAATGTCTGCTGTGTGATAGCAGCACAGTATGTGTAACATGTAGGTGCTGGACAGAATGATCCAGGAGCAGAGGTAACAGTTCCAAAAATAGTTATTAATAAAGTCGGTAATGTGCCACAGCGCAGACTCTGCGCTGTAGAGAGTAGTGTGTTCGTCAGTGGAGTGTGTGCATCGTGGAATTCAGGAGGAGCTTGGCAGGATCCTCCGTAGAAGCTTGGTGATGGAAGAGATTTCCAGCAGACAATGCGAGCAACAGCAGAAGTGTAGATCCCCGTGGGCAAACCAACAGAGTGACTTGTCCAGATAGACAAGGAGAGCGAGGTTAGTACTCAACTTAGCAAGACCTGATTAATGACTTCTACCGCTGTCTCCCTCGCTGAAGGTAATTTGGGGAGGGGAATAAAGTGAGCCGCCTTCGAGAACCGGTCCACTACAGTAAAAACGACTGTGTTGCCATGGGAGGGGTGAGACCAGTTACAAAATCCATGGCTATGTGCGACCAGGGTCTCGAAGGGACCGGCAGTGGGGTTGTAGGAGCCTGGCTGGGGGTTCACAGGACGTTTTGTCAGTCGCGCAAATGGGGCAAGCTGCAACGAAGCGACTTATGTCATGCGCTAGTGATGGCCACCAGAATCGTTGTCTAATGAGCGTCTGGGTACGAGTCACCCCAGGATGACAAGCGACATTAGACGAGTTACCCCACTGTAGGACATGCATACAGAAAGATCGCGGAACAAATAACCGACCCATTGAGCACGCAGCTGGAGACACAGTGTTGCATAGTGCCATGCAGACTTTGGCCTCCACCTCCCAGGATACCATGCCCACCACGCAAGTGGAGGGTAGAATGGTATCCGGTTTGACAGTGGAGGTCTCGAATTCAAAACATTGAGAGAGAGAGTCGGGCTTGATGTTTTTAGAGCCCGGGCAATACAACAGCATGAAATTAAAGCATGTGATAAATAATGCCTAGCGGGCCTGCCTAACATTAGGTGCTACGAAAATACTCTAGGTTCTTATGATCTGTCCAGACCACAAAAGAACCCTCTAACCAGTGACGACACTCGTGACAGGTGCCTGCGAAACACGAGGGAGAGAAAATGACAAAACAAACCCACTGGCTTACCAGAACTGTGACAGTATGTATCTGTCTGCTAGAGTAATTAAGGAAGAGTAATTTTTAATCAAAACTAAATCTTTATCTAAAGAATGTTAACCATGCTGTTGTGCTGAAGTCACCAGGCTTCTTAAATTGATAGTTCACCCAAAAATGAAAATTCTCTCATAATTTGCTCACCCTCATGCCATCCCAGATGTGTATGACATTCTTCTGCTAAACACAAACAAAATTTTTTAGAAGATTATCTCAGCTCTGTAGGTCCTCACAATGCAAGTAAATGGGTACCAAAAATGTGAAGCTCCAAAAAGCACATAAAGGCAGCATAAAAGTAATCCATTAGATTCCAGTGGTTAATTCCACATCTTCCAAAGTAATATGATAGGTGTGGGTGAGAAACACATAAATATTTAAGTCCTTTTTTACTATAAATTCTCCTCCCTGCCCAGTAGGTGTCGATATACATGAAGAATGCATATCACCAAAACCAAAAGAAGAAGATTGTGAAAGTGAAAGTGGAGATTGATAGGAAAAAAGTTATTGATCTGTTTCTCACCCACACATCATACAGCTTCTAATGGTATGGATTTAACCACTGGAGTCTAATGGATTACTTTTATGTGTTTTGGACCTTCAAAGTTTTGGTACCATTCACTTGCATTGTATGGACCTACAGATCTGAGAACTTCTTCTAAAAATCTTAATTTGTATTCAGCAAAAAAAGGAAAGTCATACACATCTGGGATGACTTGAGGGTGAGTAAATGACGAAAACATTTTCATTTTTGGGTGAACCATCCCTTTAAAATAGCTTAGCAAGCATGACTTCCTTTCTCAAACATTTTCACCAGAGAGACCATGCTAGTCATTTGCAAGCAACTCCAAATCAACTTCAACCAGAAAAAATGAGCCCAAAACAGCATGGAAATTCATGCTGGTCTAAGCAGGTCTTTTCAGTATGGATGAAAGACAAGCTAAAGGATAAGAAGAGTAGAGTGAGAGAGAGAGACAGAAAGAGAGACAGACCAAGTGGCTTCAGACTAAATAACGTGCACTAAAAGCACCCTGAATTCAGTTAACTTTTAACGGTTGATGCATTACAGCAACCCAGACAGCACTTAACCCTAAAATACTGACCTCTAACTTGGCCTGGAGAGGTCCAGACTGTGTCTAATGGCCGTCTACATCTCTGACAAACAAAAGTCAGAATGCAAAGTAAAGAGTTTACTTAAACTTTCATCCAAATCTCACTTCAGTTAGCCCCTACAAATGAAATAATTTTAGTAATTTTATCTTCCTCCATCCAGTCATTTTACCTTCACATATCTCTTATGTCATGTGTGCTTTTTTATTATTCAAATGAGCAGAATTAATTAGCGGTTTCTCGCCCTGGTCATCTGAGGAAAGTTTAATCTCTAATTCATTAATACACTAATACACATTACTATTTTAGGCACCTGTGTTGTTTAATTCCACACACAAATGACTGAGGCACCCACTTCATATCTATTTATATCAATTAACAGGCAAGAAGCAGTAACTGAGAAAGAAGAGGAAATCAGGTTACAGTTTCTTAAGAATACAGATTAATACAGAGTAAAGGCACTGACTACCACACCTGGAGTCGTGAGTTCGACTCCAGGGCGTGCTGAGTAACTCCAGCCAGGTCTCCTCAGCAACCAAATTTGCTGAGGAGGTCCTTATAATGTGGTTCTCGCTCTTGGTGGGGCACGTGGTGAGTTGTGCGTGGATGCCACGGAGAATAGCGTGAAGCCTCCACATGCACTATGTCTCCGCAGTAACGCGCTCAACAAGCCATGTGATAAGATGCACGGATTGACGGTCTCAGATGCGGAGGCAACTGAGATTCGTCCTCCGCCACCCGGATTGAGGGGAGTCACTATGCCACCACGAGGATTTAGAGTGCATTGTGTAATCTTGTCTCTGAAAGTGAACTATAATATAGATTTGAGAGAAACTATGATATATAGTCAAGGAACTTCAATTACGTTTACTGTGTACAGTTTTGTTGGGTTAAAGTCTCTTTCCACTCTGGCTTCGTCTCCATCTCAGGCTAAATATTCTCTGGTTAGGTTTCCAAAAAAGTGTGGACACTCTCTTTCTAAGGATGGTGTGGCATCATTGTACTGTTTACAACAGTTTTTACAACTGTGACATAGCTGTGAGTTATGAATCTACTTTACTCCAAGACCTAGATGGTTGTTACTTTTGAGAGATGGTTGAGTGTTTGAGAGAGACCCAATGTCTGAACGTTAACTCATGTTAACTCAAGCATGATCTCAACAATCGGCAGTTACTGAGGGAATCACACACTCATTCTGCACTTAGACAACTGGGGAAAAAAATACATCAGCAAACTGCATCATATCCATTCCATGACTAATTCAGTATCTGTCTGTCGGATCCCACAGAGATTCATACATGGCTGGCATCTTCATGAGTCATTTTCCACATTCATGCATCTTGAAAACTACAACCCTTTATAAATGATCAAAGCTAAATGAACATGAGGGTTATTATTGCAGTCTATTAGATGCCTGAATGGGTAGATTGTAAAGAGAATTGCTAGTGGCTGATAAAAAATCACTATGATGAGCTCCTTGCAATGGTTAAGGTGGTCTCAGGCAGAGGAGACTGATGCTGATTAGATTACAAATGACACTCTGAAACATGCTCTATGCAAGTATGTGAATACAGGGCTGGGGAAAAGGATGATATAATCGCATATCGATGATATCTTACAAATATCCGATGCCGATTGCGACACTCATTGACAGACGATGATCAACAATATCAGGAAATGGCAAAACCATTGATCTGGGAAGTCGCCAGATATATTAAACAGTAGCCCAGGGTGTGAAATTAGCACCCGCCACCCACCAAATGTGACGAAGCTGAATCCAGTTTGCAAATGCATGTATTTCATGTGTGGGTAATTTTGGTGGGCGACCTGTAAGACATCTTGAAGTGACACATGACAAGAAATGCTGTAAGGCACAAAGACACATGCTTGAAGAAGCACACTTTATTATATTTTTAAGAACAAACAAAAGAAAACCATCAATGACTGTTTCTGTTTGTTCAGAGGTGTGCACCATGAGCCTGTCTTGTGGAACATGTGCAAATAAAGTTATCACTCTTTTTTTCTCTTTTTCATTTGTCTGAAAACAGTTTGCAAGAATAGTGTCATCTATGAGAATACTGCAAATGGCCTCTGACAATCTCAGGAGGTGAGTTTAGTTTGCTTTATTTCCACGGAGCTGTTTGCGCTTACGCATTGTGAACACAACTCTCCAGGTTCACTAATATATATCTTTGTGTTAAAGAAACAAAAACGAAAGTGATTAAATCATAAAATAATACAAGACCACGTTAACCTTGAACATAAAATTGAGTTCCATTTTATTTTCTTTAGGCATCATTAACTGTATAATAGGGCTGGGATGATTCATCGACGTAATCGATTACAGAAATACGTCGATTTGCATAACATGCGTTGGCGCGTTGCAATGGAGTAATTAAAATGGCAGCGCCCGGTTTAAGTATGGATTCCCCCGAAGAACAAGCTGCAGCTAAAAGAAACTCGCCTACGGTCATCTAAAGCATGGGAGTATTTTAGCCAGAAACCCAACAATGTGGTGCTGTGTAAGCTATGCAAATTGGAAATGGCTTATCACAGCAGTACAACCTCCATGAACGAACACTTGAAGCGAAAGCATTCCAGAGCGCTTTGTCAAGACGGCAGCAAGGCAGCACCTTAAGTCCTGTTTACTTTTTGTCCCCACCCAAGCATGACATATTAGTATTACAACACGCGTTTCTGTTAGTAGTAGTCACTTTAAATAGATTTTCTAAATGTTTCCTCATCGCCCCCATGTTAAAAGTAATTTCTGCACTGCTGCTAACGTAGGGTGACCATACGTCCTCTTTTTCCCGGACATGTCCTCTTTTTCGGACCTTAAAAAAAGCGTCCGGCTGGGATTTCTAAATTTGCGAAAATGTCCAGGATTCGGCTTTAGTTGCATTATGATGTGCATCTGGTCTAATACTTCATTAAGTGTGCACGCATATTTGCACTGCTTTAAACCCTCTTTGTAAGTCCCGCCTTCTCGCACACCAATTGGTCAATTATAAGAGGCTTGCAGCAACTATTGGCCAAATTCCTGCCTGTCAATCTCTCCGCGAACGCGCGAAGCGCTGTTGTGTTCGGCATCAAACAGTTGCTTGACAGCAGCAGCAAATGACAGCTGAGTGGAAACAATGCCCAAACGAAAGTGCAAATTTACAGAAGAATTACACAAAAAATTCCCATGCTTTCGTCCAGGTCGTGATCCGTGGGAAGCAGAATGTATGACATGTAAAGCTGGCACTTATGTGTCAGTTGCTAATAAAGGTGCAAGTGATTTAGGAGCACACATTAGCTCTGTGAAGCATAAAGGGTCAGCAAAAGGTGAAAGTTCATCAGATAAATTAACGGGCTACTCTTTGTGACCAGGTAAAATTGTTATCACATTGCTTCATTTTCCATGGCCATTCAAAATAATAGTAATAGTGAATGAAGGTACACTCATGGAATCAAATATTTTATTTTATTACATGGACATTCAAAAGATTTATTTATATATATATTTATGTTATGCTAATAGAGTGTCTTTTTCACTGTATTAAAGTTTGCATTCATAGTAACACTGTTTTTTGTTGCAGAATAATGCCCTGCAGTGCACACTTTGTTTCTTGTACATTTGTTTGTGTTTAAGAGAAGATGATTTAATAAAATATTGAAATATTAATGAGACAAGTTTTTTATATTTATTTTGGGTTAATTAATTGTTATATTAATCAAGTAATAATTATAAAAAATCTTTAGAATAATTGGCAAATTAGTCGTTAGATTAATCAACTAATCGGAAAAATAATCGTTAGATTAATCGATAAAAAAATAGTCGTTAGGTGCAGCCCTACTGTATAAATGAAACACATTACAAACACAAATTTGATAGAACACACATTTGGCAGCATTATTTTGGGAACACAAGGGAATTTTTTATTATCTTAACATTTATAATTGTCTTTTTTTTTTACACTGTTAGGGGTTGCCACAGCGGACCATCTGTGATCTACATATTTGACTTGGCACAGGTTTTATGCCAGATGCTAATCGGATTTTGCAATATTTTATCATTAAAATATTGTGAAAATATTTTTTGCATATCACCCAGCCCTATGTGAATACAAATACTTCTAGCTACACTGACTAAAAAATCACCAGAAAGTCTCTCCATGTCCCTTTTGGCCCAGAGTTTAGGATTAGGCACTCTTACATATTTGGCTTGGATTTGATTCCCAGTTAGGCAACTTGCTTTTATGGAAGTGTGATGAAGTGAGTAAAGCTCAGGGCTGTGCTGGTTTAATCCCCACAAGAAGTGAGCCATGAACTATCACCACTGTGCTTTTTATGCACTGTCTGGGTGTTAGATACATTATTAGCATAGTAACTTTTAGCTTCTTTCTTTATAAAGGGATGGAGGATATTAAGGGGTTGAGAGGTATGGATGAATTTCACAACTGTCAAAGTGATTCACAGACACTGAAAAGTGTCTCGAGCTGTTCACAATGGCACAACACCACTGTGCATCCCTGATAAGAAAAAAAAGCACAAAAGACGATGAGTGATGACTTGTAGGAAAGTGAGAAAACTCGCTGCTGCCCTCTATTAGAGGGAAGTCACATCAGAGCATTGTGGCTAATCTAGCAGACAGTAGGGGAAGTCATGGGGAAGGACAGAGGAATGATAATGAGATTTTAATCTACAGCTGTTTAAATTTCAAAAAGTTATGGCCATTTCGCTGCTGTTCTGCACGCTTGTACACACATAATGTTTCCCTTAAATGAGAATGTGTATATGGTGTGGTACTTTCTCCCATTTCAACAATTAAACAGAAGCTGTATAAACAACACTCACCAATAAACCACTAATTAATCGGACCAAGTGGAAGATAGAGAAGGAGAGGGCAGGCAAACTCAAGAAAAAAAAAATACAAATAAATAAAAAGGGGTCTTGCTGTACCCTCACCCCTCATCATCCATTAAACGTGACGCTGTTTGATGACAGCTTAAGCAGAGAGGTTTTTTGGCACAAAATCACTAGCATCATTCTTTCCTGTCAGGGAATCAGTTAACCTGGATGACCTCACAGTGTGTCCCTTTATGACATCACTTCACAGTTTAGATAAAGAGTACATTCTAATCAGACACACATCTCTGTTCTCCTTAACCCTAGGCTTCTCCAGAGCGACAGTTTCTGCGGTAATGTACACTAAAAGTAATTTTATATGACAAGAATGTGCCAAAAGACAGCTTACTAAAAAGGACAATTTATTTAGTCCCAATGGCCAAAACGTTTTATTTTACCCACTTCTGTACACAGTGGAGAAGAAATAAACAAATAAGACTCTATGCTTTTGATCCAAATCTTGATCATCTAAAATGGTTTGCCCTAAAAACAGCAGTTTTTTTTATATATTGTTTTTTTATTTTTATAATATTGACAACAGATTCTTTGCTTTTCCAAGACACTGAGTGTAACTGGGTGAGTGGGTCATTAAACAGGAAGATTAATGTCCGTCTCAGAGTGCTGAGCAGGGAATTCTGTACACACAAACATATGAGCATATGAGCAAACATACCCTGAGCACACATGGCTGATCACACATGCAGTCATGAATGCCCCAGCAACCACCAAACCTGACCACCACAAATCAGTGAACTCAGTCATGATTAACTTTGGCATGTTGGCTGACCCGAAGGAGGTGACTCAGAGATTCTATAAAAGATTACCAATACATAGAAACCTCAACCAAAGAAAAAAGACCAAAATTCTAAATTCAATTCAATTCAATTCTCAGTTACTTGGAGATTCAGTGTTGTTTATGGTTTATGACTTTCTTTTGTGCAACACAAACGAAAATATTTTGTTGGAAATATGATTTTAATATATTCATACAATGCATACATACAAATCAATGGGGTCCAAAACTTCCAAGCTCCAAGAAGGACATGCAGTAAGACAACATAAAGCTAATCCAAAAACTCAAGTTGTTTAATTAATGTCTTATGAAGATATACAATTGTTCTTTGGTGAGAAACAGCCAAAATGTAACTCCTTTTTTTAGTATAAATCTTGCAGTCTCCTTGGCGATTATGATTTGCGTGCTGTGAATGTACACACGCTCTGGACATGCATTAATATGAGGAAGTGTAATCGAGCTTCAAATTATGATTGCGCATAGGAAACTGCAGATGACAAGATTTCAGTTGAAAAAGGAGTTACATTTTGGTCTGTTTTAACTCAAAACTGATCGTATCTCTTCAGGAGACATGGATGTAACAAGGGTAAAAGGGAAAGGAGGAGGCAAGAACCAGTTTGACAATATAAATAATATTTAAATAAAACAAAAAGACACAAATATAAATATATGCAGGGCAGCTGCCCATAACTCTCTCTCTGCCGAACTGCCGCCTCCGGTCACCTTTATCCCTCTCGAGGGCTTGATTAGCCTGATTAGGGGCCGGGTGTTCAGCATCACGACTCGGCCCCGCCCTCCTCCCTGCCACACTCCGCCCCCCCGGCATGACGTACATCCGGCCCCGCCTGCTGGCCGGTCATCCCTGCCTCTTCGGACCTGGGAGGGTGACAAGGGGAGGGAAAAAACAACAACAACAAAAAAACAAGAGGGAAAGGCCAACACGGAGCGACAGCGGGAGAGAGATAGGAGAGAGAGAGAGAAAAAAAAAACTTATTCGCCGGTTCTCCGATAAGCCGTAGCCTGGTCCTCGGCCACTCCTCCACCCTCTAGTGGACGACAGCCACGCCCCCCCCGGCGGATCAGAGGCAGTCCTCCAGCTCCTGGTGGACGGAACGCCCCGCCGCATTTTCAGTGGATGGTAGGGATCTCCCTCGCCCCTGAAAGCGGTTCTCCCTTGACCCCACCACATTTTAGTGACCGGTAGGTGTCTCCTCCTCCCCTGGCAGTAGCTCTGACTGCTGCAGGCAGTCGGCTAGGGGCCCCTCCTCCCCTCGCGGTCGGCGGCCGTTCCTCCGCTTTCAGGCCGTTCCTCCGCGGCTGCTCCGTTGGGGTGGATGGTAGTGGCGAGGACTCTACTACGGCGCATCCCTCCTCCTTACCGGATTTTGGTACCAGTGTAACAAAGGATAAATGTTGGGAAAGGAGGAGGCGGAACCGGCTATAATTTTTAATGGTTAACTTAAAAAGACAAACACAAACACATACAGGGCAGCTGCCTGTAGTTCTCTCTCTCTCGAACTGCCGCCTCCGGTCACCTTTATCTCTCTCGGGCTTGATCAGCCTGATTAGGGGGTGGATGTGCAGCATCACGTCCCGGCCCTGCCCTCCGCTCTGCCACATTCCTCCCTCATTCTTTAAGGCCGGGGAGCCCCCTGCATGACATACATCCCCCCTGGGGCATGCCCTTCCAGCCCCGTCTGCCGGCAGGTCATCCCCACCTTTCTGGATCTGGGAGGGGACAAGGAGAGGGAAACACCACAACAATACTAATATTTAAAAAGAGAGGGAAAGACCAACACGGGGCGACAGCGGGAGAGAGAGAGGAGAGAGAAAGAAAAAAGAATAATTTACTAGCCGGTTCTCTGATATGCCGTAGCTTGGTCCTCGCCACTCCTCCACCCTCTAGTGGACGACAGTCGCACCTCCTCAGGTGGATCGGAGGCAGTCCCTCCGGCCCCTGGTGGACGGAACACCCTGCCATGTTTTCGGTGGACGGTAGGGGTCTCCCCTGTCCCTGGCAGCGGTTCTCCTGCTCCAGGCAGTCGGCCAGGAGCCCCTCCCCGCTCGCGGTCAGCGGTCCTCTCTCGAGGGCTTGATTAGCCTGATTAGGGGCCAGGTGTACAGCATCACGACCCGGCCCCGCCCTCCTCCCTATCACAATGGATTAAACCGCTCGAGTCATATGGATTACCTTTATGCTACTTTTATGTCCTTTTTGGAGCTTGGAAGTGTTGGTCCCCAATGACTTGAATTGTATGGATGTAAACATATCATATCTCTATCAAAATAACTTTGTTTGTGTTCCACAGAAGAAAGAAAGTCGTACGAGTTTGAAAAGGCATAAGGGTGAGTAAATGATGAGATAATTATCATTTTTGGGTGAACTATTCCTTTAAGTGCCATCCTTCCGCTAGTGGCTATAAGATGGTGCCTGATATGTAGGCAAAGGTTAATAGTAGCTCTCTATTGATGTTGCACAGTGATATACAGAGGAGATAAATAAAAGGTTTTTAGCATCATAACTGTTAATATGTTATGCTTTTTTAGAATGGCTGGGACTCTCTACTGACCAATGCGTATCCAGGACCATATTATAGTACACATGAAATCACCGTGATAAAATAGTGATATAAGACTATACACGACAAACACCAACAATATGTCCTATAGCCACATTTTCAGACTGCAATCACAACATTTTATACAGTATATGCATCATCATAAAATAAGGGCAGAGCCTGGGAATTACATGGAACATATGAAAATCGGACCAAAAGAGGTAAATGTGGGCTCTGTTTAATTCTGTAGGGTTTAATGCGTGTGACTCTTGCTCTAATTTGACAATTAAGGTTTCCAGCTTTTTCAGTATTGTAGTGTTGCAATAGTAAGCGGCAATGTTTGATAGGATAGAAATTTCACCTGAGAGAATGGGATTGTTCGGCATCTGGGATTGGAAATGTACAAACACTTCCTGTACTAAATAGGCAGCAGAAAAAAGAGCTTTTGAAAGCAGTTCACATTCAATTGCTGCTGACTAGCCTTTCCCAATCTACAAAAACATGGCTCACACACCCTCATAGACACAACACACATGGGCTATACACAACCCAGACACTACACAAAGAGACCAACATACTGCTGCTAACATCAGCAGCATAGCTTGCCAGACTTTCTGCTGAGAGAAGCTATTCACTAACAAAGACAAGACCTCCATACAGACTCATTCATTCAGCAATGTCCTCTGAAATAAGACCCAGTATTGACGAGCATGTGGCGTTTTAATGAAAGAAGAGAGGGGAAATTTAATGAATTATTTAAATGGAATTTGTCTGTCTGAGATGTGGTCATGTCTCATATAAGCCTTTTTGTTTACTGCCCTCTTCACCTTTCTGAAACGTCCTCTTTGCTAATGAATTAGTATCAAATTACAGTAGGGATGTTAATGATTAATCAATATTTGATTATTCGTCATTAATAATTTTATCGATTAAGCTTAACTATCCTTGATTAATACATTTCAGCACAAATGCGTTCAGTAATCATGCCAGCAGATTGTGAAAAGACTGTCTACAGTCATCCGCCACTAGAGGGTGCACTGTCACTTGCATGCTGCATATCATGCCCTTTCAGCAACACAGAATTAAAAAAACACAGATGCGCATCCATCACTTCTTTGCTTTAGTGGATGGAGTGTATCTCTATGAATGAACAATACGTCTACTGCTTACACTGTGATAGTGTGTTAAAGTACAACATGACCACAAGTATTGTTAATCAGCCGGTAGGCTTGGGATTGGTGACTTTTTCACGCACCGATAATTAGAAAATTTTCCAGATGATTATCGTTATATATCAGCATTTTTAAATAAAGTGTGAGCGGCAGGGTAACTTAAAGGGGGTCGCATACAGGACGTGCCTGGCAGATGAAATTGCGCATTCTAAAATGAAACAATTATTTTCTATAAAGGTACGCACACCGCTGCCGCTCAGCGTCTGTCGGCGACACCCAGCTATACTACAGAGGCTCCTAAATTTCTGCAGCACTACAGAGTGCAACTTGCATAATAAACATCACAATTTCAAATTGTTCAGTTTGTGCAGCTAGACCAGTTACATACACTAACCTGCAAACTCCTCAACGTTACTGTTCATAACTGAAGTACAAAAACATTCATGACTTTTGTGTGTATGATAACAAGATCCACAACATAGTTTGGACTGCCACCTGCCGCACTGATGCATCCTGTGTGTGACACCTGTGCCTTGTCCTACCCGCGACCGGCTTTAGTAAATGGTATATCACCCCCTTGTGGTCTCTCAACGCTATTATGCCAGACTACATTAAACGGATGGCCAACTCACAGTGAATTGGAAAGCAAAGAAATTGGGCATCTAATTTAAACGACGGCTTATGTTAATATGTTGATGCCTCAAAAACGAATTGAGAAAATAACGTGCCAATCAATAATCAATATATCAATATTTTATGACATTCCTATCAGCCCTGTATCCCTGTATCATCTACATCATCACTAACATCAGTTCTCTCTGGGAGAGTATGAGGTACATTAACCATGTGCAGAAGTTGAATCTGTATCTTCTATACAAGTTATTACTACCAGTAATACATTAACAGTAAATTAAACAATTCATACATTCAAAATTAACATAGTATTAGTGTTTAGTATTTTATTTACTAAAAACATACAATACTAAACTAAATGTATTAAAATATACTGAACTGAAAATATTTTAAGAGAAAAATACCAATACTCGCATTTCTTAAAAAATCGTTCACCCAAAAATGAAAATTCTCTCATAATTTACACACCTTCATGCCATCCCAGATGTGTATGACTTTCTTTCTTCTGCAGAACACAAATTAAGATTTTTAGGAGAATATCTCAGCTCTGTACGTCCTCACAATGCAGGTGAATGGGTGCCAAAATTGTGATGCTCCAAAAATCACATAAAGGTGACATAAAAGTAATCCATATGACTCCAGTGGTTATATCCATGTCCTCAGAAGTGATATGATAGATGTAGGTTAGAAACAGATCAATATTTAAGTCCTAGAAATTCTTCTCCCTGCCCAGTAGGGGGGCGTATGCATGAGGAGTGTGAATCACCAAAAACACAAGAAGAAGAATGTGAAAATGAAGCTTGATTGAGCAGGGAGGAGAATTTATAGTAAAAAAAATTACTTAAATATTGATCTGTTTCTCACCCACACATATCATATCGCTTCTGAATACATAGATTTTTTTTCTCCCGTTTTTCTCCCCAATTTGGCATGCCCAATTCCCAATACGCTCTAAGTCCTCGTGGTGGCGTAGTGACTCGCCTCAATCTGGGTGGCAGAGGATGAATCTCAGTTGCCTCCGCATCTGAGACCGTCAATCCACACATCTTATCACATGGCTTGTTGAGCACGTTACCGCGGAGACCTAGCGCGTGTGGAGGCTCACGCTATTCTCCATGGCATCCATGCACAACTCACCACGTGCCCCACCGAGAGCGAGAACCACGTTATAGCGACCACGAGGAGGTTAACCCAACGTGACTCTAGCCACTCTAGCAACCGGGCCAATTGGTTGCTTAGGAAGCCTGACTGGAATCACTCAGCATGCCCTGGATTCGAACTTGCGACTCCAGGTGTGGTAGTCAGCGTCTTTACTTGCTGAGCTACCCAGGCCCCTCAATACATTGCTTTTAACCACTGGAGTTTTATGGATTACTTTTATGCTGACTTGTGTGATTTTTGGAGTTTGGAGAATTTTCATTTTTAGGTGAACTATTCCTTTAAGTGTATTTATTTAAATTATATTTACTGTAAACTGAAGACTCTGTGGCTGTTTCAGGTTTTCCTTCAACAGGAAGAATTTGTTATCCAATGCTGATGTTTTCAAATTTGCATTAGAACGGTTGATCAGTCAATAATCAAACTTTGTGTAAATAAAGCTTTGATTGAAGTATAATACGCATCTTGTGTTTTTTTAGTTTCACGCTATTCACCACTTACAGATTATTATTGTTGTCTTGTTTTTTGTTTTCTTTTTTGAGTTTCAAGATGTTCGCCACTTACAGATTATTATTGTTTAATCAATTTTCGTTCATTAACATTAACGATTGTCGATTAAGAACATTTCTTAAAATTTGGAACCCTAATTTAGAGTAAACAGTGTCTGTCCATATTTCTGCGTAAGGTTAAATCAAATGGGGATTTCAACACATCACTGTAATCTAGTGACTTTATTTGAATATTTTGTGAGATTTTATGGTATTTAAAAAAAAAATTCTTCTTGCCCATTTCTACAGGTGTTTTATTGATTGAATCATGAAGGGCTTTGCTGGTGATCCATTTCTGCAGTTGTCAATGCTGTCATGTGTGGAGTGTTCCTAACTTAGTGTATTTGTACCTGTGTGTGTGTGTGTGTGTGTGTGTGTTGGAGTTGGTTTTTGTGGTTTACGAGGACAAATTTCTTTTAGGTTACACACTAGTAATTATGAGGGTATTATGCTATAAATGTGGTTTATGAGGACACCCCTAGTGTCCCTGTAATTCAAACGGCTTAAAAAAACACACTAAACAATGTTTTTTTGAAAATGTAAAAATGCCAAAGGTTTCTATAAGGATTAGGTTTACAGGCAGGTGTAAGGTTAGGGGATAGAATATCTAGTTTGTACAGTATAAAAATCATTATGTCAGAGCAAAATAATATTCTGAATATGAAACATAACTTGAATGAGGTCTTGCACAGGATAAGCCACCGTAAAATCCTAGTTATGAGTATGCCGTAATCCTTGAGTTAAGAGCATACTATTTGCATGCCGTCTGCTAGAGGAGAGTCGTCCATGCACAGCAGATCAATTTGTGCATGCCATATTACAACTAGGATTCAAAGTCAAAATGACAATGTAATATGCTGCCAATCTTATGCTGAGTATGTTCCCTGTCTCATTCTGAATGCTCATTATAGGATCTTATTTGGGATATTCTAAATGGGAAAGGTTGTTCAGGCCACAAAATTGATTGTTTAAATGTATTCAATGTATGCAGCTCTTCACACTATACCAGTAGGATATCTGAGCAGAATTTATTTCCACTAATCTGTCTACACACGACTCCCCAAATGTTTTATATATCCAATACGTTGCAGTGTCTAAGATAAAAATTGCACATGTGTGTGCATTTACCTGCCCTTCAGCAGCTAATGAGCTGCCAATTGCTAGTGCATCAAACAGTAAAGACAAATCAAAAGGTCTTCAATCCTGTCAGAGCCAGACACAATTCAATGAGTATGTAACCAGCAATCAATGTCAGAATGCATCTCATTAAAGTGTTTCCCATTAATAACCTAATTAAATCTAATTTGTCCCTCCACAGTTTCATAATGAACCGAAAATATTTTTAAACTTCTCATAATAGAATAAAAGATCTCTAACGTTGTGTTTTGTGCCGTTGCTTTGGCAAAGCATCTCTCACTCCCAGTCAGTCATTTGATGGCTCACAGGGCTCGACATTAATGCTTGTCTGCTTGTCCGGGACAAGTGGATTTTTGATGGGGCAAGTGAAAGAGAATTTTACTTGCCCGACTGGATAATCATACTGATTAATACGTCAATAACAAAAAAATTAACTGGCTACATTTGTGATAGCCTAGGCCTGTGTTACTTATTATAAAGTTCATATTCTTATTCTGTTGTTGAAAGTAATCAAGAGCATGTAATTTTATAATTCGCAAGCGATCTTGTAACAGCTGCGCCCTGTTTAATTGACAGGTGGCGTATGTGTGTGTGCTGAACATGCACGTGTGTTCCGAAAATGCTCGCGCCAATGCACACCTGAACGGTCAAATACATTTCAAAATTCCGCCAAAATGCCCGTCTTGGTGAGGTATTCATGTAAACACAGAGAGTGATGTCTAAAGTGAAAGTAAACAGTGGAGAAAAAAGCGGATTTGTAACGAGAAAACGAGAAAAAAATCACTGTTCTTGACTGAGTAATTTTAGTAGCTTTAAAAAGTATTCATGTATTATAATCATACAGTGAAGGCCAGTAGTAGTTTTATATTGCATTTCATTCTGAATGTTTACTTGAATACTTGATAGCCTACTGCTGTTAAAAACTTTTAAAGCTGTTAAAAAAAGTACTGAATTTTCTTAATTTGCATTTTGTGTTCTATTTTTTTTTTATCTATTTCTATCCATTGCTGTTTTTTATTGTTATTTTATTACTGTTTGTTTACTAGTCTTGAATAATTACTTCAGAACTTGAAACCATTCTTCTATAATTAACATATTAGTTAGTGTTATTATTTGTTGTGGTTTTGAAGCTGGTATTGAGAATCATCAAATTTCACTACAGACTACTGAAATGTTGGTATTGTGATAATGTATAGCCTTTATTGTACATGGTAGGTCTCATTCCATAGAAGAGTGAGCACTCCTGCTGTAAATGATGGTGATGGAGGCTTTTCTTTATTTGACTACCATACGTAACATAAAATCATTCTCATATGACAATAGCCTCCTCCCCTACCCAGTGTAGGGCTTTACTGGTTGTTTAGATTAGTGTTACTATCAGAAATAATTAATAATTATTTCTGTAGTTATTAATTAATATTTAAATTAATCAATTGAATCTAACTCATTAAAACCTCATATTGGACTCCAGTAAATGTAGTGTGCTACGTTTAGGAGCAAGTTTGGTTATTTAGCAATAATTAATAATTATCAAAGATAATTATTAATTATTAAAATCAGTAGAACATTGATGAGAATCAATGTTAGCTTTTTCAAATCCTTTAAATCAACAATTATCAAAGATAATCGTTAATTGTTAACATCGATGAAACATTAATTAAAATTAACACTAGTTTATTGATCATTCAAATTCAATCATCAAAGATAATTATCAATTATCAAAAATCAATAGAATATTAATAAGGATTAACACTGACGGGGCACCACCCTGAAATCAGGGACTAATAACCAAATAGTAAAACAGTCTCAATATTAGATTGTTTTCTTAGGAAAATCGACATCCGAAGAATATCGATTTTCCGGAAAAAAAAAACAATGAATGAAGGTTTGAATCCGAGCACTGACATCCCGTCAGCATGACACAGGTGTATGCAAAACAAACCAAAACACTTCTCTTTGTAATATAACAAAGTTTATTTATGCAGTAATATCAATTAATAATTAATACAATGCAGTCAATAAACTTCCGACTTACAACTACAAACTAAACAGTGATATGATTAGATATGGAAATAAAATAATCCTATAACACATAAGGTGTGTGTGTGTGTGTGTGTGTGTGTGTGGGTGTGTGGTTAGTAGAGAGAGAGATGATTAAGTGACAGCCCTAAAGCCGATTTCGCGATAGTGGGAGAGAAAGCAGCTGTGTTTATCACTCAGAGACGCGGTGGACGGCTCATAAAAGTCCCGCGTTATTTGACTCTTTAATGTATGAACTCAGTTGCTGTCTCACCTGCGATGGCGATATTGCACAACAATCCAATTTGGTTGGACCACAATACAGCAAAACAAATTTGTGATAATTAATACCCTGAGTATTAATAATGAGCGGACATGGCGGTCCGTAAACTGTACAAACAAAAACCTTGAAACACAAGAATAACACACTATAATATTCTATCTCTGCCCAGACGTAAACCTCTTACTTGAATCGCATGAGTACACAGGTAGAATGTGTTTTCCTCCGTCCTTTAACTCTGACCCGGTTCCTTGAGGCTCGGGTGATGACGGGAGGCCGTTTCCTCGCTCTGTCGGCGGGCGGTATGGCTGTTGATTCTCTTTTGAGAACTCAGAAATGTCGACTTGATTGAAGATGGAAGAGAAATCTTTAATCTCTTCACTTCTGTAGGCAAACGGATGAAGATGCGATTTGCTCGGCGGTCTCCTTCGGAGTGTTCGGTTGAACACAGAGTAATCTCAACTCGTCCAGCGAGATGGAGATTGTATGGCCACAGTTTCAAGTCGGACATTACTTCCTTGTGCCACGAGGTTGCACCTGAGAGCAGCGAAGAGCTGCGTCCATACTCGGTGAACAAAGTTGCTGGAAGCAACTCACGAAACATTTCAGAGGTATTTCAACTCCTGATGATGTCATGTTTGAGGGACGTTCTGTTGTGTGCCTCATCCAATAGGAGTTGAGAGTTCGATCCTTTAGTGAGCAAGGCTTCATGGATTTGTAGTCTGTTTTGGACTCCCTTTGTTTGATTTTGGCACGATTTTTATCAGTAAGATTTACGATTTGGAAGGTGGGGGCTTGAGTTAGGTTTTTACAACTGTATTAGGCCTGCCTTTGTCTTCTATCTGAATACATGAGGCCCAACACCAGTGCAGTTTACATTTCTGTCGCAGAGAATTGAGTTGATTGCATAGGTACACTATTAGGTTGGGCAAGCACATGACAATCCGTACTGTCGAGCCCTGGCTCAAATGTATGCTCTAGATGATTTTGTGTTTTGACCATTTGTGAATTGCATTAAACTCTGTCTCGTTTACCATGCTTTGTGGGTGTGACTTTTTTGCCGTGTCATCACCATTTATGATTAAATTACTACTAGAGCACAAAATTGTTTACAAGAGCACAAAGTTCTTCATAGATCTAGCCTCTTAATTTTGCTCTCAAAGTGCACCAGATTGATGCATTTAACTTTAAAATGTACAACATTTTCTCACGGGGCAGCATGCCCACGGACTCCCCTAGAGGGTCCCAGGTCCACCCACCACAGTCTCACAAAATCCTGTGGGAAACACTGCATTAGCATACCACATCAAATCTCAATAGCATAGTTCAGCCTGACCATACATAACACCTGTCATCAGGACAGCATCAAACTGCCGAAGGCTGCTGAACAGTTTAAATATAGACCGAGATGACCCAAGACAGAGAGAGTTACTAAGTTTACAACATGTAATGGATAATGTACAGTCAGCCAGTTATAACAGCAAAATAAACGGCAACAGGGTGGAGCCGATAAGGTTAGTAGCATTCTGAAGGGGTTTATTTTGGGAGAATGACTGCCTGACATTTCAGCTACTGACTTCCAAAAAAATCTTTCATTGGCTATGAAATATCGATTTTAGTTTAAATTATTTGTCAATATAATTGTCATTATTCAAACATACAGTTTAACAGTCATTATAAACAAATATTTCTTTCAAAATTTCTCTTTTATTTCTTAAAAAAACAAAAAAAAAATTGTCTGTTAAAGCTCATGTATTATTTGAGCTGTAAAGTCTTTTAATTGCAATAAATTTGGACATAACTAGGGATGCACCGATATGGAATTCCTGGGCCAATACGATAAATGATAATTCATAGCTCATTGTGGCCAAAACCGATACCGATAACCGATATTTTAAAAAATAGTTTTACTTTTTAATCCTTTAATCTGGAACTGCTAGCTAATTCAATAAAAAAGCTTCTCATTTGATAAATACGTGTCATTTAAAAGCTTGGAATTTGGACTTGCTGATATTTAAGGTTTGGCTGATGTAACATGAACCAGAAATGTGCTTATAAAACAAATGTATGCTGATCTGAATGAGAAATAAATGACAATACACTTGCATAAATTGTATGATGCCCATTTATATGAGTGTTTATGATAATCCTATTGACTCACTAACAGAGAGAATAATGAACTTCAAACAGCTGTAATAATGCATTAAAACAAAATGAGGTGATAAACAGCGTGTAAAGAACATTAAAACAACAAAACACACAATACGAACCCTAAACTTTGTATACATGGTGTAATATTTATGATAACAGCCAGACTGTGTGTGCAGCGGTGGTTTGTATGTTTCACAGATGCTTAATACAGCACTCATCTGTGACAGTTCAACTGTATAACTGATGAAATGTGAACACAACAATCATAATGGGAATAGATAACATTATAGAGATTGAATAGTTATAACATTATAAAAGTCTCAACTCGTAAAATACAACAAGCACATTTGTTTCACTCACAAACTAGTGTTTTTAGCCATCTCAAGTCACTCTGTGAAACTTTTTTCCAGATCTATGAACCGTGTTAGATTGTTTTGGGGCTTGTTTTAATCGCAATGCTGTGCTGCAAGTAGCGATGTGCAATTTCCCACATTCTGTTTATGTTTAATACATACAAACATTGTTTTTGTTGCATTTTCGTTTATTGCCTCATGAAACTGGCATGTCGTTACTCACAGCAGATAATCCCGAATTAAAACCAGACCCAAAACAATGTAACAAGGTGCAGAGATGTTGAAATAATCCACACAGTGTGACATCAGCTTGGCTCTCACCTGCTCTCACTCACACAAACATGCTGTGCGTGCACTTGCGCACTGTCGCTTGAAGCTGCCCGTGTCTCTGCCTGAAGGAAAGACACTGCAGGCAGTCAGAGATTCTCAGCCGCAAGCAAATAAACCATAACACATTATTGGCAGAAATTTCAGCAATAATTCCATTATCGGCGCGATAAAAAATATTTAGATTTTCCCTGTTATCGGCTAATAACATAACGGCCGCTGATATATTGTGCATCCCTAGATATAACTTTACACAGAAAAGGTTAGTAAGAGATTTTATCACACTAAAATCATGTTAACACGCATATTGTTTATGTCATGTGGCTATACTTTTAAAATAGTGAGTATTTGAATGTTTACAGATTCACCCCATTCACTTCTATTGTAAGTTCCTCACTGTACCCATGATTTTTGCTTGGAAGTGGAAGGGGCAAGTCAAAATTCATTTTTGTGGTAATCGGGGCCTGGGTAGCTCAGTGATTAAAAACGCTGACTACCACCCCTGGAGTTTGTGAGTTCGAATCCCATGGCTTGCTGAGTGATTCCAGCCAGGTCTCCTAAGCAACCAAATTGGACCGGTTGCTAGGTTGGGTAGAGTCACATGGGGTAACCTCCTCGTGGTCGCTATAATGTGGTTCACTCTCGGTGGGGCGCATGGTGAGTTGTGCATGGATGCCGCGGTGGATGGCGTGAAGCCTCCACACACACTATGTCTCCGTGGTAACATGCTCAACAAGCCACGAGATAAGATGCACGGGTTGACGGTCTTAGACGCGGAGGCAACTAAGATTCGTCCTCTGCCACCCAGATTGAGGGGAGTCACTACGCCACTACAAGGACTTGTGCATTGGGAATTGGGCATTCCAAATTGGGGAGAAAAAGGGGGAAAAAATAATTATATATTTTTTGTGGTAATTAACATTATGCCACAAATGCAGTCAACTGAGCTTAACTTGTATTGAACCCGGAATATTCCTTTAAATTATCAGCCTAATTATTAAAAAAAGAAATTACAGGACTGAAACGAAAAATTATGATCTCTCAGTCTTGAGTCACTGATCCTGTTGCTGTCATGGCATTTCCTTTAACACCATTACAATTCAAGAAAAGGATGAGAGGAGAGAGGTGTTAGAGTGAGGTGAGATACCTCAGAAGAAGGAAAAATGAAGAGGAGGTGTAGAAATGAAAAGAACAGGAGGTAGTGGGAGACACTCAAATGTTGAACAGGGGAATTGAGGTATGTACTCTACTGCAAATACATATTTTCTTGATAATAATCCATTCACTCACTAAGCAAACCATGTGAGCGGCATGTGGTAGGCATATTGTAATTTGCTTTGGATTAAACTGTGTTGAATAAATAGTGACCTGAAATGTTTGGGAGTGGGGGTGCTTTCCAGGGGATTTGGGATGTCTGATTTTAGAAGAAACTCATTTCACTTAGCTGTTCAAATATGTAAAAAAAAAAAAAACAAAAAAAAACACATGGCTAGTTTTTAGGAATCCCATAAAGCCAACCACAGTTTGATTTATTTCAAATAAAAGCAGACCACTAAAATGAATGAACTAATTATTAAGCAGTTAATTTAGATCAGCAAACTGTTATTCAATTATAGCCACAGTGGGCCTTAAACAAGCAGTCACTGATGCGTTTACTCTGGTTAAAATATCAAGAATAGAGGTTAGAAAAAGAAGTTCGTCTCGAGTCAGTGGATGTACTGAAAACTGGCAGGCAGCAGGTTAGAGACCACCTGGCACGCAGCCTGAATCTCAACAGCCAACGCAAACAAAATTTGGAAAAAGTCCCCATGCAATGTGCTTCACTTCCCCCACCTCTCCGTGAAAGTGAACAATAACTTCACCATTCTTCCTTATTTCTCTCTCTCTCTTTCCATCAGCATGCCAGCAATGTAGATGAGGACACTATTAGAAATAAATCCAAAGCTTTTAACATTTTGCTGTCAGTTTGTTGTATAATGAAAAAGCTTTTTGGAAAAATTTAAATGAAAATTAAATGAAGTATGGGAAATGAATTGCAAAATACTGTACTGCGCAGACATGCGCGACACACACACACACACACACACACACACACACACACACGCACAAACAATGTCTTGCTTGATTCCACACAGAAAACTATTTCATTAACAGGAAACAAAGGCTTGGCATGACATGTTATCTGTAAATGCAGCTCTCCTACACACAGTTATCTAACCTCCTGAGCTGAGTAGCTGAGCAGCACAAGACAAATTGCCATAAGTCACTATTTTACAGGTAAAGTGTGTCATTTCTGAGCTACTACCGTCACTAAACGGAATTTCAAAAATAATGATTACTAAAATAATGATTCAAACAGGTTTCTCGAACACAGTCTATTTACCATTGGTCAAACAAACAGACAGTCCCGCCCCAAACTCTCACGATTGGTTGAGTCGATGTTGCTATGCTAGATTGGTCTGGATGCTCAAATAAACTTTGTTTTGATATCACCAAACACTTTTCGGGGAAATCAACTGATAAATGGCTTACTCATAGTCTGAATATTAAGATGAGATAGGAGAAAGTATTTTAACATTTAAAAAAATTACACACTTCAGCTTTAACAGTGTAGCTCCTCTTTAAACATGAAGCCAAACCCTGGAGCAGTAACACACACACACACACATCTCTTTAATTCATAGGCTCATTTACTATTCAGGATGATAGTGTGTGGCTGGTTTTCCATCCATCTTCATTAATCTGGTAAGAAGGGTGCCATTTTCAAAGCAATAAATATGAGGGAGTCATGCAGCAGATTAGTCACACTGAAATCATATCAGAGGACCTTCTGTGCAGGTATGTGAGTAGTAAGGTTAAACAACAGGGACAACATTCATGATGTTAAAAATAAAGTGAAATAAAATGAGGAATTGTGTTTTGTAAATTGATGAACTGACTAGTGCTGTTGTCTTATTGCATTTGTGTACAGTATACTGTATGTGTGTGGCCGCTGGGCGAGGAGTTTAACGCTCTGCTCTGTAACTTATTTAAGAGCAAGAGTTAGATCTGAACATACTGTATATATGAGTGTGTGTGTGTGTGTGTGTGTGTGTGTGTGTGTGTGTGTGTGCAACCATGTGGGTGAGAACATTTCTAAGTATTGACCTCCATCAGACTGGTGAGTTAACCATGCAAATCTGTTTACACTAAATGCAGGACCACATCAAGACCTTCAAACCTCCTCTGCAGGCAACTCACCCACCCTGACAAAAAGAGGTAGTGTATCATTGGTGAATCCACTCTACCAAGGCATTGTCTTACAGGCCTTTCGTCTTAATCAGATATTGTCTGTGTCTGTCTGGAGTCCTAGACAATTTCCGTAAAGAGACTGAAAACATCAAAGACCCTGTTTACACCTGGTATTAAGATGTGTCTCGGGTGATCCGATCACATGTGGTCAGAAGAGACACACCACTGTTTACACCTGGGGCCGGTTGCACCAGCTATACGTACATTACAACTTAGCCTAGTTGTGGCATAAATGGGCACTAAGTCACAATTTATACACTACTAAATATTTGAGCATTGCACCATTAAATCTAGGTAGAACGTAACCCTATGTATAAACTAAATATTTACGGAAGCCTCCGACCAGGAGTAACAGATGGAATAAAAAAGCAGATTCATTTAATGACATCAATGAGCTCATGTTTTGGTTGACAGGCATCAGTCCTTTCGACATACACAGTTGTGCACAAAAGTTTGCATACCCTTGGAGAACTGGTAATATATGTACCATTTTTAAAGAAAACATGAGTGAGCAGGCAAAACACATTTATTTTATTTCTTATGGGATTCATATTCAACTGTAGGTTATAACAGAATGGCACAATCATAAAACAAAACATGGCAACAAAGAAAAAAATGAAATGACCCCTTTTCAAAAGTCTGCATACCCTTAGTTCTTAATACTGTGTATTGCCCCCTTTAGCATCAATGACAGCGTGCAGTCTTTTGTAATAGTTGTCTATGAGGCCCCAAATTCTTGCAGGTGGTATAGATGCCCATTCGTCTTGGCAAAATGCCTCCAGGTCATGCAAAGTCTTTGGTTGTCTTGCATGAAACTCACATCTCCCCAGAGTGGCTCGATGATATTAAGGTCAGGAGACTGTGATGGCCACTCCAGAACCTTCACCTTTTTCTGCTGTAACCACTGGAGGGCCAACTTGGCCTTGTGCTTAGGGTCACTGTCGTGCTGGAAAGTCCAAGAGTGTCCCATGCGCAGCTTTCGTGCAGAAGAATGCAAATTGTCTGCCAGTATTTTCTGATAACATGCTGCATTCATCTTGCCATCAATTTTCACAAGATTCCCCATTCCTTTAGAGCTCACACATCCCAAAACATCAGTGAGCCACCACCATGCTTAACAGTGGGGATGGTATTCTTTTCACTATAGGCCTTGTTGACCCCTCTCCAAACATAGCGCTTATGGTTGTGACCATAAAGGTCTATTTTGGTCTCGTCACTACAAATTACAGTGTGCCAGAATCTGTAAGGCGTGTCAAGGTGTTGTTGGGCATGTTGTAGCCGGGCTTTTTTGTGGCATTTGCGCAGTAAAGGCTTCTTTCTGGCAACTCGACCATGCAGCTCATTTTTGTTCAAGTATCATTGTATTGTGCTCCTTGAAACAACCACACCGTCTTTTTCCAGAGCAGCCTGTATTTCTCCTGATGTTACCTGTGGGTTTTTCTTTGTATCCCAAACAATTCTTCTGGCAGTTGTGGCTGAAATCTTTCTTGGTCTACCTGACCGTGGCTTGGTATCAAGAGATCCCTAAGTGATTGAACAGTACTGACTGGCATTTTCAAGGCTTTGGTAATCTTTTTATATCCTTTTCCATCTTTATAAAGTTCCATTACCTTTTTATGCAGGTCTTTCTGCTCCCCATGGCTCAGTATCTAGCCTGCTCAGTGCATCCACGTGAGAGCTAACAAACTCATTGACTATTTATACACAGACACTAATTGCAATTTAAAAAGCCACAGGTGTGGGAAATTAAACTTTAATTGACATTTAAACCTGTGTGTGTCACCTTGTGTGTCTGTAACAAGGCCAAACATTCAAGCATATGTAAACTTTTGATCAGGGCCATTTGGGTGATTTCTGTTATCATTATGATTTAAAAAGGAGCCAAACAACTATGTGATGATAAATGACTTCATATGATCACTATCCTTAAATAAAAGACATTTTTGCATGATCAGTCATATTTTCAAAATCAATGCCAAAATTTCACAATTTCTGCCAGGGTATGCAAACTTTTGAGCACAACTGTATGATGATTTTGGCATTTACACTCGTTTACATTTATGGGAGAAAACATCATGGTTACTTCCGTAACCTCCGTTCCCTGATGGAGGGAACAAGATGCTGTGTCGATGTAGTGACACTAGGGGTCACTCTTGGGAGCCCGAGACACCTCTGGTCTTTGATAAAAGGCCAATGAAAATTGGCGAGTGGTATTTGCATGCCACTCCCCCGGACATACGGGTATAAAAGGAGCTGGTATGCAACCACTCATTCAGGTTTTATGCTGAGGAGCCGAGACAAGGTCCGGCCATTTCAGTGGGTAGTTCAGAGTTGTGGCAGGAGGTACACAACGTCTCGTTCCCTCCATCAGGGAACGGAGGTTACAGAAGTAACCATGACGTTCCCTATCTGTCACTCGACGTTGTGTTGATGTAGTGACACTAGGGGTCCCTATACAAAACGCCGCAACTGGCTGAACTGTGTTACGTGAACTGGCTGAGTGTGACGGGCAGACAACTGTGTGCCTTGTAGCCAGCACACCAGGCCGACACGTAACCTCCCCAACATAGTTATGAGTGTCGAACGGCCCTTTGGGGACAAGTCGACTACCCAAAAGATAGAGACAGGCTAGCCCAGTCGTGGCCTCTTTTCCCCTTCTTTATTTCCACTCCCTAAAAGAAAGGGGGAATATCCGAATGGGCCGACCAGGTCTAGTCGGGGGGTGTCCCTCCCAAGGGGAGGACACTGCAGAGACCACTCCTTGCCCAGAGAGAGGGGGGATATTTAAGTGGAAAATACGTCAAATGGTCTTGCCGACCATGTGGAGAAGTCTCATGGTAGATCCTACCCAACGGGAGAGGAGTTACTTCAAACATGGAGACTATGACAGAGGGGGCTTTGCCCAAGGAAGACGCAGGGAAATGAGTTAGCGGAAGATATACATAGCATGGTGTTACCTTACAGGGAACCGCCACATGCGGAGCACATACCCCAGAACAGGGCTATTAGTTAGCACATGTACTGGGCCGGCAGCGAGTCTCTCCGAAAACTCGACTGCCACAGGGCTCGGAGGAAGTCAACCAGGGAACATAGTTTGTGAACACCACTGGGAATTAATGGTGCATGTCTTCAGCTCAGAGGAGGTGAAAGGCGCTATGTGCAAGCGATACACCTGGCCGGCTATCCCGGGCTTATCCGCTTGTATTGCGTGCCACTACCTGGGACGAAACCGGTTCCACCCGGGGGTTGTAGAACCTCGCAAAGGTGTTGGGTGTTGCCCAGCCCGCTGCTCTGCAAATGTCTTCTGAACTCTTGATCTCCCACGATCAAAATACATCAGCACTGCACTTTATTACCCTTACTCTTATATCTCACACCGGACTGTCATAAATTATATTATTATTATATTATATTCTCTCTTAACAACTGACTATCAACCGACAGCCTGAATGTCAATACAGTACAATACTGTACATTCTATATATATATATATATATATATATATATATATATATATATATATATATATATATATATATACTTTTTTTATATATTTTTATTTTTAATTTTTATTGAATAATGTGTATCTATATAGTAAAAAAAACAAAAAAAAAACAGCGTATTGTATACTGTACAGTGTATGTTATTATTTGTATATTGTTGAGTGTAATTATGTGTATAACAGATGTTTAAATTGTGTTGTGTTAATTTGATGTTATTGTAAATTGGTATATGTCTCATCACTGTCACGACTGCTATGTTGATCGGAACTGCACCCAAGACAATAAAGTGATTTGATTTGATTTGATTTGTCTGTTAGAGAGGCACCCCTGGCTAGGGCCCAGAAGGCCGCTACACCCCTGGTAGAATGGGCTCGTAGCCCTACCGGGGGCAGCATGTACTGGGCGATATATGCCATAGCTATGGCGTTGATGTGCCAGTGGGCGTTCCTCTGCTTGGAGACAGCGCTTCCTTTCCGCTGTGCACCAAAGCAGACAAAGAGCTGCTCAGAGATCCTAAAGCTCTGCGTGCGATCCAAATAGATGTGTAAAGCACGCACCGTACACAGCAACGACAGGGCTGGGTCTGCCTCCTCCTGGGGCAGCGCTCGCAGGTTCACCACCTGGTCCCTAAAAGGGGTTGTGGGAACCTTGGGCACATAGCCTGGTCGGGGTCTCAAGATCACGTGAGAGTAGCCCAAACTCAATTCTGAACTCCAGGCACGTTTCGCTGACAGAGAACGCTTGCAGGTCTCCTACCCTCTTGATGGAAGTGAGCGCAGTCAGAAGGGCAGTCTTCAAGGAGAGTGCCTTAAGCTCAGCTGACTGCAAAGGCTCAAAGGGGGCTCTCTGTAGACCCTGAAGAACTACAGAGAGGTCCCATGCGGGAACGAGGTGTGGTCTGGAGGGGTTCAGCCTCCTGGCGCCTCTCAGGAACCTGATGATCAGGTCGTGCTTCCCTAAGGACTGTCGCGAGGAGCGTGAGGTCCGAGAACCACGTCTGGGTGGGCCAGTAGGGTGCTACCAGGACGACCTGCTCCTCATCCTCCCTGACCTTGCACAGAGTCTGTGCAAGTAGGCTCACTGGGGGAAACGCATATTTGCGCAGGCTAGGGGACCAGCTGTGTGCCAGCGCGTCTATGCTGAAAGGTGCCTCGGTCAGGGCATACCAGAGCGGGCAGTGGGAGGATTCTTGGGGGGCGAACAGGTCTACCTGTGCCTGTCTGCTGGCTGGAGCGCCAATCCTGCAAGGGAAAAAAGGTGGACGGTGATGATGACCGTGCACACTGTGTATGTGACCCAGGGAAGGAGGAACCACTCTTTTGCTGAACTGTTGGGTACCGCAGCCACTTGGGCATGCGGCGAAATCAAATGAAAAGGCAACAAAAGATTCTCCACCCGGCCCTCCACTGGGGGATGGAGTGGTCTTACTACCAGCTCCAATGCAGTGGGTTTCGTCGACCCTGGGTCGCCCGTCTCAGGGGCGCTTTGACGAACTTTGTGGGTTCTTGGCGGCCGGCAGTGAGACAGGTGGCATCTGCTTCCTGCGGTGGGCTCCATGCCGGGGCTGGGCTGAAGGGGCGGGCTGCGGCGGAGCCAGTGCAGTCACTGCAGGGGGACGCCCTTGGTGACGAGCAGACGGGGTGCGGGATCTTGAGCCGCGCTGGGGCAGGATATGCCGGATAGCCTCCGTCTGCTGCTTCACCGTCAAGAACTGCTGGGCAAAGTCCTCGATGGTGTCGCCGAATAGGCCAGCCTGGGAAATAGGGGCAGCAAGGAACCGTGTCTTGTCGGCCTCACCCATCTCGACCAGGTTGAGCCAAAGGTGGCGCTCCTGGACCACTAATGTGGACAACGTCTGCCCGAGAGACCGCGTCGTGACCATCATCACTCGGAGTGCGAGGTCGGTCGCCGAGCGTAGTTCCTGCATCAGACCTGGGGCGGAACTACCCTCGTGCAGTTCTTTTAGTGCCTTGGCTTTGTGTACCTGCAGGAGAGCCATGGCATGCAGGGCAGAGGCGGCTTGTCCAGCAGCACTGTAGGCTTTGGCCGTCAGGGACGACGTGAGCCTACAGGGCTTGGACGGGAGCTTTGGTCATCCGTGCCAGGTGGCGGCGCTCTGCGGGCATAGGTGCACTGCGAGCGCCTTATCCACCAGGGGAATCGCCGTATAGCCCCTGGCTGCCCCGCCATCGAGGGTAGTGAGGGCGGGAGAACTGAGAATTCGGGACCGGGCAGTAAAAGCTTCCTCCCACGATTTTGTCAGCTCCTCATGCACTTCCGGAAAGAAAGGCACTGGAGCGGGGCGTAGCTGCTTTGAGCGGTGGCGCGAGCCCAGGAACCAATCATCGAGCTGCAAGGGTTCAGGGGAGAGCGGAGGGTTCCACTCTAGCCCAACGCTCGTGGCTGCCCGGGAAAGCATGTCCATCATCTCTGCATCAGCCTGTGACTGGGCAATCGTCCCCGAAGGGGGGAGCCCAGCTGAGGCTTCTGCGTCCGACTGGACTAGCCCACTCTCCGATGCTGCACTCGTGAGCTCATCAGCTTCGCGGGCTCCGAACAAGAGGTTGTCTTTAAAAAGACGTTCCGTGTGTGCCGCTCTTTTAGAGAAATATATTCTTTCAGGAAAAATACTCTCTTTTTTCTGCCGAAGCGCCCAGGGGCGTTCTCTGCAGTGCACCAGTGCAGAGGAGGAAGAAGCCGCTGAAATGCGCTGTCAGATCCAGCAGAGGTGAATGAATAGTCACCTCAGTAGACATCAACCGTTCGGCTCCGAAGAGAAAATGTGAATGAGTGATTGCATACCAGCTCATTTTATACCCGTATGTCCGGGGGAGTGGCATGCAAATATCACCCGCCAATTTTCATTGGCCTTTTATCAAAGACCAGAGGTGTCTCGGGCTCCCAAGAGTGACCCCTAGTGTCACTACATCAACACAAGGTAGAGTGAGTGACAGATAGGGAACATAATGTAAAAAATGTACTTCTTCAACATGATTTAACCAATCTAATGGTGCAGCCGCTCGGTGTCAAGTTTCCACATATATGAAATAGATATTAAAATGAATGTCTATTTTTCCAGCCTGTTGTATTAGTATTTATTTATTATCCCTTATTCATTTTAGATACAGTTATTGAATATTGTTATTTACATAAGCTAAATAGCCTATATCATTAATGAAATCTTGTTTTATTACATATCGTATTTTAATGAGGATATCAATTATTACAGCTGACAATTATGTGAGCAAACAAGGTTTGAATATCAACCATAACAAGATCAAACTGAAATTCACAGCTTTTTAACACTTCTGTGTACAAATTTGAAGGCTGCTTATTGGATAAATACAGGTAAACGTAATATTATTACTTTACAGGAGCTTACGTCCTACTAGTTAAGTCTTGCCTTAAGAACAGATGGTGCAACCAAATTAAGCACTGACTTAGTTACAAACTAACTAGTAGTTACTAAGCCCTTAGTGTGAACTTTACGTCTCAACTTAAGTGAGACCTTACGCACAGCTGGTGCATACCTACCCTGGTCCCTTAAGTGCGTCTTCTGTAAACACTTGTTTTTAGAAATCTGAGGGGAGGGTCTCTGATTTCATGATGACTTAAAGTCATAATGTACTGCATGATAATAAACTGCGAAAAAGTAAGAAAAGACAAGTGCGAACAAAACCGTTGTGCTGTTTCTCCCAGATGCAGCTGAAATTCTCCTCAAATCACAGGCTTAGCAACAGTTTTAACCATTGAATATTGATATGTGGTGTCACACATGTAGTGCCTGTCTTTGCAAACAGAACATTGTGTAAATGTAGAGGACCTAACTTACTTAACTGTGGGTGTATTTCAAATAATTAGAAAGAATAACCTTCAATAATAATATCTGCATTTATGCTGCTCATAGTATATTGTTAGAGTGAGCGATAAATTATAGTCATTGTGATCCACTTTCTATACACTGTGATTTATTGATTACTTAAAACATATTCACTTGTTCATTAAAAAGCCAAATTGATCTCACTGTTTATAATGTAGATCTTGGTTTGCAACATATTCATGCATATTAAAATGGACATTTTCTCTACGGTAGTAACTCATGTATCCTATAAAGTCAGTGAGGCTGCTGAGTGGAGCAGCACACAAGCCATTCAGGTATCAAATAAATATTAATGCTATTTTTTTTCTTCATTTATTTACAAGTGCTGTCATATCAGACCTACTTCAATTTCTTTGTACTGGTTACATCTGCAGAAATGGAGCTCTAAATCAAATAACAGCCACACAACACAGGCTGCTGGGAAACCAGCCAACAGTTACACAAAGAAAGAAGATTTGTAAGAAAAGGTGAGGGGCTGTGAAACTGTTAAAGTTGGAAATCATCTTCTCTCTAGCTGAAGGACATTGAGTTTTTATTTGTACCTGTAGTTATTCAACAGCAGGTCTTGCATGTTATAATACTTCTGCAGGATCACCAATTTTCTCTACAAAACATGATATAATTTACCCTTTGATAAACTCTGATAAACCAATGCTTTGCCACCTCTGCACCTGACTCCGCTCTTTAAAATACTGAAAGTTCACACAACTGCACAGCACAGTTATAACACTCTTCTCTATGATTTGATCATTATTTAATTAACTACTGCAGCCATGATCAATATAATGTACACAAAATCTCCTTTTAATAAAATTTACTTTTTTGATTTATTTTTTAACGTGGGTGGTATTAGTGCAATGTTACTGTAACTGCACCAGGCAAATAGTGCTCACTTTTTTTGACATTTAAATTCTCATGGCCCAGCACTACTTAAGCACATTTAGAGCCTTTTTACACTGGATGATATCCAGTGAAACCAGTGTGGTTGTTTAGTGAATAAGATGCAGGTTTTTGCACTTTTGCTGCACGCAAAAGTGGCGTAAGTCTTTAATTGATTCAAAACATAGAACTGAACAACGGAAGGATTTGACTGGCAGGCCAAGTTGACACAAAATGATCAAAACAGGATAGCTGTTGGACAATACACCTCTCTTGCTGGCACAAGTACTTCTGTACATAGACAAATTCATGTCTACATTTTACTTTCATGTTTAGGTATTAATGTTTAATTGTATATCAGTTTCATAACAAAATGGATCTCAGATCACATTGAGATTTAACATTCCCACAGAGGCTCAGTGTATATTATGTCATAAAAACAAGTCTGTACAAAACTGTATCAGGAGCAGCTCCAGCTGAAGGTCTCCTGGGTGTTGATGGTTAGCTGGCAAATGGACCATGAGGATGTCCAGTAACAAGCACATCATGGTCAGAAGACCGTTAACATGGAGAGTGACCACACAGCCAACATCATGGGAAACATACCATGGATACTATACTGGGATATCCCAGGGGAACACCACACTTCAACACAATACAAAGGTATTTGTTAAAAGACAAAAATTGGCAACAATTATTTTACACATCAGAATTAGCCTATAATCCATAGCATAAATGAAAATTAAATAGTATGAAATAAAAACGCCACATATAGAAAGTAACTGAATTAACAATATAAGGCATCTTTGAATAAAAGACAGGGGTTTAGCAGGACAACATGGAGGAGTTCTATGTAAATATTTCTTGCAGCTGTTGGGCGTGATATATGCAGCTATGCATTGTGAGACATCTGATAAGGTTCAGATGGTTATTTTAGTGTATTGACAGGTGTTCTTGCACCGGTTTGGGTGGGACACATACACATGCACACATGTGTGCACACATACAAACACAAACAACTCATAAAAATAAAAAGCTCCATTCCATTGATCTGAAATCAACAAATACCTGCTACTGCTGTTAATAATCATATGATGGCTCTAAACTTAAAACGTTAAAAAACAACCAAACAAAAATCTTCAATTATTCATAGCGGCAAAGAAGAAAACCACTAAATTCTCAAGTAAATCAGCATTTCCCTGTCTGTTTGGCCCAGTCCATAACATAATGTGCTCTGTGCCAATAACACTGATTATAAAATGTCCAAACCAGAAAATATATAATTCAATTTAGTCCGTTGCTATGGTCAGCCACTAATCAAGGTAGAGCTCAGTTGAAAAATGGCAGTGCAAAACTGTCTCAAATAAGTAATCTATAAAATAAACTCATGTAACAACACAATAATTGTGGGCCTAAAGTGAGCTGTTTAATAAACTTATTTGGTAATACTAAGGGCCGCCTATCACTCACTCAGTGTGTGTTTGTATGTGTGTGTCTGCTCAGGATTTATGCAAGTAAATGTTCCTCTCTAATACAAGGGTCCTTTTGGTAGAGAAAAGCATCATGGGTATTTATTGCTCCCTGAAGTGCTCTTCTGGCATTAGGAAAAGGATTATGGTCCCTTGTGTTTAGGGACAACAATCTATGGCCTCTCAAAGGATCTGTTACAGAGTATGTAACTGCTATAATTTATTTGCGGATACATAGTTCCCTGTCATAAGAGCAAGTACAGATATTTATTAATAATAGTATAGAATAAGCAAATAGGACATTTCTTGTAATATAGCCCATCTGAATCAAAATTATGAAAAAGTGGGTAAATATGCTGAGACAAGGAATGAGAACAGATACTATTACTAACATTATAAGGACACACACAAACACACATCTACTCATCATTTTAATCATGGGGGATTTAATATAAAAGTAAATTGACTAAAATGTCAGCATGGGAGGGTTTAATTTCGTAGACCCTTATTATTATTGAAGTATTGTACTCACTGTATGCAACAGGGTCATCCAAAAATTAGTGTGCAAACATAAAGCCTTTATTAAAGTGATGAACAAATCACAGAAATGTATTGCTGGATGTTAGAAGCCATTGTAATATTCTCTTCCATAGTAACTTTCGAAGATTCATGTGTTATTACAGTGCTCTCATAACAATGTTGCTCTCATAACTTCCTTTCCTGAATAAAACTAGATGTCAATTGCAGACTGTAACCTCATACTGTGACCTATCATGACCACATGGTAGAATATTCAAGCAAATCTGGTCCCTTAGTGAGTTAACATTCATTGTGGATTTGCACCACTATTCAGAGTTATTGGAAATTTTTCTCCAGGTGTTTTCTCAACTGAAAACTGTTGGGGTAATCTTTCCTACCAAAAAAAAAAAAAAAGAAAAGAAAAAAAAAAAAAGTTAATATGATTTACTTTAATGATTGACTGACAAATACAATATCTGTACAATACAGAACAAACAGATAACCCCACCCTAGTCTCACACAATTGGTTGAGCCAATGTTGTCGGTATGCTCGAACAAACAGAGCAATATTTTGGTATTGCCATAGAGTTAGAGTGTTCATGAATGTGTTATTTATAGTTTTTACTGTATATTAAAGGAATATTTGGGTTCAATATGTTAAGCTCAATTGACAGCATTCGTGGCATAATGTTGATTATCATAAACATAATTTTGACTTGTCCTTCATTTTCTTTACACACTTACAATGAATAGGACCAATTTTTGGAGGGAGGCAGAAATGTGAAACTTATAATTTTATAAAAGCACTTACATGAATTCTTCTGTTAAAACTTGTGTATTATTTGAGCTGTACGGTTGTTTAAATCATAAATTTTACTGACGTTTTTTGGTTTCCGCCGTTACACCATCATGGCAATGAGGTTATAAAATTGGATATAACTTTACACAGATAAGGTTAGAAAAGTTATTTTATCACACTTAAATAATGTTAGCATGTATAATGTTACATCTGTGGCTATACTTTTCAAACAGTGAGTATTTTAACGTTTACAAATTGGCCCCATTCACTTCCAGTTTAAGTGCCTCTCTGGAACCCATATTTTTGCTTTTTTTTAAAGAAAAGGAAGTTTAAATAAATTTTTGTGGTAATCCACATTATGCCACAAATACTGTTGATTGAGCTATATTTGTATTGAACCTGAAAAATTCTTTTGTGTTGTGATAAGACTGTGATAAGATTATATCACATAGGGCAATAGTATTTTAAGCATTGAAAATATTTCACAAACCCCTTTTAAAGGGATAATTCAGCCAAAAATGAAAATTATCTCGTCATTTACTCACCCTCATGCTATCTCAGATGTATATGACTTTCTTTCTTATGCTGAACACAAATTAAGATTTCTAGAAGAATATTTCAGCTCTATAGGTCCTCACATTGCAAGTGAATGGGTACCAAAATTGTGAAGCTCCATAAAGCTCATAAAGGCAGCAGAAAAGTAATCCATATGACTCCAGTGGTTAAATCAATATCTTCAGAAGCAATATTATAGGTTTGGGTGAGAAGCAGATCAATATTTAAGTCAATTTTTTCCATAAATTATCCTTCCTGCCCCATAGGTGGCAATATGCACGAAGAATGCAAATCACCAAAAAACAAAAGAAGAGTTTGAAAGTGAAAATGCAGTTCCCTATCTGTCACTCACTCGATGTTGTGTCGATGTAATGACACTAGGGGTCACACTTGGGAGCCCCAAACACCTCTGCTTTTTGAAAAAAGGCCAATGGGAATTGGCGAGTGGAATTTGCATGCCACTCCCCCGGACATATGGGTATAAAAGGAGCTGGTATGCAACCACTCATTCAGATTTTCCCTTCGGAGCCGAGCGGTTGTGTTCAGCGAGCTGAATTACTCTACCGATCCATTCACCTCGAAAAGCTGTTGGATTTACGGCGCATTACAGCGGCTTCTCCCCCTCTTGCACTGGTGAAGTGCAGAGAACGCCCCTGGGTGCTTCAGCAGCTAAAAGAGTATATTCTTCCAACTAAAAGAGTATATTTTCCCTTCTTAAAAGAGTGGCATTAACGGAGAGCATCTTTTTAAAGATCCCTCTCCGTTTGTGTGTATTTCCTGGTTGTGGTCATTATCTCTCCGCTTCCGATGGCAACGATCGCGGTCTTACGTGCTTGGGCGCTGCCCACGCAGAGACAGCGTTTGTGGACGGGTCATGTTCTCACTGCGAGAGCGTGACCATGACAATGCTGAGGTTGTGGTTTTTCCTTCGTTAGAGGGAGAGACCACCCCAGCGGCTCCCCGCCTCGGTCCTTCTACCTATGGGTTTGAGGCCATGTCGGTTAGCACTGGGGGCGATTTGGGGACCCCAATGGGAGCCACTCCGCCGGGTAACTCCCCATGGACCTCCCATTCCCCCGTACGCTCGTTTGCCCCGCTGGGATGAGACAGCATGCTCGTTCGCGATCTCGTTTTGGCGCTCGCAAAGTGGATGAGCTCTCAATTGCAGCATTGGAGAGCGGGCTGTCCAGTCTGATGCTGAGGACTCGACTGGGCTCCCACCTTCAGGTGTGGTCGCCCATTTGCAGCCTGGGCGACCACACCTGAGGGGGTGGAGTGGAACCCTCCATCTCCCCTGAACCTTCGCAGCCTGACGATTGGTTCTTGGGCCCGGAGCGCAGCTCACGGCTGCGCCCCGCCCCGGTCCCTTTCTTCCCGGAGGTGCATGAGGAGCTCACGAGGTCGTGGTGGGCACTTTTCACTGCCTGGACCCAGTCTCTGAGCTCCTCTGCTCTCACTACCCTCGATGGTGGGGCTGCCAGGGGGTACTCAGCGATTCCCCAGGTGGATAAGGCGGTTACGGTGCACCTGTGCCCGCAAAATGCCGCCACCTGGCGGGGCCACCTGAGACCCCGTCCAGCGCCTGTAGGGTTATGTCGTCTCTGGCGACTAAGGCCTGCTGTGCCGCTGGACAGGCCACCTCCGCCATGCACACCATGGCTCTCCTGCAAGTGCACCAAGCCAAGGCGCTAAGAGAACCGCACAAGGGTAGTTCTGACCTGGGATTGATGCAGGAGCTGCGCTCGGCGACCGACCTTGCTCACCAGGCAACGAAGGTCACAGCACGGTCTCTCGGGCAGGTGATGTCCACCCTGGTGGTCCAGGAGCGCCACCTATGGCTCAACCTGGTTGAGATCAGAGAGGCTGACAAGGCACAGTTCCTTGACGCCCCCATTTCCCAGGTCAGCCTGTTCGGCGACACCGTCGAGGACTTCACCCAGCAGTTCTCGGCGGTGAAGAAGCAGATGGAGGCTATACAGCACATTCTGCCCCGGTGCGGCTCAAGACCCCGCACCCCGTCTGCTCGTCGCCAAGGGAATCCTCCTGCAGCAACAGCACCGGCTCTGCCGCAGCCTGCCCCCGTGGCCTGGATCCGGCGTGGAGTCCACCGTATGAAACAGACGCCACCCGTCTCACGGCCGGCCGACAAGAACCCAAGGAAGGCCCTGAGATGGGCGACCCAAGGACGAGGAGACCCACTTCTATGGAGCTGGTGGACAGACCACTCCATCCCCCGGTGGAGGGCCGGGAGGAGAATCTTTTGTTTCATTTTTCGACGCATGCCCAAGAGGCTGCGGTACCCAAAACTTCAACAAAAGAGTGGTTTTCTTGTTCCCTGGGTCACATGTCAAGTGCGCACTGCCGTCGCCATGACCACCGTCCACTGTCCCATTTTGGCAGGTTTGGTGGTCCAGCGGCGGACCCCCCGCCCCTGTGCGCCCAGCTGTGGCACAAACATGCCCACACCGGGTTGGTTCCGATGGACTGCGGGGACAATATTCCTCCTCCCCCCTCCTCGACCAAGTTTATGGTGGGCGTCAGGAGCCAGGTAAGATGTCTCTGAACTTAGCACAGCCATGGGGTTCAAGCCCCCTCGACGTGGTGCCTCAGGCTCCGCCCCGCCGCGAGGCCCCACCCACCGGTATGTCCAACGTGACTGTCCCCTTGGTTCCCCTCGCCCGGAGTTTGGACGCGTGGCTTGCGCTTTCCAAGCCGTCACAATGGCTGACCCGGACTGTCCAACTCGGCTATGCGATTCAGTTCGCCAGGTGCCCGCCCAGGTTCAGCGGCGTCCGCTTAACCTCGGTGAAGGGCGAGATTTCTCATTGGCCTTTTTTCAAAAAGCAGAGGTGTTTGGGGCTCCCAAGAGTGACCCCTAGTGTCACTACATCGACACAACGTCTCGTTCCCTCCATCAGGGAACGGAGGTTACGAAAGTAACCAGGACGATTTATAGTAAAAAAGGACTTAAATATTTATCTGCTTCTCACCCACACCTATCATTTCACTTCTGAAGACATGTATTTAACCACTGGGGTCATTTGGATTACTTTTATGCTGCCTTTATTTGCTTTATGGAGCTTCACAAATTTGGTACCCAATCACTTGCATTGTGAGGACCTACAGAGCTGAAATATTCTTCTAAAAATATTTGTTTGTGTTCAGCAGAAGAAAGAAAGACATACACATCTGGGATGGCAGAAGGGTGAGTAAATTATGAGAGAATTTTCATTTTTGGGGGATCTATCTCTTTAAATATACAAAACCACTTTTAAAAACACAATTTGCTACAACTAAAACACTACAACTAAAACATATATTGTACAACAATGTCTCTTCGGTAGATTAAGGAAGACAATATAAAGGCATTATAAAACTGGGGCCTCATAAGTTCCCTGGCCCTATTACCTGTAATTTCAAAAACAGCTCCTCCCCCGACCTCACACACACACCACCCCATGACAGTTTACATATCTCCAGCTCCAGAAATAATTTCCAAAGTGACAGGCCTCTCAAAACCCATTTAAGGAGATAAGAAAGGAATTCCATCACGTTTCTATTGTGGCTGTGTGTGTGTGCGCGTGCGTGCGTCAAAATATGAATGACATCGTTCAGTGGCTCTGTGTCGTTCTCCATGGCTGACTTTAATTATAGATGGAAGGATAATCCAGCTATAGAGACTGGCACTACACACTCACAGGACAGGGAAACTAATAGGCACATCCACAGTCATTAAACACATGCATATGGACATGCACATAAGCCCCCCCACACACAAACTTACAACAGAGTAGAAAGATGATTAATGATGTATCATAAAATAGTAACAGACGTTGAGGAGGGGAAGTCCCTCTTCGGGCAACAAAACAACAAGGAATTACATTTATTTGCTCATTTATCCAAGCAGGAGTCAACATTTGTGTGTGTGTGTGTGTGTGTGTGTGTGTTTAAATTCCTGTGTGAAAATGGATGGTCTTGTTCTTTTTGAGGAAATTTCATAACAAGCCCTTGAGCTACTCAGTGGCCCAGAAATTCTAATTAACAAAGATTCTCTCTCTCTCTCTCTCTCTCTCTCTCTCTCTCTCTTAATGCCTCTGTTTTCTTCTCTACCAACACCAACTTCCATTTAATTAAAAGGTGGAGTTAAAAATGGCTTAAACTGAAATTGAAATAAGAACTAGATTAATGAAGGTGAATATTCTCTTTCACACACACACACACACACAGAACCAAAGTGATACAATTCTTTTTTTTTTTTTTTCCCAATTTGGAATGCCCAGTTCCCAATGCACTCTAAGTCCTCGTGGTGGTGTAGTGACTCGCCTAAATCCAGGTGGCGGAGGACGAATCTCAGTTGCCTCCGCGTCTGAGACAGTCAATCCACGCATCTTATCATGTGGCTTATTAAGCGTGTGTGGAGGCTTCGCGCTATTCTCTGCGGCATCCACACACAACTCACCATGCACCCCACCGAGAGCGAGAACCACATTATGGGGACCACGAGGAGGTTAACCCAACGTGACTCTACCCACCCTTGCAACTGGGCCAATTGGTTGCTTAGGAAGCCTGACTGGAGTCACTCAGCACGACCTGGATTCGAACTCGCGACTCCAGGTGTGGTAGTCAGCATCTTTACTTGCTGGGCTACCCAGGCCCCAAGTGATACAGTTCTTGAGTTTGACATCTGACCTCTTCAATCCAAAGCTATACCCTGGTTTAGGGTGTGAAAACAACAAGAGAAAGAACTGAAACACACACACACACACACACACACACACACACGATCTCCTGTTGCAATGGTGATAAGCATAATTGTGGGATTTTGTTAAAAGCTAAAATGGTGCAAATCAAAAGGTGACACCTGCAGCTCTCAAATCATTTATGAACAGAGTGGATATCATTTAATTGTAATTCAAATAGAAGCACACAGAACACAGATAATAACAGTTTACAACAGAGCTGTATTCAGAAAACAGACCTTATTCACAGAAGTGCCATCTTTGATTTCTGACAGGAATGAAAACAAGGCTGAGAGGGATAGACTTACTGTCTCCTTAATGACATGCACTGTATAAAAGCTATCAAAAAGCTCCAAGATCACATCCAATTTTTCATAACTCATGTTGTCAAGAGTTTTTGTCTACTGAAATTTCTTTCAAAGATATTTTTTTTTTCAATGCTTTGTCAGCAGACTGATCCAAAAACACTTTAAACTGTCCATCCCATTGAAGATACTGTACATCTATACCTCACAGCCTCGGTGTCATTCCCATCAAAATTCAAAGATGGCACTGCAGTGAATAAGGTCTATACACATAGAAACACTGTTTATTTGGATATCTAAATGGGAACATTGGTTGTGTTGACCATGAGTTCTATTGCTTTCATAATTAAAAAATAAATAACAATTACCCTGAAACTTTAGCTAAATATGTACACATACATAAAATTATTGGTTCGTGATTGTTTATGACCAAACACTAAGACCCATGTACTTGAGTTTTTAAATTTTTGTCATTATTTTTTATTTATTACACTGACAACCAGTGATGTCAATTTAAACTGAAGAAAGTTTGCTCAGTATCGATTGGTTATGAGATATCAAAGGGCTAAACTACATTTTCAGTTTTCCTGCACCATCTGTATGAGTTCTGCAGCTCAAATCATTAAAACTCAGTTCTCAATGAATTACAAGGTTGCAACGTTTGTGGTCTGGAAACTTTACTGAGTCATCTCAAGTCAGGTAATGTACACAAAGGAAAAACAGTAGAAAGATTCAATAGTGCTTAGATGCCTTACATTTACTAAATAAAATGTGAGTAGTGCTTGCTTGTGCTAAAGTTGCCACCATGATGTGTCTAGGGTGTTGTGGATGGATACCAGGGTGCTGCAGTTGCTAATGTGTTGCTAGGGTGTTCTGGGTGGTTTCTATATGGTTTCTTACTAGCCTAAGTCAAGAGAGCCCACTTCCAAGTCTCCATGATATTCTGGTCTCCAGATATGCCGAGTCCCTCCGTCTCAGTAACTATGGGATATTTTTTATTTTAGTTTGCCTTAGCAAGCATCATTAAATATTATACAGACTGATTAGACCTTGAAAGACGCGCTGGACCGGGCTTTGACTGTTGCGCCTCATCTCACAGTTTTTTTCAGCGTCTTACACAGGATCACCGCATTTTTTAGACACTGTGTCAAGTTAAAAAAGAATTTCAAACAGAGACACCTGCATTCATCTTTTTAGCGCAGGTGTCACAAAGATTTGACATTCTTATGAAGTTCAGGTTGCAAACAAGACTTCGTGTGACTGTTACACTGTTATAAATGATTCCAGATTGTATTTCACCCAGCAAAGATTCAGCGCTTGATAAATAGTAAGCCAATGTGTTTTTTTCCCCTTTTGCAGACTTACATACAATAATTCCACAAGTTAAATGCTAAACCATTTAAAAATCAAAAGCATTCCCAAAGAGGCTAATGAACCGCAGCAGTGTAAGTTCACCATATGACAATACTAGCGTTCCCTGCTTCACGGAAATGTGAACCTGCCCGGGCAGAGCATTAGGTTTAGCACTTAAATTACATATTTTTCATTGGTTAAGAATACGATGTTACAGGAAGTAACAGTTTGATTTTTTGTTTGACTTTAATGTCAAATGTATAGATTTAAAAATCTATATATTGTGCTATTTAGGGTCATAGCTTACTGTGCTATTCCCTGCTATTTCTAGTAGTGTTTGACGTATATTTATTGCAATAAATGCTTTACTTTATTCCCGTGTCCAGGCTCCCGACAAATAACTGAATAACTGTTCATGAACCCTCATGGTTATCCAAATATTACAAACGGTTACCATTCACCTCCCTAATAATTATAGCTAAATAAGCTAATTACAAAGACTACAGACTAGGGATACACCGATACCACTTTTTCTATTCCGATCCAATTACAATATCTGAAATCTCAGTAACAGCCGATACCGATCCCGATCCGATACCAGTGTTGTTGTTCAGTCTTCAGTAGAAAAGACACTTTTCTTTGCAAAAATGTTTCAACTTGCATCTGGACATAAAAAGGATTCAGATCTCATTTTTGTTCAATTTAGTTGTAAGATATCAGTTCACTTTTCATTCACAGTTATTTTTTGGAACCCATTCAACTTAAATATTGTTATAATTTGTAAACAAATAATAATGATAATAATCTATTGTTGTTATTATTATTATTGACTTTTAGAATTTTAAATACAACAGTAACATACTGTATTTCAGTCGTGCACCTTTAACTCTAAAACTCAAGAGCTTTTATTTTGATGGTCGGAACATTCAAGGAAGTTCTGTAAGTGTCTGTATGTAGGCTAGTTCACAGTAGTTTAATTCACTTCTTATTCAAATTCTGGTAAAATGCACCTCTGCTGCCGTTCTAAATGCATATTATAAGTGAAACGAACTATTGAGCATCTACAGAGAAGTAGCATTGAAATATTGTGCATCATTGTGAAGGCTAAAAATAGCCACGAGTGCATCACCAGCCTGCGCGTGCTTATGTGTGTGTGTCAACAGAGCGGTGCCATTCACAAACATGCTGGCGCTGCTTATTAAACACAGTCTTTTGCGATTCACAGAGCTATCGCATGTCTTCAAGTGGCTTTGGATAAAATTATAAAATTTCAAGTGATCTAGACTACTTTAATGGTGTTTTAATAGTTCCTTAATGTCATTTTTAGAACTTGACAATAACGAACATGAATAACACACATAATCGGATTTTGATCGGGCTCGTCGGACTGATACCTGACCTGTCTAAAAATGTCAGTATTGGATCCAATACCAAACCAAGTACTGGATCGGTGCGTACCTACTGCAGTCTAACCCAAACCATAAAAGTTAGTCTAGATATATACACACACATTTACAGAGTTTTTTTTTTAGACTTAGACAGTATTTTGCGCAAAGTATTCACCTTACGCGCCAGAGAAACTAGTGCACAGCATTCTTGAAAATTTTGTCTTAGAACTTCCATTTTAGTGTTCTCTGTAAAGAAATCTATGGTGTTGATGTCAATGTGTAATTAGCTAGGGAAGTTGATTTACAGGTAATAGAGCTGCCAAAAGTTATCATGAGTATTTTGAAGTGATATTTGATAGCATAACAACTGAAAGCAGAGCAGGGAGAATTTAAAACAAGGGTACTTCATTCATAAATACAAGATCCTACCTTCATGCTGTGGACGTACTGATATGCCTCCATCCCCATGAAAGTCCAAGAGACAACAATTAAATCATTATCATTATCATTAAAAATACAGTATTTCTATATGACACTTCTCATGTCATTCACCCATCGTGTTAAAGTTAAGGTGAGCAGATTTTTTGAGGGTTAAAAAGGGACAGGGGAGGGGTGTTACTATATTTATACACACATACACATGTGAAAGTGAACGTTTTATTTTATATACTGTTTACAACAGTTTTAATCACATTTAAGCCTTTTAAAAACGTGGGGTGAAAATTTAATTTTAAAAAGAACAAATGTAACTTCCTTTAATGTTATGAACTTGCCTGTGAAATAATACAAGCTGTCAATGTTTGAAATGTCATGTCAACTACACATTTTAACACAAACTATTAACAAGATGAAACCTACAAACTGAAGCTGAATTACACTTATAACAATAAAACGCTTGTAACATGAAAAAGTGCAGTGCATCATAGCTGTCTGAATGTGATCTGCCATGTCCAATTTACCTCTGTGTGTCAGAAAAACAAACATTTACAGTGACAGAAACACCTCACTATCATTTTCAAGTAGCAAATGGGTGGTGTAGACTCACACTATCAACTCTTGGTGAAAAATACTTTCTGTGTTCCTACACATAATCCCTTTTGATCGACTCTTCTTAATAGCTTTAAAACAAACTGGAGGTTAAGAGACAAAACATGGAAGCGCTGAAAAAGGGATGGGGCTAAGTAAGGTGAATAGCACCCAAGGCGAACCTGACACAAACACACAAGCTCCCACAAACATATATATATATATATATATATATATATATATATATATATATATATACATATATATATACACACACACATTTAGTGAATAAACAGATGGAAAACTAAATATAGTCACCTTACCACACCACATACTTTAAGAGACAGAAAGGGCGGGTGTATGTATGACTTTCTGTGTGTGTTCACGTGATTTTGCTGTGTGTTATTGTGCATGAGTGCATTTTCCAGCAGTTTCAAACAAGCACACAAGAAACACACACACACACACACACACACAAACACACACACACACACACAGCAGTGTCTGTCCAAAATAAGTCCAAGCAGACAGATTGTACGTTCTGTTCACCGTGGCTTATCAATCTGATTCTCCACTGTGATAAGCTGAAACATGTGTCCCTGTAGAGCACTGTGGCATTGTTCGAGAATGAAAACACCCCATATATATATATATATATATATATATATATATATATATATATATATATATATATATATATACACACACACTGACGGCCAAATGTTTGGAATAATGTACAGATTTTGCTCTTATGGAAATAAATTGGTACTTTTATTCACCAAAGTGGCATTCAACTGATCACAATGTCAGGACATTAATAATGTGAAACATTACTATTACAATTTGAAAAAAATGTTCAGAACTTCTTAAACTACTTCAAAGTGTTCTCATCAAAAAATCCTCCATGTGCAGCAATGAGAGCTTTGCAGATCCTTGGCCTTCTAACTGTCAGTTTGTCCAGATACTCAGGTGACATTTCACCCCACGCTTCTTGTAGCACTTGCAATATATATGACTGTCTTGTCGGGCACTTCTCACGCACCTTACAGTCTAGCTGATCCCACAAAAGCTCAATGGGTTTAAGATCCATAACACTCTTTTCCAATTATCTGTTGTCCAATGTCTGTGTTCTTCACCCACTCTAACCTTTTCTTTTTGTTTTTCCGTTTCAAAAGTGGCTTCTTCTTTGCAATTCTTCCCATAAGGCCTGCACCCCTGAGTCTTCTCTTTACTGTTGTACATGAAACTGGTGTTGAGCGGGTAGTTTGAGGCATCTATTTCTCAAACTAGAGACTCTGATGTACTTATCCTCTTGTTTAGTTGTACATCTGGCCTTCCACATCTCTTTCTGCCCTTGTTAGAACCAGTTGTCCTTTGTCTTTGAAGACTGTAGTGTACACCTTTGTATGAAATCTTCAGTTTTTTGGCAATTTTAAACATTGTATAGCCTTCATTGCTCAAAACAATGATCGAAGCACGTATTTTAACAGTCTCTGCTCAACAGTTCCCTGTCACCTTTAATATCAATAAAACTTCTATTATATACCCTTTGCAAATATGCAAATATCTCATTTAATCAGATGTAATTCACAAACCTCACGAAAATTCAGTGTTTTCTTCCCATCGAGCGCTCATCTAATATCTTCCTCTGAAGCGTGTATTACATCAGCCAGAATCAAAAACTTCAGGACAAAAAGTTCCTCTGATTCACAAATCATGACGGTCATTGATCACAATCCAAGCAGGCGATCCAGGCTGTTTAAAATGTCAGGAGATTGCTGCTGCTAGTGTTGGATCTGCACGACCACGTGAGTGCAACTTCAAGGCTGCGTCCAAAACCAGGAAAATGCTGCTTCCGGAGGCTGTATATGGAGGTAGGATGAAAATAAGGTGCTTTTCAAACTGTTCGGAGACCAGTTTCCTTAAGAGTTCCATTCATTCAATACAGCTGTCAGTTAAGCCGTTAACTGATTAGGCAGCAAGGTAGCAAGTCAGTTGCCTACGTTTTCGGATGCAGCCCAAGGTAAAAGCGCTTCTTGTGTGCTGTAAGTAAATGTCTTATTCACTATCACTGTATGTACAATTGGTTTGATTAAAAAATATTTGCATAAATGCGATTGTTAACGTGGACATGCCATCCATGGTTACTGGACTACTGTGTGTACTGTTATTTCCATCTTCGTAATATATAAACAATTTCTTCATGTGCAAATAAACTACTAATAGTTGAAGACTAAACAGAAATCTGAAGAAACTGCTATCTACCATTTAAAATACAATATTACTTTTTAGTTTTGTGTGAAATTGAGTAAATATAGTGCTAAATAAGAGTTTATATATATATACACTATATTGCCAAAAGTATTCGCTCACCCATCCAAATAATTGAATTCAGGTGTTCCAATCACTTCCATGGCCACAGGTGTATAAAATGAAGCACCTAGGCATGCAGACTGCTTCTACAAACATTTGTGAAAGAATGGGCCGCTCTCAGGAGCTCAGTGAATTCCAGCGTGGTACTGTGATAGGATGCCACCTGTGCAACAAGTCCAGTTGTGAAATTTCCTCGCTACTAAATATTCCACAGTCAACTGTCAGTGGTATTATAACAAAGTGGAAGTGATTGGGAATGACAGCAACTCAGCCACGAAGTGGTAGGCCACGTAAAATGACAGAGCAGGGTCAGCGGATGCTGAGGCGCATAGTGCGCAGAGGTCGCCAACTTTCTGCAGAGTCAGTCGCTACAGACCTCCAAAGTTCATGTGGCCTTCAGATTAGCTCAAGAACAGTGTGTAGAGAGCTTCATAGAATGGGTTTCCATGGCCGAGCAGCTGCATCCAAGCCATACATCACCAAGTGCAATGCAAAGCGTCGGATGCAGTGGTGTAAAGCACGCCGCCACTGGACTCTAGAGCAGTGGAGACGCGTTCTCTGGAGTGACGAATCACGCTTCTCCATCTGGCAATCTGATGGACGAGTCTGGGTTTGGCGGTTGCCAGGAGAACGGTACTTGTCTGACTGCATTGTGCCAACTGTGAAGTTTGGTGGAGGGGGGATTATGGTGTGGGGTTGTTTTTCAAGAGCTGGGCTTGGCACCTTAGTTCCAGTGAAAGGAACTCTGAATGCTTCAGCATACCAAGAGATTTTGGACAATTCCATGCTCCCAACTTTGTGGGAACAGTTTGGGGATGGTCCCTTCCTGTTCCAACATGACTGCGCACCAGTGCACAAAGCAAGGTCCATAAAGACATGGATGAACGAGTTTGGTGTGGAAGAACTTGACTGGCCTGCACAGAGTCCTGACCTCAACCCGATAGAGCACCTTTGGGATGAATTAGAGCGAAGACTGCGAGCCAGGCCTTCTCGTCTAACATCAGTATCTGACCTCACAAATGCGTTTCTGGAAGAATGGTCAAAAAGTTCCATAAACACACTCCTAAACCTTGTGGAAAGCCTTCCCAGAAGAGTTGAAGCTGTTATAGCTGCAAAGGGTGGGCCGACGTCATATTAAACCCTATGGATTAAGAATGGGATGTCACTTAAGTTCATATGCGTCTAAAGGCAGATGAGCGAATACTTTTGGCAATATAGTATATATATATATATATATATATATATATATATATATATATATATATATATATATATATATATATTTTTTTTTTTTTTTTTTTTTTAATTATTTTATTTTTATTTTTATTTTTTTTGCAATTTTAAGTTTGTTAGTTACTATATTAAATTGTGTGACATATCTGCACTGTATCTGTCAGTCTGTCTCCCTCATGTTCTTCAAAGACTCTTATTTTGAAATTTTCCCCTGGACTACATCTCCCATAGTTCACTTCCCTCATCACTTCCATCTGCTCCTCATCATCCTCACCTGTATTCCATTCCCTCATTTAGTTTCTTGTGTATAAATACCCTCTAGATTTGTTCATCCATTGTCAGTCCTTGAAGTGTTACGTTGTGATGATGAAGTGTTTTGTTGTTTTGTTATTTTGTGATGTTTAGCTTAATCGTTTGTTCCACTCCAGCATTTGTTCCACTCCAACGTTTATAATTAAAATATTGAAAGTATCTACTCCTGCGTCTCCTCTCTTCCTCTCCAAGAACCCATTGTTACAGAAGGACTGACCTACAAAGAATACTGATTCACTTGCCTGCCCTTCCAAACGTCCTTCTCTACTCCAGCAATCCCACTAATCCTCCACTCCCAGAACACCAAACCCCGATTGAGAATGGAGCTAACAGGTGTATACAAGGAACTGTTCAGGCAGGATCTTCCCCTCTTGGAATATTCCACCAAGTTCATCCAACTCGCTGCTTCAACCTCAACATCGGACATGTACCTCAAAACCATTTATGGTATGGGCTTAAACTTTTACCGACCTACAGGGCTTCCGTTAATAGACCTGGATTTGCTCCCCGCCCTGGTTCCTACCCTGACTACCCTTCATTCTCTGCTGGTTCTAGCCAGCATAATGGACACACTTGTTCCGTCCAGTGCCCTGTCCCTTCCTCCTCCTCTGGCTCCTCTCAAGACATTTGCTCCTCCTCCACCTCCTCCTGGTCAGCCAGCTCCTCCCACGTCACCGGCTCGACCTGCGCTCCCTGTGAAACCATGATCAAGGGGAACCTCAAACCCTCTGACTCCACCTAGACCCTCCGAGCCCTGGACTCCACCTTGGCTCTTCGTTCCCTCTGTCCCACCTCGGCTCTATGTCCCTTTGGCTCCACCGTGGTCCTTCAGCCAATCGGCTTCTCCGGGGTCCCTCGTCCCTCCAGCTCCACCTTGGTCAGTCGGTCACCTGGCTACACTTCGTCACTCCGAGCCTCCAGCTTCACCGGGGACCTCCTTCCCACTGGCTCCACCTCAGTCCTCAGATCCCCCAGCTCCGCCTCGGTCCTCCACCCTGGCCCTTCGAGCTGTTGGCTACTCTCCGGGAACCAAGTTCCCTGGCTCCGCCTCCAGGATTGCCTGCACTTGCAGTGATTGCTAAAGTCTAAAGTATGAAAGCAACTGCATGAACTCACCAATAAAACTTCTTTAAAATGACAGCCCACTCATGATTTCCATGAAGACAGCTGAATGAAGCATTGCAAAAGATATATAGAATTTTACAACAGATTATTTATTTGAGTTATGCAGCTCTCTCAACTCAAAACAGGGAAGGGTAAATTTAAAAAAATTTTGGATACATTTTTAGTCTTTAATTACAATAAAGAACCACAGACAAACATTACACTTAAGTTATAATAATCCACAAATACACATGTAAGATAGAAATAAAATACAAAGCATTATTAAGTAAGGTATAATTACAAAGTTGTGACAGCAGATTACTTTGACAACCACAATGACATTTATCTTCATTTATTAAGAAATCATTGGTCTCATGCTGATTCTGGCATGTTTACAGTGCATCCGGAAAGTATTCACAGCGCTTCACTTTTTCCACATTTTGTTATGTTACAGCCTTATTCCATAATGGATTAAATTCATTATTTTCCTAAAAGTTCTACAAACAATACCCCATAATGACAACGTGAAAGAAGTTTGTTTGAAATCTTTGCAAATTTATTAAAAATAAAAAAAACGAGAAAAAAAATAATCATATGTACATAAGTATTCACAGCCTTTGCTCAGTACTTTGTTGAAGCACCTTTGGCACCAATTACAGCCTCAAGTCTTTTTGAGTATGATGCTACAAGCTTGGCACACCTATTTTTGGGCAGTTTCTCCCATTCTTCTTTGCAGGACCTCTCAAGCTCCATCAGGTTGGATGGGGAGCGTCGGTGCACAGCCATTTTCAGATCTCTCCAGAGATGTTCAATCGGGTTCAAGTCTGGGCTCTGGCTGGGCCACTCAAGGACATTCACAGAGTTGCCCTGGAGCCACTCCTTTGTTATCTTGGCTGTGTGCTTAGGGTCGTTGTCCTGTTGGAAGATGAACCTTCACCCCAGTCTGAGGTCCAGAGTGCTCTGGAGCAGGTTTTCATCAAGGATGTCTCTGCACATTGCTGCATTCATCTTTCCCTCGATCCTGACTAGTCTCCCAGTTCCTGCCACTGAAAAACATCCCCACAGCATGATGCTGCCACCATGCTTCACTGTAGGGATGGTATTGGCCAGGTGATGAGCGGTGCCTGGTTTCCTCCAGACATGATGCTTGCCATTCAGGGAAAGGGTTCAATCTTTGCTTCTCATGGTCTGAGAGTCCTTCAGGTGCCTTTTGGCAAACTCCAGGCAGGCTGTCACATGCCTTTTACTGAGGAGTGGCTTCCGTCTGGCCACTCTACCATACAGGCCTGATTGGTGGAGTGCTGCAGAGATGGTTTTTCTTCTGGAAGGTTCTCCTCTCTCCACAGAGAAATGCTGGAGCTCTGTCAGAGTGACCATCGGGTTCTTGGTCACCTCCCTGACTAAGGCCCTTCTCCCCCGATCGCTCAGTTTGGCCAGGCGGCCAGCTCTAGGAAGATCTAGGTGGTTCCAAACTTCTTCCATTTATGGATGATGGAGGCCACGGCGCTCATTGGGACCTTCAGTGCTGCAGAAATTTTTCTGTACCCTTCCCTAGATCTGTGCCATGATACAATCCTGTCTCGGAGGTCTACAGACAATTCCTTGGACTTCATGGCTTGGTTTGTGCTCTGACATGCACTGTTAACTGTGGGACCTTATATAGACAGGTGTGTGCCTTTCCAAATAATGTCCAATCAACTGAATTTACCACAGGTGGACTCCAATCAAGCTGTAGAAACATCTCAAGGATGATCAGTGGAAACAGGATGCACCTGAGCTCAATTTTTAGTGTCATGGCAAAGGCTGTGAATACTTATGTACATGTAGTTTTTTTTATTTTTAATACATTTGCAAAGATTTCAAACAAACTTCTTTCATGTTGTCATTATGGGGTATTGTTTGTAGAATTTTGAGGAAAATAATGAATTTAATCCATTTTGGAATAAGGCTGTAACATAACAAAATGTGGAAAAAGTGAAGCGCTGTGAATACTTTCCAGATGCACTGTATTCCACAGTTGATTGGACAATTATTTATCCATGATAACAATGAAGAATCTTTTCTACTAAAACCTACATAATTGATGCAGCTCAATGGTTAGAGGCTGAACATTTAAGCTTTGTTTATACTTTCGCCTGGCACCGCAAGGGGTCCTGCACGCAGCTCTCGATGGCCCGAGGCATTTAAACTTGATGCGCAACACAGTTGCACTATTTGCCAAACGAAGGACAGCAGTGGAGAGAAAATATCAGCCAATCAAGCTCTCGATTTGATTCTGATTCCAAATCCATTCCGTTTGCGATTTGATTCTGATTTATTTGGGTATACAGTATTTAAGTTACAATGTCCGTTTTGCTTACATATAAAAGAACTGTCAGCTAATGCTGTAAATTATACATAAACTATATATTATACATAACCTTCTTACTTGGTACATTACAAAATATTAATTTTAAAAATAACAACAGGATCCAAACTATGCAGTTTAATTGCTATTTATTAAACAGATAATAATCAACACAACATAATATTAGCCAATGCAGTTGCCCACAATGAATACAGACCTGTTAAATACACTCAATTAACTCTCTCAAACACACAAATAAAATGCCAGTGGCTATTGAGTGTAAAAGAACGGAAGGTGCTATTTACACTAAGTGTAATAGAAGAAAGATGCTATTAACACTAAGTTCAAATAGTGATGAATACTATTTGCACCAAGTGTAAACAGCAGCAAATACAGTGGACCTTGTTTACACAGTGCAAATTGTAATAGATGACATTCACACAGTGTAAACAGAAGTAATATGCTATTTTTACTAATGTTAAATTGTCTGGGGAATAGTGGGTAGAGTTGATGAAAATAGCCTTTGCTAACAAGGTTGGCTTTTTGCACTTAGTGTAAATAGACACTTTCAAATAAAATTAAATACAAACGGCAAGCACATCAATGCATAAAATACCAAGCACTAACTGCTTAAAAGTGCCTGCCATGCAGATCGAAAATAAATCAGTCATATACTTTATGCTTGCTCTTGTGTCTCTTTATAATAAATAAATATTCAGGAATTTTTGGAATACTTTGACACGCCATGCTTATAAACTGGATTATACAATTCTTATAGGCAATGTATCCAACTATTAACTGGTGCTTTTTAATTTGCCGACAAATCAGAAGTGTTTTTCTGTTTCATAACTCATGAAATATAATTATTTTACCGCACACCAAACTGTCAATCATACAGTCAAAACATCATACAGATTGGAAAGTTCTTGAGTAGAATTCAACAAATATTGCGTCATTCACATCCCAAATATATATTGAGTAAAAGCCCTGGGGAAAAGCACAGTTTATAATTTGTAAACAGGTGTGTCTTTTTGTCATGTTTTTGCTTGTAACTTCATGAAACATTAACAGCAAATTCTCCCAAAAAACAAAATGAGTCCAAATATAAATATATTTATTACCTTTTCAAAAATGTAACAATGCGTCACGTTATGCAGACCACAACAGCTGTGATTTGGTCTGCTTTGTAACTAGAGTCCATCTCCTGAGGTAGCAGCACATTTTCTCCAGGATTATTCTAAGATCTATAACTCATATAAACTGATCAGTGATCCTGTCACTTTATATTTGGACTTGTTTTGTTTTTTGGCAGAATCTGCTGGGGATTGACAAAAAGTCCAAGAGACATCATCATAATGATTCTCTTTAACTTATGTTATTCAGTTATTCAGTTGATGTTATTTGTCAGCTATGAAAGTTATTGTCTTCACATCTTAACATTGTGTCCCTCTCTACAGTGAAGTTCTTATTTCCTTTTGGCACCCATCCTCCCTCAAGAGGCCCACATGAATTTGGCTGTTATGGTCCAATCCTCTCAAAACTATTATCAAGCCTCTAGCCAAGACTGCAGATCTCTCCCTCCAGATAAAAACATTAATTTCCGAGAAGTGTTGGGAGACGTGGTTACCAAATAACAATTTCATACTTTCTTGTCTCTGTAAATTGTGGTTTTCCTCTTAAATCTTAGTCTCTCACTACCTGTGCTATAGAAGACAGAAGGCTTTTGGTGGCCTTCCAGCTCTGTAATAGTGCCTTGCAGAATAACTAGAGACTCTCCACTAAAGACAGTCTCAACTTTAAGCCCAGTCTATATAGAAGGATTAAATGGATGACTTCTGCAGCTGGTGCCACAGATGAGAAGGAAAATTTTTTGGGAGAGAAGTAAAAAAAAAAAAAAAAAAAGGTATCACGAGCCTTGAACAACACACACACACACACACACAGAAATAAAGACCAAGCATCCATGAAAGGCAGGCAGAAATGCTCTATACAGTGGGGTCAAAAAGTCTAACACCACTAGTGAAAATGCTTCTATTAGGGAGGCATCGATATATTGGCTGCTGACATTTATCTGCCAATTATTTACCAAATTAAAACCATCGGGATATCGGTTATTAGCAGGAAAATGCTGATATGAAAAACCAATGGTTTATTTAGAATTAATTAGTAAACACACTTTGTAAAAAACAAAACAAAAACAAAAAAAAAAAACTCTGTGAATTAAAATGCACAATCCAGAAATAATAATAGCCACAATGTGTAGAAGGGTTGGCATTCCAAAGAACATGTAATATTAAATTTTTATTCTTTCTCGTTTTTACGTTAATGCAGAAAAACCACCATAAACGGACATGACAGTTGTGAAAGTGGCACTTACCTGGAGGCTACATGATGCATAAATTGACTTCTGAGACATCGGTATGATATCCATTAATGCTGCATGATGGCTTGAATTAAGATTGAAATCGCAATATGGCCTTGTGCGGTTACTAAACCTTAATAGGCTGCATTTAAAAATATAGTCCGCATTCAGTGCTTCTGTCAGGGTTTTAGTTAGTGCTGTGTGAGCAAGTGGCATTCTCTAGCGGCATTATCAATTATCCATTACATCACTAATATATAGAAATTAAAGGGGGTTTTGTTCCTTTGGTTAAAACTTTTATCTTTCCATGATGTGGTTGACACTTCCGTGGAATTGCATATGCATGGTATGAAATTGTAATGTTCTAATAATTCAGTACATACTACATACATGTAAAAAGTGAGTTATGTTGTTTTGAACTGTAAAAACAGACGTACAAAAATGTTTTAGAAGTACAGAAAAACATATTTTTTCCTATCAATCATCATGTTATCAAATGTCGTTTTTTTTTTAATCTTCAATTTATCTTTCATTATTGCTCTCTTTAAAATTTTGGCATGTGTTCAGCAGATCCAATCCTTGCTCAATGGAAAATAATTATTGTTAGAACAGTAAAACATTAAAAGTGTACCTCTCTGTACAATTTTAGAACATAATTCCTAATTAAAACAAAATAATGTAAGTGACAAAACATCAGTATTATTATTGGTACTGGGCAATAATTTTTTGGTAAAATCTGTATCGACCAAATATTTTCATTTCAGTTCATTCCTAGCAATTCATTAAAATTATATTATCAGCATAACAATTTGAATGAAAAGTTTAATAAAAAAATTTACATGAATTTCAGAATCTTTAGTATATGGTAAGCCCCGCTTTTTCTTTGATGACCTCATGCACTCGAGTTGGCATGGGCATGGGCTCCACAAGGGATCTATGAAAATAGATCAGAATCTTAAATATGTCTAATTCATTTTACATCATAATGTTTCTTTGTTTGATTTTTTTAAATTTATTTTTATTTTTTTTATGCTAAAACATTATATTTATTGTGATGTTTGAATTGAAGTGTAGACTTTCAAAGTGGTCTTAAACATTTGGACACCACTGTATGTATATGTAATATAGAGACACCATTGTCTGAGGTCACAGCCTCATTGCTCTACAGCTTGAGGCCCTTTATTGATTGAGATTCATTCAGCATTAAATATTTTACCCAACCCTCACATTAAATTGCATGATTGTTTAAAATGCTCCAATAATGGGTGCTGAGACTCATTAAGACATGTAAGTTGACACATGAATGATGTGTCTTCACTATCTTCCTGTGGAAATGTCACATCAAACATATGGCCAGTCAAAAGGAGAACAGCTGTGTGTGTGTCTCTGTGTATCTGCGTGTAAAAGCAGGGACATGCTGATACATGTGGAGTGAAAGATTGGGATCAGCACTGCTATGTATGTATGTGTGAGTGTGACTGTCTCCCAGCAGAGAAAGATATCCAAGGTCAGAGTGACCCACAGCTTGAGCTATGACACACATCTCACACTTCACACTGAGTCTGTGTCTCAATTTATGACATAATAAAGTCAAGTTGTGTCTGTTATTATTACTATCAAAAAGAGTAAATGTGCAACAAACAATTTTGAATACATCAGAATCAGAATGAGCTTTATTGCCAAGCATGCTTACACACACAAGGAATTTGTCATGGTGACAAAAGCTTCCAGTGCAAGAGAATGCAATGTATATATATATATATATATATATATATATATATATATATATATATATATATATATATATATACACATACAAACATATACATTTCAACATATATACATATAGTGACATAAAAAAATAAGATATAACAGATACAAACAGAGAAATATAAAAGTGCATTAATGTAGTTAGAATATTTTATATACAGATATACAGTTATGTACAGGTGATGTAATGTATTGAATAAGAGGAAGGATATGTTAAAGAATATAAATGAGCTACAGATATAAGTAGGAATGGATGGACTGAATATTGCACATGGTTGTATTGACCAAAGGAAAGTATTAGGGGTCAGTTTTTAACCAGCCAGACAGCAACGGTTTGAATAGGAAATGTGCTGGGTGAATGGGGTCAAGAGTGATTTTACCAGCCCTTTTCATCACTCTGGATGTATACCATTCTAGCACGGTGGGTAGGGGAGCGCCAATAATCCTCTCAGCAGTCCGAACTATCCTTTGGAATCTTCTGATGTCTGACTTGGTAGCTGAACCAAACCAGACAGTTATAGAAGTGCAGAGGACAGACTCAATAACTGCTGAGTAGGACTGTATCAGCAGCACCTGTGGCAAGTTGAACTTCCTCAACTGGTGAAGAAAGTACAAACTCTGCTGGGCCTTTTTTCAAAATTGAGTCTATGTGGGTCTCCCACTTCAGGTCCTGTGAGATGGTAGTGCCCAGGAACCTGAATGACCCACTGCTGCCACAGCGCTGTTCAGAATGGTGAGCAGGGTTAATGTTGGGGTGTTCCTCCAAAAGTTCACTATCATCTCCACTGTTTTGAAAGTGTTTAGCTCCAGGTTGTTTTTACTGCACCAGACAGCTTGCTGTTCAACCTCCCTTCTGTATGCAGAATCATCATCATCTTGGATGAGGCCGATGACTAGTGTTGTCTGCAAACTTCAAGAGCTTGACAGAGGGATCCTTGGTGGTGCAGTCAATTGTGTAGAGAGAGAAGAGCAGCGGGGAAAGCACACACCCCTGGGGGGCACCAGTGCTGATTGTACATGTGCTGGAGGTGACTTTCCCCATTCTCACTAGCTGCTGCCTGTCTGTCAGAAAGCTGGTGATCTACTGACAGATAGAGCTGGGAACAGACAGCTGAGTTAATTTAGTCCATAGGAGAGTGGGGTTGATGGTGTTAAAAGCCAAACTGAAGTCAATAAATAGTATCCTTGCATAAGTCTCTGGTCTGTCTAGATGTTGAAGTATATAATGCAGTCCCATATTGACTGCATCATCCACAGACCTGTTTGCTCAATAAGCAAATTGAAGGGGATCCAGAAAGGGATTAGTGATGTCCTTCTGGTGGGCCAACACCAGTCTCTCAAATGACTTCATGACCACAGATGTCAGAGCAACATGTCTGTAGTTATTAAGTCCTTTGTTCTTGGATTTCTTTGGGACAGGGATGATTGTGGAGCATTTGAAGCAGCAGGGAACTTCACACTGCTCCAGTGATCTGTTGAAGATCTGTGTGACGATGGGGGCCAGCTGGTCAGCACAGGATTTTAGACAAGTGGGTGAAACACCATCTGGGCCCTGTGCTTTTATTGTCTTCTGTTTCCGGAAGACCCGGCACACATCCTGTTCACTGATCTTAAGTGCATGTTGAGTAGCAGAAGAGGGGAGAAGGATGGTGGCAGGAGGTGTAAACTTTTGTGCGCTGTGAAGGTCGGAGCGGGTGTAGGTTGTGTGACTGGGCTTTTCAAATCTACAGTAAAACACATTCAGGCCGTCAGCCAGTTGTTGATTCCCAACAGTGTTGGGCGATGGTGTCTTGTAGTTGGTAAAGTCTTTCAGGCCTCTCCACACTGATGCAGGGTTGTTAGCTGAAAACAGTTTTTTCAGCTTTTCAGAATAGCTTCTTTTAGCCACTCTAATCTACTTTGTCCATCTGTATTTGGCCTAATTGTACAAGATTTTATCCCCACTTCTGTAAGTATCCTCTTTGGCTTGACGAAGCTGCCTGAGTTTTGCTGTAAACCATGGTTTGTCGTTGTATGTTAAATAAGTAGGAATGCACATGTCCTCACAGAAACTGATATATGATGTCACAGTATCTGTGAGCTCATCTAGGTTGGTGGCTGCAGCTTCAAAAACACTCCAATCAGTGCAGTCAAAGCAGGCTTGTAGTTCCATCTCTGCTTCACTGGTCCATCTTTTTACAGTCTTTACTACAGGTTTAGCTGATTTTAGTTTCTGCCTGTAGGTCAGAAGAAGATGAACCAGACAGTGATCAGAGAGTCCCAAAGCTGCTCTAGGGACAGAGCAATATGCATCCTTTATTGCTGTGTAGCAATGATCCAGTGGATTTCTATGTTTCTGTATTTGGTCAGTCCACGTGTGAGATTTGCCTTGTTAAAATCTCCAAGAATAATAATAAGTGAGTCCGGGTGTTGTTGCTCCATGTCTGTGATCTGATCAGCCAGCCGTTGCAGCGCTGCGCTCACACACGTGTGTGGAGGAATATAAACACTCACTAGAATAAACTAGGAAAACTCCCACGGCGAGTAGAAAGGCTTACAGTTTATGAAGAGCGCATCTAAATTAGGACAACACATCTTCAGCGTTGTTACATCTGTACGCCAAGACTCGTTGATGTAAAAACACTTTCCACTGCCTCTCGTTTTCCCCATTAACTCCATGGTGCGATCTGCTCTGAACAGCTGGAAGCCAGCAGATGTAATGCGCTGTCCGGAATGGCTTCACTCAGCCAGTTTTCCGTGAAACACAATGCATCAGAATTTGTAAAGTCCTTATTTTTGCGGGTGAGGAGAAGTAATTTGTCCGTTTTGTTAGGAAGAGAGCGGAGATTCGCTAGATGGATGCTTGGCAGCTTGGTTCGAAAGCCACGCTGTCAGAGATTGACCAGCGCGCCGGCTCAATTCCCACCAAGGGCGTAGATTTGGCTTGAACTTTGAGGGGGTTGCACCGTAAAGCATTTACATGTTTCCATTGATCATATTGGGGGGGGGGTTACTCCCCCCCCCACCCCCCCTGGAATCTATGCCCCTGCTTCCCAAGTTTGCGTCTTTTAACACGCTTGTACAGCACCACAGCTCATCTGACTAAAATATCCAACAGAACGTCCGGTAAAAGAGTGGTGGTGGTGGCATAGTGGACTAAAGCACATAACTGGTAATCATAACTGGTAATGCCGGTTCAATCCCCACAGCCACCACCATTGTGTCCTTGAGCAAGGCACTTAACTCCAGGGGGATTGTCCCTGTAATAAGTGCACTGTAAGTCGCTTTGGATAAAAGCGTCTGCCAAATGCATAAATGTAAATGTAAAAGATTCTCTGGTGTGTGCTGCTGAATATTCAGCAGCTTGTCTCGGGGAAAACTGAACGGAAATAAATGACTAAACACAGGACAAACAAATAAAAACAGCAAAAGAACTGGAGAGCTCCACACCGAGGCAGCCATCTGCGGTGCCATCTTACTGTATCTTACAGTACTGTATCTTATATAAATATATTAATAATTAAATGTAATCTCTATGCAGGAAGTATAAACTTCAAAACATTCATATTAAAGCAATCCCCAGCATTGAGAAAACACATTTTTCATTCCTCTTCATATATCCATTTATCAGTCTATTTGTCAGCTTTGCTTCCAACAACCATTACAGTAGCCAATTTCTTTATCAATCTCTCAACTTACGACACAAAAATGACAGATGGATGCCATTTCTGTGGGTTGTTTGTAACTGTAAGGTAAGAAGAAGAAGAAGAAGAAGAAGGAGAGAGAGAGAGAGAGAGAGATTCAAAGAGGAATTGAAAAAACATAGGCATGTCTGAGTCACTCATTTAAGGCCTTAATCATGTTTAACCTGATTCATGCTTTCATACTAACTGTAGGCGAGTGGTTTAACAATGCCTGCTAGGTTTTAACATTGTGCAGTTCAAAGCAAGATATAAAGAGAGTGGGATAGTCTGGCCCCTAAGGGGGAACATATGGCTAAATTAAAAACAGGTCTAATTGCATTTCATTTTAGGAAGCTTAATCAGAATTCTATTTCAATTAACTCAAACACACATCATTCAGAATTAAAACTGACTGCTGACAGCAAAGTCATTTATTTAAGCTGTGATTCATTCCAATGATACCTACTGACTCTCTCAAATTTGATTGTAGCTCCCTATGTTCTGAATCAGTATATCGTGAACACAAATTCTGGCACTGGCAAGGATGTTCATCCACTGAACATTGGGACACTTATGACTCAATCACCTGCGACACGATAGTGAGCTCCCACATTAAAACATCATCATCAACAACAACATCATCATAGAAATTACACTGTCATGCATTTTCATTGTAGATATTCCAATGTACAGTAGTTATAATGAAAGATGAATGACAAATAAAGAAAAAAAGAAAAAAAAATAGTGTATTTTTAACCTTCTTCTAAAAACTCTAATATATATATATATATATATTATTACCTTTCATGGTCATTATGGACGAAAGATATTACAAACAACATCTCTTTTAAAGAATTTGACAATATAGTTTTACACTTGTGATCGTCTTCTAACGACTTTGAAAGACTTAGACATGACGACATTTCCGGTAAGGGAACACAGTAGCACCTAATGCAAGTTGTGATGAGAGTTTTTTGTGTGTGTGTGTTGACCAAATCCGTGACAATTTTGCAAGAAAAACCTCTGACAGAAGGTCTATTCTCAGAGTCCATAAAACATGAAATGAAAAACTATTTCACTCCTGTACATTAGGCGGCACTATTGCTGCGCTAACATGTATACCAGTCTCCTCCCTGCACCTTCAGCTGTTAGAGATTAATATAATGAATGCTGTTAAAGCATTTATTTACCTAATTCAGCATGACTGTTTCATAATTTTCTTTCCATGGTGTTGATGAATTTTGAGGAGTATATATCAGTTTTTTTTAATTTACATTTATGCATTTGGCAGACGCTTTTATCCAAAGCAATTTACAGTGCCCTTATTACAGGGACAATCCCCCTGGAGCAACCTGGAGTTAAGTGCCTTGCTCAAGGACACAATGGTGGCAGCTGTGGGAATTGAACCAATAACCTTTTGCTTACCAGTTCAGTGCTTTAGTCCACTACGCCACCACCACTTTAATGCGAGTGAGATGAGTACAGAGGACAGTTGCATAAATATACTGTATGTCATATGTATATTTGCACATGTATTTATCTACGAGTATCTTCCAAACGGCTGCAGAACCCAACCCTGGATAATATAACTCAAGGTACAGTGATATAAATACATGTGGAATCATGTACATTAAGAATAACAGTTTAGTATAAAATAGGTATAAATCTTTTTATAAAAAATAATATAAATAAATACTAGCTCACTTTTCTTTATTTAAATTATTGCAATACTTTGTTATATTATCCTTACAATAAAAATAGCAGTGTGGTTCTGGAATTTGTTTTCCTAAAACATTGCATGTAACAATTCTTTTGTATGGGATTTTACTACGAGCTTAGTGCAAACGAATTGCTGAACCTCGCTGTTATTTGTAATACCATGAGATTATAACAGGTGCAGTAATATACATATTAAATAATGTACATTAAGACAAAACACCATACGCAGACTTTCAAAAACCAAACAGGTTTATGGTTACAGTACCAAGGGTTCATGAACTGCAACTATTTATAAGTATATAATTTTCGGGTGTGTATCTGCTGCATGTCCAATGATGGTGTTTGCCAGTTGATTAGCGCCACCAACACGCTGGAATGAGCAGCTGCAGAGACTGACAAAAATGTCTTCTCATTGGTCAGTCTGTTTTCATCGCAGTCCAAAGAGAAAAAAATCGGAACACTCTTCGTAAAAAAAAAAACAAAAAAACCTTAGGATTGTCGGAGGACGATTTGTTGGACTCAGTTTGAATAGCGCCATCGGAATCCATTGTTACCATACAAAAGCTCGTTCGGAACGAACATTCATACCGAACAAACGGGTTTGGTGTGAACAGGCCTTAATAATGTGAAGACAAATGCATATTTTATAAAATGTACCCCGCAATACAAACCCCAAACCTAAACATCAGTGGTGTAAAAATGTAATGATAGGGTGAAAAATGCAACCTCTGAATTGCGCTCATCATTGATTTTGTGAAAGCGACAACTTCCTGGTTTCATCACAGTATTCAAACACGGGCCACCCATGCTGCTGATGCAATGCCCTTTCGGTCACGACACAAGGGAAGGTAGATACGCTGGAGCCGATGCAAAAATGTCTGATAGGTGATGCCGCTTGTTGGTGTGTCGGCATAATGTTGCCGATCCTAGGATAATGGAACTCTCGGAAAGAACATCCCATATGATCATGTTAGCATTAGATAAAGAGGTTTCAAGATTTACACAGTTTAATTAAAGCCAAAGGTAAAACAAACATCTGAATAGAGTACTTTATACACGTGATTCGCAAGAGGGAATATATAAATACTAGAGTAACAGTAACCGCAGTAGGGTAACTATCGGGCCAAATGAGGGTGTTCTGGTGCGTGCCAGGGCCAGTTTCATTCACAGTGTAACTTCTGCTGCTTCATTGTGCCTCCTCAGGGCTTCCTCTGGTCTTTTGGTCTGTTGATTACCCTTGGGCCAAACAAGGCCAACTGGGGATTGAGGTAGGGTTGATGTCAAATTCTGAGTTTAGCAGAGTTAGGTCAGAGGGTCAGCACCAAGATATGAAACGAAGACGCGATTAAGTATATTGTCACCGAACTTGCCAAGTTGTGTATCCAGCGCACAACAGTACAAGTTTGGGAAAAAATGTAAAAACTGAGGGCACAGTACAAATCTGTTAAGACGCACAATGGACAAAAGGGTTCCAAAAGGAAGAATTTTCCATGGTTCGAAATCATGGACGGTGTGCTGGGACATTGTCCCACTGTTAGTAGAGAGACCACTCGGGACACCATGGCAGTTACAGTTGGTGAGTTGTCAACATTAACTTATCTTGCTAGTTAGCTAATGTTTACATATGATATAAACTCAATATTCTAGATAACTAGATAACATGATACCTCAGCTTGAGTTTGACCCTTGCTTGTGAAATGGGCTGGGTGTGTGACAGCACCAGGGCAGCGTATTAAGCACGCTATCGGGCTATTGGCACGATGGTGGGAATGCAGATCAATTTTGGTCTCACCACTCAAGGTCCAAGGATATTGACCCCGGCTGACCAGTTGATAGCCCTGGCTCACACTGGTCAGATGGTGGAAAAGCGGCTAATGTTTGGCATACAGAGTAGGTGGGAGATCGTAGAGAAAGTCATATTTTGCAAATCTGTCTACTGTAGTGCAAAAGAGATTTTCTAAGAAACAAGGTTAGTGTGGTTTAGTTTTTTTAAAGGACATTCATATATTTTTTGTGAAGGTAGTTCCCCTGGTGTTGAATTCTCTATTGACTAAATTTCTATATTCCTAGAAATTCTGAATCACAATTGATATTCCTTTAGCTCAGAACTGACTACACAAGAAAGACCTATACCAGTTTAATAAAACATGATGGGTAAAATATTTATTGACAGCCACACAGTATACCTGCACATCAAGCAACTTTAGTTAAAACTGAAGTGTGTAAAACTAGAGTTAGCAAAAGGCATTGCAAAAATTGACCTTTTGAAAGAGGTTTCCTTAACATGGCAGAAAGTATTTTAACACAGAAAAAAAATGACACACATCACCTTTAATGACACATCTGGTTAATACCACATGAAATGACACACTTTTCACAACAAAAATTCAATAAAATAGTTGTTACCAAATAAGAAAGTGATGATAAGAGAGCATGCAGTTCGTTTCTAACAGCATTCACACTTAACCTAATGTTTCAAGCAGAAACAATGTCTGAGTCAGACAGCTTTGTAGGTGACTCATTCCAACACCAAAGGAGGGAAATGATGACTGTAATAATACTATAAAAAAAAAAATAAAAAAAAACATCCAAAGTTGGCATGACAATAGAAAGCATTCCTCACTTAACAGGTTACCGAACCAGCAATTTTGTCTTATTGCTATTGGCAATTACATTGTTGTGGCATGAGCAAAGATTCATTCATTTGTCAAATTCAGTTGAAAAGGTAATATTTTTATTTTGTATGAGCTGGCATGTCAGTGGAGGCACAGAGCCAAAATTCCATGTTGAAAAAATGAGCATGAGTTGGAGAGGTGGTTAAAAACAGTGCATCAGGTCTTATTTTTCAGCAATATACCCGAACACACAAATACACAGTGCTCAGAGGACAAGAAAATTAGATAAAAAAGTCAGATTTGACAGTAATTCATCTGGAAGAATTGTAAAGACTTGTGTGGGAATGAGCATTAGTGTGTGTAAGCATATATAAGCTGTATATTGGTTGATAATCAATGCTGGTACAAGAGAGGTCATCATTATGCTATCATTAGCCTGTAATCAGTGAGGACAATCCATTTCATACCACAGTCAATACACCTCAATTACAAAAGAGCAGACAATTATGGTTCACCAAGATGTTTACAGTAGAACAATTCTGCTATGAAGATATTACACATGCATACAGACACACACACACACACACACACACACACACAGATCAATAAGTCATGCTTATCACATTTTTTGGACTCTAATAAACCCTATTAATGTGTGCATGCAGCATAGCATGTTTGAGACAACCTGTCAATTGACACTATTAAAATTGATACTCAGTCAGGCTTAAAAAGTTTGATTTTCCCTGGCCCAGGCAATATTACTATAAAGTTACATATTTTCTCTATACAACATACCACAGGCATCTGTTATTTTTATATAAAGCTAATAACCTTACCGACACCCTTAGTTAAACCATAAAAATAAATAAAATACATTTTCAGATTTTATGAAAGAAAAAAAAAATAGCACAACTCAAATTTAAAGTGTTCTCTGTTAACAAAGCATGAACAGTTGGTAATTTTTTCAAAGCACTATCATTTCAATAATGTGAAACTGTACGATGTGTGCACGAATGGGCTGGAACCACACTGAACTTTTTTAAAAGTTGTGGTGATATTTAATACAAACAAGTACTCTCATTAACACAGGTATAATATACACAGCAGCATAAACACCTCCAGATTATTGTTCTTACCAGTAATATGAGATCTATCATCAAAACCCTCAAGGTACTCAAGGTAAACTAAAGATCTCTTATCCAAAAACCAACTTCAAACCTGTGAATCATAAAATCTGAAAAGTGCCTTAAGCAGTGAGTCAATTCCTTTGATAACCACAAAAAAGATTATAGGAAAACAAGCTATTGAAAATAATTGAATTGTCAAGGTATTTGTGGGGGATAAAACCTCCCAGATATTAAAGCATGCCAGCATTACAAAAGACAGATCTGACAGCGAAAAGATGATGCTTCACGACACAGGTATGTAGAATAGCTTTGATCACTATCACTGTCTGCATGTAAATGTCAAGATTTATGTCATTTCTTTCTAAGACACCTCTTATGGTAACCAGAAATAGTAATGCAAAGATGTGTACAAAAAACATGCATTAAAATGTATGTAGTTCATGTAGCTTAACTGGTAGAACATGGCACTAGCAATCCTTAGGTCATAGGTTTAATTCACAGAAAACACATGATAAAATAAAAAAATATATACCTAGAATATATTGTAAGTCTCTTTAAATAAAAGTGTCTGCAGAACACATAAAAAGGAGGAAAGAAAACTGCCTATATATGTTTAAGTATTAAAGATAGGCATCACATTTTCAGAAGTTATTTTTTTTAAAAGTCCTCGTTTTTGAGAAAATGCCTTAATAATGATTAAATGTTTCTAAGAAATAAATAAATAAAATAAAGCGTTCGAAGACAGCAGAAGCAGTTTAAAAAGGTTCTAGTTTTCTCTGCAGTTGGATTCTGCAGAAAATAAGATGGGTTGCATAGTAATTCAGGGAAATATTCCTGAACATCATCCTCACCACCAGCAGCTGTAAAATGTCTGGCATCTCAGCAGAGAGCGGCGACCAGAAACATGTCAGTGAAGAAAATCTAGGCATATCAATTTAAGACGGAAAAAAAGCAAGCCTATAATTTGTGTCAGATTCCCAACAAATTTACAGACGAGTGTCTACATGCAGTCTGTTCTCTGTTTAAGTCCAACTGCAATGCTGATGTCTGTCGTGATGTTCCATGGTAAGTGGGTAAATCTTGGCAAGGTCTTACAATTAGCTGTGACCAGTTAACTGAAATTGAAATGACGCTCGCCCCTTCTTGTCTGAGAGTGCCGATTCCACAATTCACGAAGGAACCACAGATCGGAGATAATCACAGCCTGTGCTGACCGAAGCATTTCCACATGACCAGTGGAAAACTGAACCCTGAATCGCATTGTGAGAAAGGATTATTAAATAAAACATACATAGGTTACAATCATCTGAAACGACTCTCCAAAAAACAACACAATATACAATATACACCTAATAATATACAATATACAGTATACACAAAATAAGAAGACTGTATATAATAAAAATTCACTGTAACACCGCCACCCCCTCATGTAATCAGTGGAAATAAATATGAAGTGTTGTGTGTGACATTCAGCTGTTGGTTGATAGTCAGTTGCCAGTGTGTTATTAAGTGAAGTATAAAATGTGGGTCCAGTCTGAGGCTAATAAAGTGTGGTGCTGATATGTGTATCGTGAGCGATCAAGAGTTCAAAAGTCTGATTGCTTGGGGGAAGAAGCTGTCATGAAGTCGGCTGGTGCAGGTCCTGATGCTGCGATACCGCCTGCCTGATGGTAGCAGTGAGAGCAGCTCATGGCTCGGGTGGCTGGTGTCTCTAATGATCCTCTGAGCTTTTTTCACACACTGCCTGGTATAGATGTCCTGGAGGGAGGAAAGCTCACCTCCGATGATGTGTCTGGCAGTTTGCACCACCCTTTGCAGGGCTTTGCGTTTGAGGGCGGTGCTGTTACCGTACCAGGTGGTGATGCAGCCAGTCAGGTTGCTCTCTACAGTGCTGGAGTAGAACCGTGTGAGGATATGGTGGTTCATTCCAAACTTCCTCAGCTGTCTCAGGAAGAAGAGGCGCTGGTGAACCTTCTTCACAATGGCCTCAGTGTGGATGGACTATGTGAGTTCCTCAGCGATGTAGACACAGAGGAACTTGAAACTGCTGACTCTCTCCACCGATGCTCCATTGATGGTGATGGGGCTGTTTTCTCTGTCTTTTCTCCTGAAGTCCACCACAAGCTCCTTGGTCTTACTGACGTTGAGGGAGAGGTTGTGCTCCTGACACCAGCGTGTCAGAGTGTGCATCATTGTCAATTATCAGACCTACCACCGTCATATCATCAGCAAACTTAATGATGGCATTGGAGCTATGTGTTGCCACACAGTCATGTGTGTATAGGGAATACAGGAACACAGCCCTGCAGGGCTCCAGTGTTGAGGGGTCAGTGATGAGGAGATGTTACTGCCCATTCTAAGACCTGGCATCTGATTGACAGGAAGTCCAGGATCCAGCTGCATAGTGAGCTGTTTAAGCCCAGAGCCTTGGAGGGCACTATGGTGTTGAACGCTGAGCTGTAGTCTACAAACAGCATTCCCACATATGTGTTCCTTTTTCCTGGTGGGAGCGAGCAGTGTGTAGTGTAGATGCAATGGCATCATCAGTGGAGCGGTTGTTGCAGTATGCAAACTGCAGTGAGTCCAGTGAGGCAGGCAGCACAGAGCAGATGCAATCTCTGATTAGTCTCTCAAAGCATTTGCTGATGATGGGGGTCAGAGCAACAGGATGCCAGTCATTTAAGGAAGTGATTTTGGATTGCTTTGGTACAGGCACATTGGTGGACATTTTAAAGCATGTGGGGAGCACAGACAAGGAGTGGGAAAGGTTGAAAATGTCCATAAAAACACCAGCCAGTTGGTTCGCGCACGCTCTGATGATGCAGCCCGGAATGCCGTCTGGACCCGAGGCTTTACGGATATTCACCCGTCGGAAGGATCGGGTTACATCCGCTATAGAGACAGAGAGTGAACTAACCTCTGTAGCATCAGCCACGAGAGCTCTCTCCGTGAGGGCAGTGTTATTCCCCTTAAAATGAGCATAAAAATTATTAAGCTTATCTGGGAGAGAGGCAGCGGTGTTCACGGCGGAGTTTTTATTCCCTTTGAAGTCTGTGATGATACAAATTCCCTGCCACATGCTTCTAGAGTTGATGGTGTTGAACTGTCCTGTTCAATTTTGAACTGTACTGGCGTTTGGCTGCTCTGATAGTTTTGCGGAGGGCATAACTGGCTTGTTTATGCTCCTCCGCATTCCTGGAATTAAAAGCGGAGGTCCGCGCATTAAGTGCCACACGAACATCGCTATTAATCCACGATTTCTGGTTAGGGTAGATCCGTATTGTTTTGGTTGGCACTACATCATCTATGCACTTCCTGATGAAACACATTACGGTATCAGCATAGACCTCGATGTCGTAATCAGAGGCAGTCCAGAACATCTCCCAGTCTACGTGATCAAAACAATCCTGTAGTGTAGAATCTGATTGGTCTGACCAGCACTGGATCGTTCAGAGAGCGGGTGCTTCCTGTTTCAGTTTCTGCCTGTAAGCGGGCAGAAGCAGAACGGAAGAGTGGTCCGATTTGCCAAATGGTGGGCGGGGGATTTGTAGCCATCCTGGAAGGGAGAGTAACAATGGCCAAAACCTGGTCCCCTCGTGTGTTGCATCTGATGTGTTGGTAGTATTTCGGTGCGATTGACTTGAAGTTGGCTTTATTAAAGTCCCTGGTCACAATGAACGTGGCCTCAGGGTGCGTGGTTTCCTGCTTGCTTATACTGTCATACAGTTCCTTGAGTGCCCAGTCTGTGTCAGCTTGTGGCGGGATGTACACAGCTGTGATAATGACCGCTGTGAATTCCCTCAGTAGCCAGAATGGCCGACACAGAAGCATGAGAAATTCCAGATCAGGAGAGCAGAAAGACTTGATAGAATATACGTTCCTCTGATCACACCAGGATTTGTTGAGCATAAAACATACACCACCACCTCTGCTTTTACCTATGTTGTTCATAATGCATGCATATTCAGCAAACTATCATTTAGGGATGTGCAAAAATACTAGATCAGAGGGTACTGTATATCAACTGGTTCTCTACAATCATAATAGCTGAGATATTAAACAAGAACAGATGATTACATGACACTCCACCCTGAAAGAGTTAATGGTGCAGAATTTGGGGCTGATCTGTGTGTGTTTAGCAGCTCTGTGGTGGGACCCGAATTTGAACCTTTGCTAATGTGCACAAGCAGCCCAGGCTCAGTGACGAAACCTGGGTGCAAGTGGTAATCTATGAGTGGACACATATCAGACTGAAACAACCATCTGTCTGAATATTTCAGTCCATATTTCAGCAACCTAAGAGATGATAAAGGCAGAGGGGAACACTGAAGGAATCTTTTACACTGCCGAGGCTGATGACATGCACTCATAAATATTCAAACATACAGACTTTTTGTTTAGAGTAATATCTTCTCTTTGTTTTTCTTTTCCAGAAGAGTGGCCATAAGGTTCTGTGGTCAGAGCTCGTCTCAAGTTTAACTTCCTTCAGCTCTTCCCTGAAAATATATAATAAATCCACCAAATTATTAAAGAAATCTTCCAAACAAAAAACCCCATGAGAATGAGGTCAAGTGCCAAACTAATTAAAGTCATACAGCATTGACATCTAGCTTTCATAATTCAAATTGAGACCAGACATGAATGGCTGTTTAGGGTGAATTTTTAATGGTTTCTGAACAATTAACAATGTTCTTTCGAATGGGCCTTCCAAAAAGGGCTCTTTAATCTAGGAGAAATTACTTTAGATTTACACAATGGCTTTCACTGGGTAATGGACACATTATGTGGAGTCCAGAATGACAGACATAAGCTTTAAGGGATTTTCAGTGTTCACTATTAAAATGGAGACAAATTACTGCATAGAAAAGAGGGAAAATAATAGGGAAAAGAGAAAATGGCCTGGCCTGGATTTAGAATAGCTGCTCACAAAATATGCTGGCTCATTGAGGAGTACAAAACAATGTCTTTAATTATTTTGAATTAGAGGGAATAAAATGATGGAGGTTGTGTGAATGTTGTGAACTGTTTCCATTCCAAATGCTGAATTCTGCACAGAAACCCAACATGAATTAAGTGCACTCACAAAAGTTTAAACATACCAAAGTTCATGCAATACCATAAATACATACTTTGTGAATGACCACATATGATAACATTGTCTATCACTTTTTCATATACATGATGGCCTACAGCAAATATTTAAAACATAATGAAATGTCAAATAACATGTGCAAAAATGCACACATACAAATACACACAACAATGTACCAGTATGTATACCCTTTTAAGCTTTCATTTAATGTGACAGAGCTGGTAAGTGGTATAAAGAGGGTTTCACACACACACACACACACACACACACACACACACACACATGTTGGTGCAGCTATCACTATGAGGACTCTCCATAGACATAATGATTTTTATACTGTACAAACTATAGATTCTATCCCCTAACCCTAACCCTAACCCTACCCCTAAACCTAACCCTCACAAAAAACTTTCTGCATTTTTACATTTTCAATAAAACATCATTTAGTAAGTTTTTAAGTGATTTGAATTATGGGGACACAAGAAATGTCCTCATAAACCACATTTATAGCATAATACCCTTGTAATTACCAGTTTGTAACCTTAAAAAAGTCCTCGTAAACCACTTAAACCTGCCCACACACACACACACACACACACACACACACACACACACATTCCTGTGTTAACGAGGCTGTAGCCCATGGGAATAGGTCTCAGTCAGTGATAAGTGGCTGAATAAATGCTAGATCAGCAAAGAGAAGATGGACTCCTTACTGCCTGAAGAGAGGACTCATGTTTACAGCTACTACACCAATGACACTGAAGACAAGGCTCATGAAGACCACATCCATTATTTAAAAGTTTTATACCATAGAGTATCTCCAGCCAGACAATTTAAAAATAATTATCAAGCACTCTAAATTGTTGGATCAAATTGAGTAAAAGAGAAATCTGATAAAAAAAAAAAAAAAGAAAAGAAAAAGATGGACATTAATTTGTGGTGTATCAGGTATATCAGATCAAAAGGTCTAAGGATCAGAAGCATCATGTAAACAATGTGATTGTAGCACAAATTTCATCATCAGCAGAATGCTCGAGCACTGAGCGTGTGCAGTCCGATTTGTCTAACTGCGCGCATTCTAAACATGCAGCATGGAATTATTTGCACTAATTAGTGGGTCCACAAGGTGGCAACACTCACAGTTGAGCCGTTGCTTTCACGAAGAAGCGCTATACCAAGATATAATCACCGCTAAACAACCGGAGATAAAGCTGGAAACAAAAACAGTGGATGTGCAAATCAAGAACGAATGAGCAAAACTCCTGAAGAGAAAGTCCAAAATCTCACAGCAGTCGTGGCACACATGTGCCAACCTCGTGTATGCACACAGTCAAATTAAGTTTACTTTCAAAGGCAAGCATTCGACTGTATACAGGTACAAAAGCTAAGCCTCAAAATCAAAGTATATTTTAGGCTTAATAAACCTAATGTATAATTTGAAGGTAGTTAATTGTTAGGGCTGAGTTGGGGTTAGGACCAGGGATAGTTTCTTCAACAAGAATGTTGTTCCGGGAGCTACAAAATATGTCTTGGCAAAATCACTGTGACATTTTTTAACATTTTGGTCTGTAAGTTTAATAGCATATACCTCTATTAATCAAGTATCTTGTATCTTTCTGTGCACACACACTATATAGATTCATAAATAGAGTGTTATAAAGCACTGACCCTGTCGGCTGCTGTGTGCACTCAAGGGGTCATCTTCATTTTACACACTGACAGCATGCACTATTAATCTGCTCAAGCTGATCTCTTCCTGCCCTGAAGCTACTGATCCTTTGCTACATTTCTTAGTGGAGCAGTTTTAAAGTCTTTATGTAATGATGAACTCTAGTAGAGAGGGAATATAAAGAAACACTAGCAGGGCTGAACATTTAAAATCAAGCAAATTACAGTCGAACAGTACCATACACAAAAGGGTAAAATTAAGCACTCTGCAACCTTTTCCTGTCTAGTCGCTCATCCAAAATATAGTCTATAGTAAGCTCCACCTACCCATGGCCATATCACACAGTGCTTCACACCTCCAGGTGGAAACAGGAAGATAAAGCAAATGGAATACATTCAGAAGTTCACACACACACACACACACACACACACAAACCAAGCTGTCCATGGAATTTTCTAAGCCTTTTGTAACAAAACAAGACCAAAGGGATAGAGAGAGAGAGAAGGGTAATGATGTCTGTGTATTGTTTTGAGCAGCAGCTGAGCAGCACTGATATCTGTATTAGTTTATTTGTGCAGTGTAATGACACGTGCAAACTAATACACACAAACAAATACAAATTGCATCACTACTGCAAGACCCACTAAGACATGCTGAAAAGCCATTACAATTCTACAAGAACATAACATAGGCATAGGCACAGCACTCTGCTTAAAAGACCCTTGAAAAATGTTTGATAATGTGACTGGAGGAGGATGGTCAATAGAATGATTGACATATGCACGCACTAAAAGAAGGACTGAAAGACAGACATAAGTACTACGTTTGGTAAACTTGATAATTCAAAATCAACATGTGAAGATACCTTTCTTAACACTATTACTGTTCCTCTGTCTCAGTTAATGCTACAGTGCACCTTGTTAAAGGCATACTGTTATGCTGGCGCTCCTACCAGGCTTCTTAACTAGCTAAACCAGCATCCTCCATTGGTCAACCAGTATCTTCAGAAAGCCCATGCTGGTTGAACATGGCTATGCTGGTTCACAAGCTAGTCCAGCACCAAACCCTTACAAACCAGCTTGGACCAGCATGAAAATTCATCCTGGTTTAAGTGGTTTCAGCAGGGCATTTAGATCGTTAAAGATATTAGATGTCTGTTTCAGAAGCTACTGGACTTAACTGGTTCAAAATATTTGCTAAATGACACACTAATATGCACAAACAGCAAACCTGACTAGAACCAAGGCACATGGTGCTATTGATGTGGATGCAGCTTTCACCTCGCACACTATTAAATGCTACACAAATACTCTGGTGGTCAAAAATCAGCTAACACTCAGTGTTTAGCAGCTTAAGGGTGAGCCTGGTCCGACATAAAAGCACTCTGTAAAACCTAAATCACTCGTTAATGTTCTCTTGAATGGCCATTGATTTTGTCCTCAGGTTAAGCTCTCTTGAAGCTGTGATCATCAAAACTCGACAAAATATTTGCAATAGGTGAGAAACAGAGCGCATGTCATATGGGGCATGTATATTACTGAATGGAACATATTGTAACTAACTGTGGAATGTTTACCAATATCCCATAGAGAAGTTTAGACAGAATCAGAATTTCAATCAAAGTTAAAAACTTTTCTTTTCGCGCAGGCTTACGATTGTCCTTAGAGTCCAAAGGTGTAAACTTCTATATGTGCTGTGATGAACCTCTTTATCTTGCATTGCGGTTTGTACAGCATAGCTGTATTGATGTATTTTGGTGATGTATTTTTGTGATATTTCTTTTATTATGGTTGTACAGCACAGTGGTCAACTACTGTTGTTTTTACTGTGCTCTATAAACAAATTGATTGATTGATTGATTGATTGATATTTTGTGCTGTATCACATCTTTGTGTGGCAACTTGTGTTATAGGTTTGAAGTGAACCAACATCCCTTCCAGTTTTTTTTTTCTCTTTAAATTGTCCTTCCTGTTTTCATTCCATGAAAATCACATAGTCAAGTACCTGACTAAATCAAATCAAATCACATTTATACACATATATACACAAGTGCAATGGTGTGTGAAATTCTTGGGTGCAGTTCCAATCAATATAGCAGTTGTGACAGTGATGAGACATATACCAATTTACAGTAACATCAAATTAACACAACACAATTTAAAGTCTAATATACACATAATTACACACAACAATATACAAATAATAACATACACTGTACAGTATACAATACGCACAATATAGATACACATTATTCAATAAAAATAAAAAAGTTTATATAGTAGTATATATAGAATGTACAGTAGGCTGTATTGTACTGTATTGACATTCAGGCTGTTGGTTGATAGTAAGTTGTTAAGAGAGAATATAATATAATAATAATATAATTCATGACAGTCTGGTGTGAGATATAAGAGTAAGAGTAATAAAGTGCAGTGCTGATGTATTTTGATCGTGGGAGATCAAGACTAGCCCCCTATAAAGGAAATATAAAAAAGTACAGCATGTATAAGACTATAAGAAAGCATGTAAGGAAAGGACGCTTGCCATAACGGTGATGATGGGTGCTCTCTCAAAGTCGGCCTAGACATTTTTGGTGCAAGGTTAGGATTAACAGGCTTTTGCCATGTTACAGAGAGGAAGAAAGGGGAACACACAAGGCTGACCTCTCCAGCTTCTCTCACTGCTGTATGCAGGAATGCATGTTCATTCTTCTAATCCTGCTTAACACTTTAAAACGCAGACAACGAGAGGATTTTCAGACTTTCTAGCTAAACTGTACTTTCCAGGCATTTCTTGACAAATATGATTGCAGGGAGGTGGTGATGTTACTCAGAAATGAAGAGAAAATTTGTAACTATTTTCTTTTTTTTCTTTTTTTTTTTTCATTTTCTAAAGATGCTAGGGTGTTGCAGGTTGTTGCTCTGTGGCTGCTAGGGTGTTCCAAGTGGTTTTTAATGTGTTGCCCACCCCCTATGAAATTCTGTAATGACAGCACTGTTATGTCTTCAATTCAAGTCTATGGGATTTTTCGCCTGTTTTATCATCTGGGATGCGAAATGTTTATTTCTGATTGCTTAAAAAAGTAACCTCTCCTCAATAAGCTGCACAATGCGCAATTGTTTTATTTTTGAGGCTAACTATCATGTTTTATAACATATGCTTTTGAAAGTTACCCTACAAAATTGTTTTAGTTTGTTGGTGAGAGTACAAGTGGTTAAGCTGTTGACAGTATCAACCTCATGACTCCAGTCTTCCACGTTTCTTTTCTGATTGGACTAATTGGCTCATGATTAAGTAACCACGACGACAGATGAGAGACAGATATTCAGCAGTGTGCTTTTCCTAACCTGATTAAGCATAAAGAATAAAAGGCTGAACTTCACACACACAAAGAGAGGCCATGTCCTGAGAAAAATAAATGAATGCTATTTTTAGCCAGGTCATTAGCAAGAGAGATGTAGACCTTGTGGTCAAATCAAAAGAATCATAACACGGACACTGAAGAGCATTTTGTGAGAGTGCAAGTCACTATATCTGACTGCTTAAAGGGTTAGTTCACTTAAAAATCTCGAAGGGGCCCTTCCACAAGACTGTTAGCGAAGGGTACATGTTCCTTTCAGAGTATCTACTTCAAAAGCTCTGCTCTTTGGAGTGAGTAGGGCATAGGGATGGTTACTTTTGTTTGGAATTCGCCCCGATCTGCTGTAGACACGCTGTTAAAGGCACCTCAACCTCCACCTGATTTTTATAACAAGGAAATCACACACTGACACATTATTACTGTTATTGTGATATTATTAAGAGATTTTAAATTTGTTTTATTTAATCATTGTATTTTTTATCAAAAGGCACCTTTAGATTTGTGAACGAAAGGGGCAGGGGCAGCCAATAATGTGCTGCGCAATTTTAAAATTTGTTTGTTGAGAGTGATGTCACAGTGTTTATCGTACTGTTCCAGCAATGGAAGTAATGACAATAATGCCGGTCTTTGTCTCTGTGGATCGCCGCTTTAAGCACTGCATCACTTTTTTGCTTATTATACTTGCCATGGAGCCCCTTGACCCCCTGACTTCATAAAAAAAAAAAAAAACACAATCTTTTTCCCTGGCCACGCTGTCTTTCAGGAGTTTGTGTTAAAATTGTATTAAAAAAGTGTACTTTTGCACAATCTCTGAGAGATGGGCTTTAAAGTTATTCATTTTTAACTATAGTAACCTAGGTAACTACTCCTCAGATGGCATGCATGATTGTAAATAAAAAACGTCATACCACACGCACGATTAGTTAACCAATCGTCAACACTCTTCAACCAGCCGAGAACAACTTGGACGAACAAAAAACATCACTATATTTCATCATCCTCATTTTTAGGTGAACTAAAAGAAACCTGTTGCCCAGTAAGTATAAATTATTCTTAATTGAATCATCTAGGCCTATATCTATACAGAAAAGAGGCATAACAGACCCACAGCTATGACAAAAAAGTTGGCATGACAACAACCCATAACAACTAACTATCACTTCTTTCGTAATATCCATAACAATATGCTAAGCAGGCACAATGAGGGTTAATAACAATTTCAATTTATCTAGGGAAGACATGCAATATCACTTAATTTAGAGAAAAGACAGGAAAGAGAGAAAGATATGAGGGGGCCAACGCAGAGATAAGAGTCATAATTCAAGTTTAGCACTGATATGAAAGATCCATGTGACAATCAAACACACCTTTTTTGTATGAGAGTGGGGGTATCTCTTCTTATATCTCTGGGGTTCTATCTCTCAATATTATAAAACAAATGTGATTATTTACACAGCACCAAAAAAATAAAAAAATAAAAAATAAAAACACTACTTGGATATCAGTTTAAAATAAATAGATATACAATTAAATAAAATAAAAAAACTCTCATGTTGTCAACTCTCATGTTGAACAAGGTGTTAGAAACTACAAACTAGTAAATGATTGCTTTTTACCAAAATTAAGTCATGTTTTGCCCATGCTTTACTGCCAATAGAAAGAGTTACTCTGTAGGATGTTTGCACTTGAGTTTTCTCTAAGAGATCCCTTTTTAAATTATTAAAAACTGAAGGAAGACGTTATCTTATTGTTTCTGTTGACTACTACTTTGTGCTCCTTCCATAATGTACATGGTGAAATGCTCTCATCTCCTCCTTGCCCCATTAAACCACGGTACCATGGGGTTACTTTAGATTTGTTTAGAAACTTGAAATGGCCAAACATATTTGTAATTACGCAAATGTGCAACAGAAGTAAATATTGAGCGATTCAAATATAACGCGATCAGCGCACGTTAGCAAAACGCACGAACCAAACCGAACTCAGTGCACAGCTTTTCTGTACAAAACACACATAATCAGAGCAAGAGATGGAATTAATTTTATGTGTATTGAGCACAGAACCGCTCTGAGGCCTCTGAAACATCTTATCATTAACGTTGTGTGTGTTCCAATTATGTGTAACACACTACAGATAAGAACAGTGCAATTACTGTACGAGACATCTGATACTTGTAAACATCTGTGGCTACGCATTTCAGAGCATGCTCAAAAGAGAAACATTGATTGGTCAGTTGCCAACTGCTGAAAAGAGCGTGAAGGGTCAGCTGAGTTAAAAACAGACTTCGAAAGAGCTTGTGATTTGGTGATTTGGTCTATCATGTACAATAATTTGCAACTTTATCTGGCCAAAAATTCTGCTTGCTTGCTCACTAATATCGCAGACAGTTATTCTTAATTAACCATGAGAGGCAGAAACCGTGATCGTGGTTAAAATACAATTAATTATGCAGTTGAAATTATAAATAGACTATAAATTAGAAACACAACTTTCTGTTGCACTGATCTCACTGCTTGCATTAAAAATTAGCAAATAATGTGACCAATGTGATGTCCGATTCATGAACAAATGACTGGTTCTTTTTAACAAATTGGTCAAACAGACTAAGAAATCTCAAATTCATAAGTTATCGGTTTGAAATCGGACCAACAACTAAACTCACTTACGGAAAAGGTTGGAAAAGTCATGGTTATGTCCGTCAGATTCAAAATAAGCCAAACACCATTTCTGTGTTATGTGTAGTCTACTTAAGGTTTGTGATTAGTTTAATAACTGACTGGTTGTTTATGAGACAATGTGCACTTTTTTTTTTTCTTTTTCTTTTTGAAAATCATAGCAAAATCCTGTAAGAAACACTGATATAACTAAAACTCTGACAAAATACTGACCTCTTAGCTTGGTTACATACTATGCCAAAAACGAATCTGAACATACACTATGTGGCCAAAAGTTTGTGGACACCATTTGTGCTTGATGAACACTGAATTTCAAAACCATAGACATCAATTCCCCCTTTGATGCAATAACAGCTTCCACTCTTCTGAGAAGACTTTCCACTATACTGTATGTAGTAACATGGCTGCAGGGATTTGCTCCTATTTAGACACAAGAGCATTATTGAGGCCAGACACTGATATTGGGTGAAGGGCCCTGGCTCACAGTTGGCATTCCAATTTACCCCAAATTTGTTCAGTGGGGTTCAGGTCTTGGCTTTGTGCAGGCAAGTCAAGTTCTTCCACACCAGATGCAGTTAACAATTTCTTTATGGACCTCACATTGTGCACAGGAGCACTGCCATGCTGGAATTAAAAATGGCTCTCCCCAAACTGTTGCCACAAAGTTGGAAGCACACAAATCATTAGAATGCCATTGTATGTAATAGCATTATGATTTGTCTTCACTGGAATTAATGGAGTAACCAAACCTGTTAATTAGAAGGGGGGTATCCACATAACTTTGGCCATACACTCACCAAGCACTTTATTAGGAACACCTGTACACCTACTTATTCATGCGACTATCTATTCAGCCAATCGTGTGGCAACCAGCAATGCATATAATCATGCAGATACGAGTCAGCAGCTTCATTTAATGTTCACATCAACAATCAGAATGGGGAAAAAAAAAAATGTGATCTCAGTGATTTCAACCATGGCATGATTGTTAGTCCCAGGGCTGGTTTGAGTATTTCTGTAACTGTTGATCTCCTGGGATTTTCACGCACAACCATCTCTTGAGTTTACTCAGAATGGTGCCAAAAACAAAAAACATCCAGTGAGAGGCAGTTCTGCAGACGGAAATGCCTTGCTGATGAGAGAGGTCAACGGAGAATGGCCAGACTTGTTCAAACTGACAGAAGGCTACGGTAACTCAGATAAACACTCTGTACAATTGCAGTGAGCAGAATAGCATCTCAGAATGCACAACAAGTCAAACCTTGAGGCAGATGGGCTACAACAGCAGAAGACCACATCGGGCAATTTATTAGGACCATAGTGTTTCTAATAAAGTGCTCAGTGAGTGTATAGTTTAGTTTGACTATATTTACTTATTAAAGGCAGGCAGGCCTCCTAAAGCTCTGACCTTTCAAACACCTGACCACACCTGTGGACTTCCTGTAGACTGTATCACACAAGGAACATATCATGTGACCATCACAATCCGACATGGAGTGCAAATATGAGGTCATCATCAGGTCATTAATGTCTTTACTGAATAACAGTATGCATAATTTTAAACAATAAAATATAACATAGACCTTTTTTACAGACTGTGATTGCACGTTTCCACCTTATTTATCAGCGTAAATCTCAACAAAATTTTTTTTTTATATTATACATTTTTAAAATATTGAGTGCAAATTTATAACATTATGCTTTGTGTAATATTACCCTGGAATTACCACAGCTGCGAGGGGGTTTCTATTACAGCTGCTGAGAGAGTGACAGTAAATTTGGCATCTTCTCCCATTTTATTGTCTTAATCCACCGCTCTCAATTTTATTCCTCTTCTGGAAAGTCATTCAAACATAATAGTGGATTTGTTTTTATTTGGTCTTGGAGCAAATGGGTAAGTGAAAATAATATTTGCGCAGAAGACAAAACTTTAGTGTAGTATGACAACACATCTTGCAAGATGAGACATTAAATTCTTGTCAGTGTTCTCCAAGACAAATAATAAATTACCCAACACCCTGCTGTACTCATGAATCTAAAATTACTCCTTTCTTAATATTTTCCACATTGAATAAAAAATGAACGACGTCCCACCTGAACTTGTCTGTAATGAATCGCCAATGACTCATTTCTCACATTTGGTGGATCGGAAATAACTCCCCCTGAGTAATCTCTTTGATTAATCATGAAAGATGCAGACAGCATTGCTTCATAAATTATAGCATGGAATGTGAGGAGTGCTTGAAGTTAATTTCTTACAGAAAACCATGGATTATTATCAAGTGGTCAGAGGAATCAGACAGAACTCAGTACACAGCTGATAACAAAGGACATTCTGCTCTATTAGTTAAACTCTTTCATGTTGGAAATACAATCTAGCCTGCTTAAAATGCTTTATTTAATTAGCATCATTGGAAAACTATTTAGATATTCTGGCAGATAAAATTGTTGATTAAAAACAAATGAATGAAACTTTCCACTATAATGATCTGTTACTTACACAAACACTTCCATTAAATCTACTTCCTTCACATCTTTAGCAATCCTCTTTGGCAAGGGTCCTGACATGGTGTGGGATGGCAGGGCCCATGTGGTGAAAGCTGGTCTCCAACACAATGGGGACCAAGAGAACCACATGACAGGTGGCCAGACCTGAACTGCTCCATACTGAAATGTACCCTCAGGCAAACAGAGTGTTAACCCAACTACAGGAAACCGGTCAGTGTTTGTATACTCCTGCCATGCCCATTTCTGATGCTTGGAAGTTGTGCCACTTTTGCGCATGGCATTTCAGCACAAAAACCTGTGTCTTATTCACTAACCACCAGCAATTATGCATGAATGCATGCACACACTTTCTGTTGCTACTTTCTGTTTAGAAAGGCATGTTCATGTCCTGACACTCATTCTAAGAATCCACTCCCTAGAACAATGAATTGAACCAGTTCTTTTTTTATATATGAAAACTATTCTACTATAAAGACCCCAGTTGGTTGGACTGATCTGCCCTTAGGCCATTCTTTGTTGACCTAAACAAGCAGAGAGTAAATGTCAGGTGATATCAAACTGTTGTGGAGTTTTCCTCACGGCAAGTGTTCACTTCTCACTGCTAAAATCTGTGAGACTACACAACACATTTATTCACCACCACGTTCCAGCACCCAAACACAGTAACTGATATGATGAGCCACTAGAGGAAATGTACCTGTAACCCAGGGCAAGAACTCACAATCAAAATGCATTTCAATACATTCTATTACTTTAAGCATCAGGAAGGATTACTTAAAGCAAATTCTCCCATTTAAAACAAGGCCAAATACTGCAAGTTACGATGTGTAGATGCTGAGGTCATTTGTTCACAGAGCGTGTCTGACATGCTTCTGAATGGTGGAAGGTAAGTCGGGCGGCTGCTCCCGGGTCCTAATGCCTGCCACATACATTCTCTATCAGTGCGACTAATATACAGATGCAACTTAACTGTGTTTTTTTTTTTTTTTTTTTTCACTCAACAACGCGATTTTGACCATGCGCAGAGCACTAGATGGCGCTAGGAAGTGTAATCGAGCTTGAAGTCATGATCGCCATCGATTCATAGGGAAAAAGGAGTTATATTTTGGTCTGTTCTCACCCAAAACCGATTAGATCGCTTCGGAAGACATGGATTAAAACACTGGAGTCATATAGAGTACTTTTATGCTGCCTTTGTGCTTTTTTGGAGCTTCAAAGTTTTGGGCAGCTTTCACTTGCATTGTGTGGACCAACAGAGCTGAGATATTCTAATAAAAATCTTTGTTTGTGTTCTGCAGAAGAAATGAAGTTATACACGGTGGCATGAGGGTGAGTAAATGATAAGAGAATTCTCATTTTTGGGTGAACTATTCCTTTAAGCAGGATACTTAAGCAAAAGTCTCCATTTGCACCCCATTCTTCATGTTCTCATTTTATTGGCAGATGCTTTCAGATAATTTTACAAGAGAGCCTGTAAAATGTGTCTGTATATAAGAATAAAAATGAATACTGAAACAAAACTTAAAAGCACCAATAAGAACACTGCCAACAAAGTACAATAGTGCAAGTACATAAGTCAAGAACAAAGAGCCAAGATGATGCCACAAACTGCTAAAAGGCTAAGTGCTAATGTAATTGTGTTAATTAGAAATGTAGTAGAGCAAAAGTGTTGGGTAAGAAAAATCAAATGTAATTAAATCTAATCCAATTTAAAAGCAAGCTGACTGTCTTTAAACCATAGTTGTTTGAATTACAGATGACTGGGTGAGTGGGCTGGAACAAGAATGCAACGCCGCAATGCTGATGTCGTCAGACTTACCACCCTGCTGTGAAAATCTGGCAGATGTCACCCACACACACACTTACCTAAAAAAAAGAAGACAGAGAAAAATTATTTGGCATTCAGTCACCCATTCAAAGATACTTTAAAAGAAAGTTAGTTCTGAAAAAAGGTCTTGCATCATTTGTTTGCAGATTACACCTGGTTCGATATTTTGTTGTTAAAAGAATTGAAATTCATACATTATTAAGTGTGGCTTACGTATCCAACCACTTTTTAGGGCCACTGTATACAGTATGTACAGTAAATATACAAAGGAAAAAGGCAAGACCATAACAGTTACTTCTGTTTTGGTCTTGTTTATGAATCCTATTATACAGTTCATCAGTAAGATTCCACAACAAGAGTCCAGGATTTGCAAACACACACCCTATAACAGTATTTGCAGACATACACAAATCTATTAAACTCTCAACTTCCTCTGCTTTCACTGACTGCATGTCATAAGAAAACACACTTTTATTTCAGTACAATAGCAGGAAGGGACTAATTCCACAAATAATCCAGATAGAACAGAGGCAAGCACACAGCAGGCTGGAAGAGAGATGGCCTCACTTATCAGCTACACTATAACAAGAGATAGGACAGCAATCAACAGGGGAGAAGATTATGGGGAGGACTTTCTTTTCTGTCTATTTCAGAAACCCATCCCAAAAAAGGAAAAGAGAAATGGAATATTTTGGAATTGCAATCTCTGTGGAAAATAAAAAGCTCTATTTAGAACCTAACGAATTTGGAAGACTAATGAGAAAGACTTCCTGGTTGTTACCATGAGATGATTAAGATGTTCCACATAGTAATTTTTGTATTTGTATAGTTGTCCAAACAAATAAAAAATTATAACCACATCAACCTGACCCAGTTAATGCCTTACATACAGACTGCCAATGCAGTGAAGTGATAATAATTGTTCTGTCTTGGATGATGTGAATTTATAGCCTGTTCTGTAAGTCCCATGTGACTGATAATGCAGAAACCTCAGAGAAATGACTTGACTTAAAAGTTCAGCAGTGGTACCCTCATGATGGCAAATGAAAAATAAGCCCTTGAAAATGCACTAAAACATGGTTTTTCAACTGCTGGGTCGCAACCCAGAAATGGGTTGCATGTCTGTTCTGACAGGGTCTCGGACAAAAAAAAAAACAACGCAACACTTTCCATATAGTTGGACCGATGCAGTTCATGGCAATGTTAATGAAGTTTTCCAAAGTTTTCATTTTTTATTTTTCACTTTTGTCGATAAACAAACTTTGGTACTGTGTTGCAACTTGATATCCAAAGTAAAACCACAGAACCACTGCACTAAAATGCAGTGTTTTCATCTGTATGAACTCTAGCGATGAGTACTCTGATGGGTGGTGAGTGCATGCATGTCTATTTAAGGTATTATTAGCATAGGATCCTGAGGACTGTTAGACCCCGTTTCCACCTGGTATTAAGATGCATCTCGGGTGAACCGATCATATGTGGTCAGGTAAGACACATGGCTGTTTACATGTAGTCGCTTAAATGCGTCTCCTGTGACCACTTGTGTTTGGATTTGGAGGGGAGGATCTCTGTTTCATGATGACATACATCAATCACTATGTCAGTGTGTTACTGCATAATATTAAAGTACAACAAAGTCAGAAAAGATAAAGAAAGCACGAAATAACTAAGGAGCTTGTGTTGATATCAGACACACTAAAGAAGATCCGTGAAGCTCTCGTGACTGTGTATGTATTCACTTTTTTACGGACGTTTATTTCCTTTTAAAGCCGCTCATTCTGGGGTTCCGGACCTCTCTTTCAAGAATCAATAATTAAACAGCAGACATTCACTAATGAGGTCCTGATGCTATTAAGGAGATAACACGTCACATGAAGATCTATGGCCCTCATACACAGATATTTCCACCATCACAACCCATCCATCTCTTCTGCACATCTCCATTCTTCTCTGTCACAGTTTCAAACACTCCTTTGTGCCCAACTTCTTTATTCTTTGTTCCATTTTCAACACTTTTCAATCTGAAGCTTAATTAATGGTCTTATGCCTTTGTATTGTCTCATGTTCTTTAAAAATTACAAGGGGATAAATGTGTAGGGAGCACGGTGTAGTATTCCCATTCCATTATGCGAGAAGAACATTTAAAAGAGATCTTCTTGGATTTGCAGATGACCTATACAAATGTGAATATTTTCTATTGTGTGTAAAATTGTATTAGGGACACAAAAATGTTCCATACATAATTTGCTGAAAATAACTGATGTCTTCTCTCCATCCCTTGGGCTCCAGACATTTGAATATGTCTGAAATCAGCAGATAATGCATCAATATGGCTCTTTAAGGAGGAGCACGACAAGAGCCATAAGGACGGTTACTGATCTCATGTATCAACCTGCCAGCTCCTTCCTCTCACTCTGTCAATATCCCCCCCTTAATGGTGCTCGTTAATCAGAGTGCAGTCCGGTCTGTAACAAAAGCCAGTCCGCCACAAACAGATTCTGCTCTAAAACTGAGCAAAACTGAAAAAGTTGTGCTAAGTAATGGGACAGTGATAACAGCTTATACACATAATTAATATGGAGATATTCCACTAGACATTTTGTCTCTGTAATGCCCTCAAACCACATTTAATATTAATGACAGATGGGTCACGGTTGGTTTATTGACTGCATATCTTGAAATTATAAATTAATCTTGACCATCCAATATTTCATTTGAAAGCTCAAGATCTGACGTTTGAATGATATTGTATGATAGCACTGTGTTTCCATAATTTGTCATATTGTGTCTCCCAGAATATCCCAAAGGGAAGAATCCAGAAACATCTAATTATCTTTTGACCAACTCCCCATCAGTTCAACTTGTACAGGTATCCAAAGATTTTGAAAGGTAAAGACATAAACAGACACATATTCTCTTTGCCACACATTTGATTATGGTCAGGATTGGAACAACTGAGCTGAACTGAAAAAAATTTATAAGCTGAAAACTTCAAGCATAGAGTATAACCAAACAACTGACTGTGGGTGTGTGGGAGCAATTGAGCTCCCCGGTAGGACTCTTTAATAATAATTTATTCATGTCCATCATTATTTTTACCAGCCAGACACAATATGACTATGTGTTAGAACCAGATCTCATTAGAGAGAGAGAATAAGACAGTGATGGAGAGACAAGCACGCTTTATCGCTTCATCTCTTTCATAACAGCTTCCCTTCAGTTCTAATGTCAGATTGCCAGTAGAACAAACACAGAGCACCAATGAAAAGTATGTTAATGACAAAACTTAAAACATGCACACAAAAACAAACAGCACACACAAATGAACAAAAAATCTGTGTGGCGAAACAGTTGTGCCACTTTTCTGCGCAGTATTTAAGTGCAAAAATCTGCATTTTATTCACTAACCACCCGGAATCTAGTTTATTGCATGCATATTGCATTCAGCACCGATTTTTTAGGGCATGTTGGCACTGTTACCTGATTTGCATTAATTCTTTACTGAATCAAGAGTTAAAAAAATACAGAGTGCACATGAAAATAAACAACGCTATAAACTGCCACAAATTTGAATTCCCCCATTTTGTCTCCCACAAAAAAGCAAGAAAGAGCAAGAGAGGTGCCAAGATCTATGATAGTGGTGCAAGCTTTTCAAAAAAAAAAAAAAAATAGTCAGTAACAGTAACACAGAGGTTATAAATTGTTTTCAGTCCCGATAACTGTGGCATTTTGGCAAGGATATACACTTTTTTACCCTAAGGCTTGACTGAAAAAAGATCTCTTCAAGATGAAGACATCAACAAAAAGCACCAAAACCATCTCTCTTTTTCTGAGTCGTTTGCAATGGGGTGGGCTGCATGTCATACTGCAGACTTGTGCCTTAGGCCGCTAAAACTAGTCTTCACTAGCTTTCCAGCTTACTCTCCCCACATCCATCTTGCATCTGTGTGTGTGTGCATGTCTATATGTGTGGTGCAGCCTCAGGAAATTTCACTGCTGGGTGCTAGATGCTTTACCCAGGAGCTCAAACATCTTGAGCTAATGACTAGAGGATCTATCACTGTAGCACTGGATAGAGAAACTACCACTGAGAGAGAAACAGCACACAGATTTCTACTGACATAAACAACCTGAAAATATATAATGTGGTTTTATCAAATGTTTAACACTTAAGATTGTCTCATTTTGGCAATTTATGTTGTTCAATCATATAGGGCCCTATGATTTCCACAATGCGGAAAACACGGATGGGGGAATCCAGTCATAAAAACGGAATTAACTGAAAAATGTGGAATGTCACGGAATTTGACATATTTGAGATAAAATGAATGTATAAATGCACAATTAATCAAATTAAAATTTTGCTATGTCCTAGTGTATTGCTAAACCACAAAAGGCTGATATTTAATTAAACAAATATACGGTTTGCATCAGCCACATGCTTCAACAGTAAGTGAATGTGAGAAGCCACTGCTTATACACTAACCGCATCATTAACATCACGTGCGCTCTGTGTTTGCATAAATGACAAAGAGCAGATCACTTTATTCATTGTGAAGCGCAGCACATGCAGACTGTATATTTATATAATTAAATCATAGCCTTTTGCAGTTAAATAAGCACATTAGCCTATTTAGCAAACTGCTTATTCAAAGGTGAGAGGTGAAGTCGTCAATAACACACTTTTTCGCCAAATAGAAGCTCCATTTAAAAAATGCGACAGAAGTATATTATTTCTGTATAGTAAAATGTAATATTCAATGTAGTAGTAGTAGTAGTAATGATAATAATAACATATCAATAATAATTACATTATATTTAAGCAATATCTCACATGCAAGAGTTTCATCACTGCTTTCATTAAGTTAAACTCTGTGGTATTTTTGGATTTCCGCCTGAATTTGGCATACCCAAATTTGAAGGTCCCTCTTATTCACATACAGTAGTGCGCATGCAAAATAATGATATCATTTTACAGGGAAGCCTTCAAAATGCAAATAATAATTGCTAAAAGTGATAAATATTATTGTATATGTTCACACTGTTATGATAAACATGCAAAAAAATAGACACTTTTAAAAAAGAAATTGAATTTGAATAACTCAGGCCCTATAGGCTCTGTGAAGCTGCTTCAATTTGTGTTTGTATCCACTAAGTGTCAGCTAATACTGAAATATTTTTTTCTCTCTATCATTTAGGATTCAAGAGATATTCTAATAAGACTGGAGGGAGGCCAAGTGGCATCTTTTGGTCTTTTTGGAGTCTCCAAAGTCCCCATCTATCCAAAGTGCAAAAACAATCCATTACAAAGTACTTTACACCTAAAATCATGATTTTACTCTATACTACAAAGAACATCAACACTTTCCAGGTTTCAGTACCTTCTTTTCAGAGAGACTCCTACCAAGTAACAAATAAGTAATAGGGGAGAGAGGAATGCAACCAAGCATGTGTTTTGATTATTTATTTTATATAATAATCATATTCTGTATTCTATAATATTAATAAAGCTATACAACAAATTATGTGGTTATACAAAATGCAAAACTAACTATAATGTCCTTGAGGTCTGGTGAAGAGGAGCGTGTGGGGGCTCATCGCGTTCTGGTTATCTCGCTCAAGCTATCCAACTCTTCCAAAACTGCTCCAGCCCCATCAAAAACAGTCTTCTGTGGTGCTTTTATTTCTTTTTTGTGTCATTTCTGGACAAAAAGCAAATCCGTATGCTGGAGAGAGCAATGTGTGTGTGTAAATGTCTCCATACTGGTTTGTTCATGTCCTGCCTCCGTTATACACAAGGGTTCATCTCACCCCTGATTGGTCGATCTGGTTGATTGATGTGTCTACGGAAAGCTGAGATCAGGAGCTCTACGTCGGTACATGATATGCTGCCATCATTGGAAGGTCAAATATTTTTCAGAATTTTTGAAAATTCTAACTCTGTTCCTGCATAACACGTTTTGTCATGGACACATGGGACAAAACAGTGGATTATTTACACAGAGAAACACACAGAAGGGTGAAAATGGTCTAATTTTGAAGGATAGAGCCCAAGGTAAGAGAATAGGTAGCACTTGTGGCTAGCTATAGCTGATGGAAGCAGCAGTCAGAGCTGACATGTAACTTTTGTCTTTGTTTGCTTGGAAATACCGTTTTCAATGTCACGATTCATTTTAAATTAATTTGATCTGTGTGACCGCATTCCCGAGAAAGAGAGCTTTTGTTTGATATAAGACTCTACTATGTCAGCGATAATTGTGCAATATGAAAAATATTAATATTCATAGACATATGTCATCAACCTCACGTAGTTTAGTGGGGGGGGGAGAAAGTATTTAAGCCTTAATATGTTACTTTATATTAAAATACATGCAAAAGTGATGGACATAGGTGAAAAGTAGAGGTTCTAAGCTTTCAAACAGTACCACTTATGAGAGTCAGCCAGTACTGGGTCCCAGAGCATAAGAGGTTATTTAATACTGTGATGCTCTACTGTCCAACACTGTATTTCACCAAAAAAAAAAAAAAAGAAACTCACATTTTGGGTTTTTGATTGTGCTGTGAGGATCATTATAGAAGTAGTGTTGCACTGATCAGGAAATCTGAGGCCGATCCCGATCTCCAATTTTTAACACTAAGATCGGCCGATACAGATACCTGCCCTTTGCGACACTTTTTCAAGTTATATGCTGCAGTTGTGTGTTTATGCCCCACAAAGTAAAATTGCTGTACACTAAAATAAGGTTCCATTTGTTAACATTAGTTAACAACATTAGCTAACATGAACTAATGAACTTAATGTTAGTTACAACATATCCTAATTCATTTTTAAAATCAAAAGTTGTATTAGTTAACATTAGTTAATACCCTTTGAACTAAAATGAACCAACAATGAACAATTGTATCTTTATTAACTAACATTAACTAAGATTAATAAATGCTGTAAAAATATATTGTTCATTGTTTGTTCATGATACCTAATGCATTAACTAATGTTATCAAATGGAACCTTTTTATAAAATGTTACAAAATTACATTAAAATTACATTAGCTGTGAATTGCTAACATTTATTTGTATTAAAAACTGTTCTGAATAGTTCTGTTGTCACTATCAAAGGTCATTGTGAGCATTACACACAGTAGAGATACATTCAAAAATAAGAAATATATATCCATGACAAGTTCCAAAACTGCTCCAGTGACAAATTATTAATATCTATGATTTGTTTACAGCCTTAAGAAGAGGTGCCATTATTGAAAGTTAATCTGTTATATCTGTTATATATTTAAAACCCAAAAATCAAAAAGAAAATAGAAAACACCAAAATTGGGGGGAAAATAAAACAGAATTTGGAAAAAAAATTATAAAATGGATTTCATAGGGCCCTAACATAGTCATGTTACTACTAAATAACTATGTAGACCAGTGATTCCCAACCAGGGGTATGGATACCCCCGGGGTACATAAGCAGCTTTCAGGGGGTCTGGAATAAATATTTTGATACTGTTTTTTAAACCTATAAAACAGAAAATGAATCAATTAAAATGTAAAAACTAATCATAATGAATCTAATTGTTTTCAGATGCATTTTAAGGAAAGAAAACTAAAAATATGTAATGTGCACAAGGTTTTAAAATCTGTATGCACTAGAATTTTAACCTTTAATATAACTCAAATTATATTAGACACTAAAATAATATTAATATATTACATTATATTAAAAGTGCATTAATTTATATAAATTTGTTTATACCAAAAAAATCAAACAGTGAAGATAATGCAAATAATTAGTTTATTTTTTTCATTTCTGAACGTGTAATTCTGCTATTAGATTCTTCAACAACTTTAAACACGGTTTACTTAATTTATATATTTGTTCTGTTGTTTTCATTTGACCTATTGCTTGCCATTTGTTTCTTTGATTTTTATTGCATTACTGACTGATTACTTACTGGTTAATTACAGGTATCAAAATTGGTATCAACTATTGTGATATTTCACTGGTATTGACTACTAAGGTCTGAATGTGAGACATTAACGTGGAACTCAAAGTCAACCAGGAAGAAAGTTTCTGGCAGTAATTCACATTAAAATGTTCTGAATTTGTTGTTATTCCATATGGTGTGATGTGTTGGGATTCACTTATCAATCATTTTACTTAGAATAAGCACCACTGCATCAATCCACATCAGAATCAGATTCTGATTCAAACAGAAGTGTGGGGAAGAAACTTGTCTGGCCTTTGGGGACTTTGACTTTAGTGCATTTGCAGACATTTCAGAGACACTAGGAACACAGGATGGTTCAAATATTTAACAGAGGGGGAAAACAAAGAGAGAAAAGGCAGAGCAATTAAAAGGAGGATGAATAGCAAGTTGCTCATGAAAGACCAAGCTCAGATTTGACAATTCTCCGCTGATCCCTCTCATGATGCATGCTTTTCTACATTATAAACTCTGAAGAGGCCAGACTAGTGTGAGATTGTGTGTGTGACTCAAAAAGCTCCACACATGGAATAAAATATCATAATGTGTGATAATGCATGAACATCACCACTCCATACCACATTATTTTCCAAAAATTAAACAGAAACTCAAAGTTTTCGCTTCACTATGACAATTATCTGGGTTGACTTTTGACCTATTCCATAAAATAAAGAATCAAGGCTCCATAACCAAGTGCCTGAGGGAGTCCCTGGCATTTTGCTCCCACTAGCCCTCCTCTTTTTCTCCTCCCTTTCTAATTCGCTCTCTTTTTGAAAGGTCAGAAATCTCAGCTTGTCTATAACAACTCCAACTGAAAGAGCAGGTCAGGCCCAAGTCACATGGATCATTTTAAGGTCAAATGTTATCTTGGCTGCCAACAACATGAGAGACCAAGACTTCTAGGGACTTGGTATACATTTATATGCATTTGGCAGATGCCTTTATCCAAAGCGACTTACAGTGCATTAAAGGTATTTATTTTATCAGTATATGTGTTTTCTGGGAGTCAAACACATGACCTTAACATTGCAAGCACCATGTTCTACCAATAAACCATCAACACAGCTAAACATGGACATACAGTATCTGACTAAACCTCTCAGATCTATCTATATCTTATTCACTGGTTGTGACACTGAATTTACAAAAGGCAAAATACATTAAAAAAATAAAAAAAATAAAATAAAATAAAAGCATGGTACAAAGTTAACTTTTTTGCCACTGTGCCTGGTGAATGCTCAATTTACCAACCACTTAGATTTTTTTATGAGTCACTTTTATTTTAATATTCTGTACAGATAAATTTTTTTATACTAAATATACTACAGTAGAAAATGAACATATATAGAGCACACTGTATATATGAAAGCATATGTAACACATAATAATAACATAATATTATTATTATCAAAATGATACATTTGCAACATGCCATACAGGCTAAAAAGCAGACAAGCACAGAAGATGGTTCTTGTCCAAGCACCATTTCTGAGGTTTTCATGAATTATGACTACACACGACAATGTACCTGAAGTCCCAATGTCGCTGCATATATTTTGCTTTGTACGTTAATGTATACAGCAGCAAATATCTGGAATTATAATGTCAAAATACAGTAAGCATGCAGAGTTGCGTTCACAATGCATGTTAAACATGAACTCAGCAGAAATAAAGCTAATAAAACCAGAGACTATTTAGCAGAGAAGGCCACTTCTATTAAAATGAATGGGAGAAATTGGAATGCCCAATGATCAACAGATGTAGAAAGGAAGTCTGCCTTACAGGTAAAAGAGCCAATCACCTTTTAGATACAGACATCGCCTGTCAATCAACTCGAGAACGTTTACCCACATTAGCTATACATTTATACATATATTTTTGTGTAATCTGAGATAAACAAGCACAATTTATGATACCAGTGTTGTTACCAGTGTTGTTATTTCGGTCTTTTCCCATTCAAGTAGATAGGAGCTGCTCTTGTATGCCACTTGTTTACAGAAAAATAACTGCCCGAGAGCGTTACAAAGATGGTCGCCAGAGGACTGACTTGCTAGAAAGACTTTGACTAACCTCAGAGCACCTCCTGAGATGGTTGGAGATTATTTGCATCATTCACGTATACGACACTAATCTTGTGAACTGTTTCCACATGACTGACAGAGAAGAAAGTGTAAAAACACGTGTATGTTCCGTGAAAAACACTTGCGCTGTGCACGTGAATGGCAGAGCACCACTAAACCTCTGAAAACACAGCGAATCAGACACGCGCACTGATGGCTTTTCTTGTGTCCATTCTTCAAAATACAATCAGATGTGTTTGTTCAAGCGCGAGTCTGTGTCTTGAGGCACTTCTTTTCATGCCAGTCCGATACATCTGAGACCAAAATATTTCACCATTGCACAAAAAGTACCCACATTTGGCATGTGGCAGGTGCTAGTCTGATTCACAAACAAATGACTTATGAAACGGTCAACTCAGCTAGCGAAGGAAGTACAACCTCTGCTGAGCCTTCTTCACAATGGAGTCTATGTGGGTGTCCACTTCAGGTCCTGAGAGATGGTAGAGCCCAGGAACCTGAATGACTCCACTGCTGCCACAGTGCTGTTCAGGATGGTGGGGGGGGGGGGATTTCTCCTGAAGTCCACTATCATCTCCACTGTTTTTAGTATGTTCAGATCAAGGTTGTTGTGACCGCACCAGACAGCCAGCTGTTCCGTCTGTACGCAAACTGCGAATTAGGCCAATGACCGTGGTGTCATCTGCAAACTTCAGGAGCTTGACAAAGGGGTCCTTTGCAGTGCAGACATTCGTGTACAGGGAGAGGAGCAGTGGAGAGAGAACGCATCCCTGAGGAGCACCAGTGCTAATAGTGAGGCTCCCGGATGTGATTTTCCCCAGTCTTACTAGCTGCTGCCTATCTGTCAGAAAGCTACTGATCCACCGACAGATTGTGGTTGGCATAGAAAGCTATGTCAGTATGGTTGAGAGAAGATCAGGCATGATGGTATTGAAGGCTGAACTGAAGTCCACAAATAGGATCCTTGCATAAGTCCCAGGTCTGTCGAGGTGTTGCAGGACAAAATGCAGTCCCATGTTGACAGCATCATCCACAGACCTGTTTGCTCGGTAAGCAAACTGAAGGGGGTCTAAAAGGGGTCCAGTTATGTCCTTCAGGTAGGCCAAAACCAGTCTCTTAAATTACTTCATGCCCACAGACGTGAGATAGACAGGTCTGTAGTCATTAAGTCCTGTGATTTTGGGTGTTTTGGGGACCAGAATGATGGAGGAGCATTTGAAGCAGCAGGGAATTTCACACTGCTCCAGTGATCTATTAAAGACCTGTGTGAACAAAGGGGACAGTTGGTCAGCGCAGATTTTCAGACAGGCAGATGAGACACTGTCTGGGCCTGAAGTTTCCTAGTCTTTTGTTTCCAGGAGGTGTTGGTGTGTGTGAAATGAAGATCTGAGCAGGGGATGGGTGTGAGACTGGGCTTTTCAAACCTGCAGTAAAAACACATATAGTTCATCAGCCATTTGTTGATTCTCTACAGAGCGAGGGGGAGGTGTCATATACTTGGTAATGCTTTTCAGGCCTTTCCACACAGATGCAGGATCATTGGCTGAAAACTGGTTTTTCAGCTTTTCAGAGTAGCTTCTTTTAGCCACTCTGATTTCCATAGTCAGTGTGTTTCTAGCCTTGTTGTACAATATTTTATCCCCACTTCTGAAAGCATCCTCTTTGGCATGACAAAGCTGTCTTGAGTTTTCCTGTAAACCATGGTTTATCGTTATTGAATGACAAAAATGTCCTTGACGAAACTTCACAAGCACGTCAGCGTGCTTCCTTCTTTCCCTCTTCCCTCTCTTGGGGCACTTGTAGAACAATGCTGCGACGCCAAATAAGATGTCTAATAAAATGTCTGAATAATCGAACACCGGCAAAAAATTATCAGGTATGCCTGCCGAATATTCAGCAGTTCATCCCTGGTGAAACTGACTGGGAAAGAGTGACAAAAAACATGGCAAACAAACAAAAGCAACAAAAACGCTAGAGAGCTCAACACTGAAGCAGCCATCTGTGGTGCCATCTTGCACTAATTTATTTTTTGTGATGAACAAACCAAAACTTTAGTTCACTCTCAAATCACATTATTGATTATGACTAAGACCTTATAATTGTAAAGCATCAGATATTTTAAAGGGATATTTCAGCCAAAAATTAAAGTTCTCTCATTTACTCACCCTCATGGCATCCAAGATGTGTATGACTTTCTTTCTTCTACTGAACACAAACTAAGATTTTTAGAAGTATAGTATATAGATTTTTAGAAGAAAGTATGTTAAGCACATCTGGGATGTCATTAGGGTGAGTAAATGATGAAATAATTTTCATTTTTGGGTGAAATATCCCTTTAAGGCAACAACTCCCATTTTGAGCTAACCGCTACTACTGTATGCATAACATAAGCAAAATCTCAAACGCTTATAACAACTCAAGCACAAAATACAATATCCAGCTTTCATATTGTTTTTTTAATCAAACTAAATCTTAAATGAAAGCTTCACACTTGAGTGAATTAGTTCCTAGGTGTGCATCATTTACCACAGATCATCAACTCATAGAGTACAAAATTAGCCTGCCATTATAAATGCATCACTTCAGCAGCATCACAGATCACAGGTCAGTCACTGTCTTTCTGCTTAATGTTAATGAACTCCATCTGAACTGATACAGGCCACATTAACTCCATTAAGACTGTAATACTGCTCTGAGACCAGATGCATAATTACCTGATTGTTTGATTGGTAAATCTATTTAGTGGTGCAGCTCTCCAAGTGCTAGGGCTAAAATAGGGCCTCCTCTCAACTCTGTTAGAACTAAAAATGGTCAACAACTGAAAAATGTACATGTTCTTTTCTTTTTCATGACAATAAGAATGGCAATGATCTTCTTAAATCTAACCAAGCTAACTTCAAAAACAGAGATGGATAAGAGAGGGAAAAAAAGCTAATTACAAATGAGTTCCATCTCCTATAAAATTAGAAATTGCCTCAAACTGCAAGCTGGCAATTTCCTGGTTCACTGAAATTAATGAAAGAGATCATTTGATATGATTCAGCATAATGACATATCAACAACATACACAATGGCAACATGGATCTAAACAGATCGATACTTCAATACTTGAAAGAATGGCTCAGTCCAGACACAATCCGAATAATATTCCAACTTTCAGTTTAAATACAATGTAGATATCACTTAGGAGGTGTGGAAATTTTCTAACAAAACTTGCAGGCTAAATATATGGCCACAAGGAGAACATTGTTGGGAACTACAGTGTGAACAGAGCTCACTCCTTCACAATCAAGTATGGAATTGTATCCATCATGCATGACATTCAAACCTTAGATTTTTGAGAGTTCTAAAGCAAACAGGTAATATGAAAACGAACACCACCACCACTATGTGAAATACCACAGCACATTACATTATGGCTAATATAGACTCCCATCTAGCCTGCTGCCAGTCTAAACAAATCTGTTCTGAAGAGAAGACAATTATAAAAAACTAAAAAATCCTCCATTTCTCTCCAAGATCAGATGCCAACCACACCGCTTGTACCCGAGTAGTGACTGACGTAGGCTTTTAGAGAGAGACTTTTAGAATCTGCAATCTGTGATAAATCATTTTGGTCTATTGCAAATCAGCACACGATAAGGTGAATGTATTATTAATTCACTTGTTTACCTGCTCATTCACACTTACTAAACATTTTGTAAGAATTCACAGTGAAGAAAGTTTATGAGGGAGTGGGAATGAGAGGCAGAGAAAATGATTGTGTGTAGTTTACACTTTTCTCACAAGGTTTCTGAACTTTATAATTAACATTAATTTACAATTATCTGAGCCAATTTCTCAGCACTTTCTGAATGACTGTGTGATAAGCGCCTTTTCTTTACTCCAAACTCTCAGTGCAGACTATGATACTTTCTCCCTCTAAATTCTTATTATAGAGTTATACACTCACCGACCACTTTATTAGGTACACTTCTACACCTACTTATTCATTCAATTATCTAATCAGCCAATCGTGTGGCAACAGTGCAATGCATAAAATCATCATGGGTCAGGAGCTTCAGTTAATGTTCACATCAATCATCAGAATGGGGAAAAAATGTGTTACCTGTCTGTCACTCACTTGACATTATGTCGATGTAATGACACTAGGGGTTCGATCTTGAGAGCCCCAATCACCTTTGCTTAAAATAGAAAAGGCCAATGTGGAATTTGCATGCAAATCTCCGCCACAGGACACACTGGTATAAAAGGAGATGGCATGCACCACTCATTCAGATTTTTTCTTCAGAGCCAAATGCATGCCCAGGGCTGATACTTTTTGTTTAGCCTCCCATTCAGCTCATGAAAACACACTGCGTGATCATGAGGATTACATCAAGATGTAGATTGGAATGCAGGTGCGGAAATTATATAAATAAAATAGTCTACTCCTATCTGGCCGTTGCTGGCATGCCAATGCTGGCACACGTGCCATAGGTTTCCAACCCCTTTACATAAAAAAAAACAAAAAAACTGTGAGACAAAATGATTTCTGGGGAATCATGGGTTTTTATAAAGAGGTTCACTCACTAATGAGTGTGCAATCTTTTTGCTATGGTCAGATCTAAAGTCTCCAGACAGGAGATTATTCTCAGATTTCTTCAAAAAAAGCAGAGCTGAATTTCTATCATAGCTGTTCACTAAGGAGCACATTTAACCTATAACACATTAGCATACTAGCCTGCTGGGATCAATTGTTTTCCAGCACAGCAGACTACAGATGAAGTTACAGTGATGGAGCTTTTAAAGAGGATCTAGAGATCTAGTTGTCATTGAGATTTGGTTCTCTTACAGAATGAGAATTTGCCACTGAAGTCTGTGAGGTTTGACTGGTGTCTCTGTTTTTCAGTTGGTTGATGTCTGACTTTTTGGACAGTTTAGACAGTTAATCATCTACACCTAGAATAAGAAAGAAGACTTCATGACCAACATTAAACACAAGCTCATTATACATAGTTTAGATTACACAAACCGACTTTTTGTGCTTATCTGTACATTACTATATTTTCCTTTTCATATGTCTTTCTCTCTCTTTCCCTTCATACATACACAGAAACACACAGACATTTCAGTCTTGTTGGCAGCTGAAATCTACATAAACACAGCCTCTCTTATCAAAGCTTGGCTTGCTGGCTGCCAACAAGGTCTTTCCAAAAGTTAGCTAACTTAATTATGCTTCTTCCAAGATAAGTTCTTTTGGCCAAATTCTAGGGCAGTTTTTAATGTATCCTTCATTTTCAGAAGACAATTCAAATCAAAATTCCGGATGAGTTAAGATAAATGTTGATTATAAATATATATTTCACTATTGAATGAAAAATCAGCTGAAGAACAGTCAAGTGTAATTTACAATTGAAAATTTTAACCAAAACTTGTGTGTGCTATGCATTTTATGCTTTAGAGTATTGCATCGTTAGTATGGCAGTGTGCTAACTGCAAACTCATTCAATTAAGTGATCAGATGCTTTTTTATCCCCAAAGTATCTGATCAGTGGGAAAAATCGGTTAATGTAATGCAAACATACTCGCTCTGTTTCTCTCACATACTTTGAATGAGTGTTTTAGGGTGAATCGTTAATGTTGATAAGCAGATTGCGTGCTAGAAGTAAAGCAGAGCGGAAGTTTTTCTGCTGTTCACAATTCTTTTTTTTTTTCTTTTTTTGCAAATAGTATCTCTTTTCCTCCCTAAAGTTCTCATTTAATCAAACCTCTCAATACCCACAGCCTCTGATATAATCCCAATATGAACTCTTTATCACACTTTACAGACAAACACACTTTAAATATCTCAGTGTAATCTCCAATAACATAAGTGTACAAATTTGCATTTTAAAGCTGGTTACAAAAATACAGTCAATTACATTGTAGGGAGACAGAATATAAGCCAGCCCAAGTTAACGAACAGTCTCTAAGAGTCAAGGAGCACTGGAAAGATAGTAAATCTGGGAGCATAATTTCTCATTTACATTGTCATACTGTGCTTACAATAAAAAATGACACACTCCCTAGAGTAAGTCCAAAGAAACCTAGTTTAAGATAGGAAGAGACAGTGAGACAAAAAAGCACCTGTTTCTCTTGTTCTGGCACTCTCAGAAGCAGATGGCAGTCACCCTGTTTGTGATACCTGGAGTAAACAATCCTACTGTAGCTGCACAGCTAGTAGCAACAGAGAACACACACACACACACACACACACACACACATGTTGGTGTGGCTATCCTTATGAGGACTCTCCATAGACATAATGATTTTTATACTGTACGAACTATAGATTATATTCCCTAACCCTAACCCTACCCCTAAACCTAAAAAAAAAAAATTTTCCTCCCCTTTTCTCCCCAATTTGGAATGCCCAATTCCCAATGCGCTCTAAGTCCTCGTGGTGGCGTAGTGACTCGCCTCAATCCGGGTGGCAGAGGACGAATCTCAGTTGCCTCCGTGTCTGAGACCGTCAATCCGTGAATCTTATCATGTGGCTTGTTAAGCGCATTACCACGGAGACGTAGCGTGTGTGGAGGCCCACACTATTCTCTCTGGCATCCACACACAACTCACCACGCGCTCCACCGAGAGCGAGAACCACACATTATAGCGACCATGAGGAGGTTACACCATGTTACTCTACCCTCCCTAGCAACCGGGCCAATTCGGTTGCTTAGGAGACCTGGCTGGAGTCACTCAGCACGCCCTGGATTCGAACTCGCAACTCCAGGGTTGGTAGTCAGCGTCAATACTCGCTGAGCTACCCAGGCCCCCAACTTTCTGCATTTTTACATTTTCAAAAAAAAACATTGTTTAGTATGTTTTTAAGCGATTTGAATTATGGGGACACTACAAATGTCCTCATAAACCACATTTATAGCATAATACACTTGCAATTACCAGTTTGCAACCTAAAAACACACACACACACACGCACACACACACACGTGTTTACTTAGCTATCTAAATGGGGAAATATCCTAAACTTTTTCTGTTTTTATAAAAAAGTAATTATAATTACTATAGACAAACCCTAACCCACACCATAACAATACCCCTAAAATTAAATGATTAATGCATTTTTTGAATAAAAGGAAAACAGTATTTGCTTTATTTATGAATCCATTTTCAAATGTCCCCAAAGGAAGGTCAGAAAACCTTTGGATATGAAAGTCTAAAAAACTAGGGGTGCATCGACCGATCAGCCACCGATCTAACTCGGCTGATCTTCATCTTAAGTCTGTGATCGGCGATCAGCCGATCGTGCCTAGAATCAGGGCCAATCTTTTTTGCAGCACATAGGGAATCACACATGCACTGCTACTATAATGAATGAGCGCTTTCTCAGCCCTTGATGTATGACAGTGCGGCCTCTGGAGGGTGAATTGTTGGCAATTCTAAGTATTCACGAATTTAAACTTTCACACATGCTGTTATTCAGTTGAATATGCAGGTTTGTTTTTACAAATGTGTAAGAATTACACATGTATGAATATTAAGTTGCCCATTTTCATTACGGTAGTAATTCCGACTCGCTGCACTATGAGCATGGAGAGGATAAAGGGACTGCAAACGGGTATACAAACAAATTAAACAACAAATAAACATGCGTAAACAAATCTAAGTATACTTGATATAAGGTGAGTCGTGACAATCAGACGTTGTGTTGAGCGATAGAGACTGTTTGAACGTTTTGTTTTACAGCAAAATGCCAAAGACAATAAACAAATCACAGACATTAATGATTTCTCACTGCAGCAGTTTTAGAGCTTGTAATGGATATATTGTTCTTATTTTTGAATGTATCTCTGCTGTGTATGATGCTCTCATGGTTTTTACTGCTTACCAGTATGCCACAATGACCTTTTGATATTGACAGCAGAACTACTCATAGCTGTTTCGAAACAAATAAATGTTAGCAATTCACAGTTAATGTAATTTTAATGTAATTTTGGTAACTTTATAAAAAGGTTAATTAGTTAATGCATTAGGTATCATGAACAAACAATGAACAATACATTTTAATTATAATATTAATTAATTAAATTACAATTGTTCATTGTTAGTTCATGTTTGTGCAAATTGCATAACTAATGTTAACTAATACAACTTTTGATTTTAAAAATGTAATAGCATATGTTATAACTAACATTAAGTTCATTAGTTCATGTTAACTACAGTAATGTTGTTAAATAATGTTAACAAATGGAACCTTTTTGTAAAGTGTAACCGTGGGGCATAAACATATAACTGTACAAAATAACTTGCAAAAGTGTGGCAATGGGGACTTTTTAAAAAAATCGGTATTGAATCTTAGTGTTAAAAATTGGAGATCGGTATCGGCCTCAAATTTCCTGATCAGTGCACCTCTAAAAAAAACAAAACTATCTATACACACCCACACAGATTTACATGCAGAGCATTTCAAAGGAGTACAGACTAAAGGGTTATTGTTGTATCATAATATACAAACACTTCACTCCAGACTCAGGTGAAATGATAAGTGCATGTCTTAGAGTGACTCCACGCTGTCTGTGCACTGACCAGTGGAAAATAAATCATTACATTTCTTATAGTGAATGAGCCTGAACATTTCCTAGAATTTGGCATGACATAGTGGATCATCAGCCAAATCCCCAAAACAAACTGCATAATTTTTATCTGATGGTGGAAGAACAGGAGATCCATTACCTTTTAAGGCTCAGTATAAAGTTTCTTTAGTCTTATCCCTGCCGTGTGGTCAGTTTGATGCATTTTTGTCATGCTCATGGGTTTATGTTGTAGCTGCTCTGCTATTACTCAGCAGGAGCCTTGCTCATCATAGACCACATGACTGAATATTGATTGCAATTAATCACTTGAAGGACAGAGAACTTTAAACATGGGTGGTTGTCTCTCTCTCTCTCTCTCTCTCGTGTGTGTGTGTGTGTGTGTGTGTGTGTGTGTGTTTAGCTGGCAGGGCTGTAAAGCTTATTCTATACAGGGCTATGTTGTGATCCCAAACTGAATGCTAACATATTATTAGTTTTTGCCACAATGATAGATAGCTATAAAAATATGAGGCCCGTTTGATTTACACAGAACACCTTGTCTAGCTTTGCCTTATGCTGTGTACAACAAAAACGAGAGCACAAATAAAATGGAAGGGGGACAAGTTAACTTTGGGAGGAAAACAAAGAATAGTACGTTACATGCCATTTGAATGAAGTCTAAAGCCAGAAGACTGATTGACAAATGTACCAATTTTATTTTTTCATGTTGCTTATGAGGACCTGTGAAAGAAATTTGTCTTTCAGTTTGGAGAGGATATACTCCAAGCACTGTAGTTCTTCCACACCTACACTTAAAGAAATACAACATTAAACAAAACATTTACGAAGAACAATATAATTCATAATAGCAATGTAAGAAGCTAATGACATGAGTTGTAAGAACCAGTTAGTACTACTGACTTCTAACACTGCATATCCTACAACTGCATTGACATGAACATCGACACTGGCTGGTTGGTGACAGTGGGAATGAAGTAATGAGATTTCCCTGTCTGAATGTACTGTATATCTCAACTTATTCCCTTTGGGACAGGCCCAGCTGCTGTTGCTGGCTTTCCTATTCATGCTTCACAGAAAGCACATACAAATTGAGTATTAATAACAAAGGACTACTGTATTGTGATGAACAACAGCACTGTCTGCAGCCAGACTTAAATAATGGGGAGAGACAGAGGGAAACAGGGAATGCAGATCTGGGAGAAAAGGAAAAAACGAGCGGTACATAAATATTTGCAGCTTCTATCCAGCTGTGGTTGTGTATATTTGCTTGCCTGCACAAATTCTTTTGATTTACCAACATGAAATTATTTAAACCCAACTTGGTAAATAAAGCATGTATAACATCTGGAGTTATGAACCTACATTAGCCATAATGACCAGCTAATACAATCCCCTTCATCCAAATGGCTTCATTCTTGGAACTGTAGTATTAGGTACAGTTTATGGCCAAAAATATTGGCACCCTTGATAAATTTGAGCAAAGAAGGCTGTGAAAAATGTCTTTATTGTTTATTCTTTTGATCTTTCATTCAAAATATTCACTAAAATCTATCCTCTAATGGATATTAAACAATTGCAAACACATCACAAGTTTGACCAAAAAACAAATATTTTGTCAAATATGTGTGAGGCATAATTACTGGCACCCTTTTATTCAATACTTTGTGCAACCTAACTTTGCTAAGATAACAGCTCTGAGTCTTTTCCTATAATGCCTAATGTGGTTGGAAAACACATGGCAAGGGATCTGAGACCATTCCGCCACAAAGAATCTCTCCAGATCCTTCAAATTCCGAGGTCCATGCTGGTGGACACTCCTCTTCAGTTGACCCCACAGGTTTTCTATGGGGTTCAGGTCAGGGGACTGGGATGACCATGGCAGAACCTTGATTTTGTGGTCAGTGAACCATTTTTGTGTTGATTTTGATGTGTGATTTGGATCACTGATTTTTTTTATCTGTTGGTATTTGAGTCCATGATGCCATGTATTCAAACAAGATGTCCAGGACCTCTGGCATAAAAACAGCCCCACAACGTTAAAGATCCACCACCATATTTAACCATAGGCATGAGGTAATTTTCCATATGGCTACCTAACCCATATGCACCAAACCCATCTCTGGTGTTTGCTGCCAAAAATCTCTGTTTTTGTTTTATCTGACCATAGAACCTGGTCCCATTTGAAGTTCCATTAGTGTCTGGCAAACTGAAGACTCTTGAGTTTGTTGCTGAATGAGAGCTGAAGCTTTTTCTTGAAACCTTCCTAAACAACTTTTGGTGATGTAGGTGACGTCTGATTGTAGTTTTGGAGACTTTCTGACCCCAAGACCCAACTAATTTCTGCAATTCTCCAGCTGTGATCCTTGTAGAATTTTTGGCCACTCAAACCATCCTCCTCACTGTGCGTGGAGACAATATAGACACAATTCCTCTTCCAGGCCAATTCAAAGAATTTCCAGTTGATTGAAACTTCTTCATTATTGCCCTGATGATGGAAATGGGTATTCTCAATGCTTTAGCTATTTTCTCATAGCCACTTCCCATTTTGTGAAGCTCAACAACCTTTTGCCACACATCATAACATTATTCTTCAGTCTTACCCATTGTGAAGGATGGCTAACAGAATTTGGCTTGTGTGTTACCTCATATTTATACCACTATGAAACAGGAAGTCATGGTCGAACAATTTCATGTTCCTAGTCACTCAGGTGTACTAAAAACAGTAAAATATGAATGGTAATATACTCCTGATATACTTTACTCATAAGAATTTCTAGGTGTGCCAATAATTGTTTCAAATGTGTTTTGGAGAAAACTATTTATTTAATTACAAGATTTCCCCCCCTTTCAATTAGCTTACTTAAATTAAAGGTTAGATTTTTGTGAATATTTTGAATGGAAGATCAAAAGGATAAACAATAATGATGTATTTTTCACAGCCCTCTTTGCTCATATTTACCAAGGGTGCCAATATTTTTGGCCACAACTGTATGTGAGTGGTTTACTGTCGTTATTCAGCATTAAATTATTATATAATTATAGTGAAACACACCATTTCATCTCCTAGCTCTCTGCTTGCTTTTGATACAGTTAACCAATAGATCCTCCTTTCCACCCAAAGGGCATCACAGGAAATGCACTTCAGTGATTTAAGTCTTACCTCACAGGTAGGTCCTTCAGGGTGTCTTGGAGGGGAGCGGTTTCCAAGTCACACAGACTAGGTTCCGGGATACCGCAGGGTTCAGTGCTTGGGCCCCTCCTTTTCTCCATACACACGACATCACTGGGATCTGTCATTCTGGCAGATGGCTTTTCCTATCATTGCTATGCTAAATACACACAAATCTAACTCTCATTCCAGCCTGACAATCCTATGGTAGCTGCACGGATTTCAGTCTTGTGCTGGATGAAAGAACACCACCTCCAACTCAACCCTGCAAAGACATCCTTCTCATTGTCCCAGTGAGCCCAGCTATACAATATAACTTCACCATTCACCTAGACTAGGGGTCGGCAACCTTTTTGACATGGAGTGCCATTTTCTATTTTCCTGGTCAATGGCTGTGCCGAAGCACCGCAACCGCAACGGGCATGGGCATGAAGTTTTAGTATTTTCGTGCAAGCATGTGCTAAGTCTAGGCACAAGTGGGTTTGGCGAAATCATGCGCGCAACACGCAAAAGGCTGGACCAAGTGCAATTTAATTCTGAGGTTCTTTCCAGTTATTCCAGCGTCTGCGTCCTATTATATGGTCCATTCCCTCAAGCACCAATGATTTAAACAAAGACAGCACATTAATAAGAAGATGGTATTGTAAATGGACTCTATGCAATTAATTAAAGAATAGAAATATGGACTTACGTTCTTTCGTGCATTAACTGTGTCCTTGATGAATGCCAGGCATATTTCTATGACACACGATCATTTTAAATGAATGGAAAATGCAATTCTCGTCAGAATTTGGATGTATGCTCCATTAAATTATAGAGAATGTAAGTATTATTAATCATTTTAATCTACTGACACAAAAATCATGGCTAGTATAAACAGTGATTGTATCAGAACACAATTCACTTCAACCAGTCTATTTTGATTTTGAAAAAAATTAATTCCTTTATTGAAACATGAACACTATATTTCTGAATTCAAATTACACTTCAAACAAAGTAATAGTGTAATATAATCAAAATAATGAAGTGGTCCAAAAATCATACCAAAATCCAAACATTTTACTCTGTCCAACTTCTTCCACCGGCCCCGTTTGCAGTGACTTAAAAGTCACACAAAAAAAAAATAAATAAATAAATTAGACCATAAAAACAATTTTAAATATAAACATAATGATAGTAATTGAAAAATAAGCCATGACCTTTAGATAGTTTAACACAATCTCAGAATATTTTTTTTTTCTCAAAACGGCTATGACCGTAATTGTCAGGGACTTAATTTAATGTTCCACTATATTTTAAGAGCTTGGACATTAACTTTATTACCATCTGCTGGTGGAATTTCCAAACTGCAAATGCAGGAACTGAATTTGGACTTCTTAGGACTACCAAATTATTAGGAAAATAGCAAAATGTGCTTTGCACCACTTCATTAACAAACAACATACCCACAGTTTGCACGCCTACACTCACAGATAGCGCAAACACTCCCACCCAAGGCAATTTGTGCTGGCACGAAAATTGCACTTAGAATTAGTGCTCTCACAAAATTGGATAAGATGCACTCAAGAAAATAGAGCCCTAAGTCTTAAATGAGAGCTATATTTGAGCTTCTTAATCACTCAAGAGGTGTATAATGAATATCATAAATAGTTTCCACACAAATCAGTGATCTAATCTCAAAGACAAAACTTAATGTTCCAAGAACCCACAGCAGAATGCTTATTGGCTCAAATTGTTGCAGTTTGTTTAAAATTTTCTGCAGAGTTTCTGGTTGTGGGGATAAAGCAGGACTCTTAGCAGTTTAAAGCTTAGTGGCAGAGCTTTTGTTTACACAGCACAGCCTATCATTTTATTAGTAAAAGGGAGGTCTGTCAGAAACATATTACTCACCACAGGGCGTTCCTTTAAGAGAGAGACAAGAAGAGAGAGAGATTGTTGTGCATCACATATAAAATCCTACGTAAGTCCAGAGAACCTAGCACCGCACAAACTTTATGTATTAGTGCAATGCTGACTGCTGTTTAAAAAGTAAGGTATCAGTACTCAGATACTCTTAAAAGGATAACGATTGTGTCCTTAAATGAAGAAAAGTGTAATCCTGTAGAATAAATCAGAACAGAATAGATTGGAATAGAATAGAACAGAGAATTGATAGTATTGAACATAGTGATATAAAAAACAAACACAAGTATAATAGAATAGCAAATCGAACATAATTGCAAATAGAATAGAATAGAATAGCGGGCAGAATAGAAAAGCGAATATAATAGAATATAACAGAACAGAACCACTAAATAGAACAAAACAACAGAATGCATTAGAATAGAATAGAATAGAACAGAAGTACTGAACATAATGATACAAAAAAACAAACACAAGCCAGCTGGAATGTGATTAAACAAGGACACATAAAACTAGCAGCCAAAGAGTCTTTGGAGCTCTGGGAATCCTTATTCATTATGACAGTGTTAAACAGTTCTGCTGCACACTGCTAAATACCTCCTAACGCCTGCAAGAGCTCAAGGGGATACACACATGTATGTTAGCCGATCGTCTAATTCGAACTGTTAATTTCCACAGGCTGGTGTGTGCACGCATGTGTTCAGCGCAGAGGGAGGACGAATTGTCTGAAGTAAAACAGTGATAGAGGACTGGCTAAGCATTCAGCCATTTTTTTCCCCTCAATCAATACTGAAAATGAAGAACAAAGAACAGCATGCTGAAATCACAATTTTTACTATTTGAGTCAATCGTAATTGTCTCTCTGAACAGTGTGCTCTCTTCGCTTTTCTGGCTCTTTATTCTTTCTCTGTAGTATGACTGACTACAGCTATATTCCTTTATGTGCAGGGATTGTTTGGAGATGCTGGAGAGGAAACAGGTATTGATCAGACATCTTAATGTGTGCACCTTTGTATCCTGATACACACACAATAATTATACACACTAGGCTTAGTTTTACTGCACACTGCAAAGTCTACTTTGTGAATGCATTACCAAAGCCTAAAATAGAGATATAAACAGAGTTCAAATGCAGTGAATCATTTTGATGTCTTACAAATGCCTCAGTTACGACAACCTAATGTCAAGTAAAATAACATTAGGGTTAACTTAACATTGCAATGCAAAGTCATTCACATATGTACTGTAATCATTAATAATAATAATAATAATAATAATAATAATATATATATATATATATATTTATTTATTTACTTATCTGCTCTACCCATGTTATAGCCTTGCGTTTAATGTTCCAAATGAAAAGGTTAATTCTCCCAAAAATGGGCTATCCTTTACTCACCCTCATGTAGTTCCAATCCAAAATTAATTTATTTCCTCCGTGAAACACAAAAGATGATGTTAGGGCAGAATGTTAGGAACTGACAGCCTCACTCACCATTTACTTTCATTGTATGGAAAAAAAGATGCAATGAAAGTGAATGGTCACTGAGGCTTTCAGTTCTGTCTGTTCATTTTTGGGTGAACTATGCCTTTCATGTTAAACTTCATATGTATTTGAGCTTTAGTGATACATTGTGCTTATAAATGCTTATAAACATAAAATATATGTCTAAAGCCTAATTGAGAGCCAAAAATATAGGAATTTTGATTGGGACAAGTAAAAGGAGAAGAAGGAAAATGTATCTGAGACTGTCAAGGTTCATACAGACTCAAATAAATGAGAGTAGATGGATGGATTCCAGTGAGACGGTTTAATCAGGTCTGGCTTTGCAAATTTCTAAAGCTCCACAGGCCAATCTGAGCTCCTGAGCGCTGGTGATTAGGTCTGACATGATAACAGCAGACAGAGAGTTTAATCAGCTCGGCAAGACAGGGATGGGAAAAAGCCTTAGTCTGATAGACGAGTATACAGCTGCCCATTAGCCATTTAGTGCTTTTTTCATTTGACCTGATGCCAGCCTACGGTCAATATACAAAACAAATACTCCATTAGAGCAATGATTTCCCAGATAAACATGGATTCTTTGAGCACAATGTTTTTTAAGTGTGTTTAAGAGGATGTAACAGGTAAAGGTTGGGTAAGGAGGAGGCAGGAACCAGCTGAACAATCAACATAAACTTTTAATGCATAAATTAACTTATACAGACACACATGCAACGTGCGTCTCTCTCTCTCTCAAACTGGCTTCTTCGGCCACCCCTTATCCCCTCTCCCGCTGATCAGCGATTCAGCACCTGCCGTGCTCCATCACTGCCCGGCCACGCCCTCCTCCTCATCACAGAGGACTTTAAGGCTGCTATATGTCGTTATAAGGCTTTTAAGTCTATTATACAGTAGTTCTTATCAAAGAACTAAGATGGACATGAATATTGACTGATCAAAACCACAAATGTAAGATTATTTTTGTGTAAACATCCTCACTGAAATTGCATCAGTTTGACAGTATACTTAGCCTTCTTGACCTTAGAAAGATTATACACACACAAACACACACAGAGAAAATACTGACACACATAAATAGGAGGTCATACAACATTTCCCTCTTTGCACACCTTATGAACCTTAATATAAGGTTGTATGTACAAATATGAAAACAGGCTGATATTAAACTCATTTGTTTTGACATTTACCCCAAAAAAATGCTTGATTGTTTGTATCATAAAAAATCTAAACAAAATGCACATATATTCAGGTTAGGAGGCCCAATGAAATGAAGTGTTTTTGTTTTTCTAGAGAGTTCAAGTTATGTTACATACTGTAGACTAATGTGAAAATATTATCCTGATTACATAATTGTTCCATTTATAGCCTTAACATATGCCACTATAAGAGCGAATGAGAAGAGCGGATGTTCATAACTACATAACAGCTAACATTTGTCAATTTGCTTCACTTAAGGCACTATGACAGCAGACCAAGCAGTAAGATTAAATGATTATCAATTATCCTAAAGAGGATGGTCATAGGTAGGACTGTAATCCTAATCTGAGACTGTAAATTACACTAACATAATCCACTAGGGTCAGAGGCAGGATCACTGCAAAAAAAACAAACAAACAAAAAAAACATTAAAGAACATAGAAAAGCAGTTTCGAAAAATAATAATCCTTAAATTAATAATATATTTTTGTCCAATAAAATTCTTCTGTTCAATAACGTGTCATGACACCATGAAGGGACTGAAACAAATATATTGCATTAGACTTGCTAAGCACATGGGGGTCAGAGGTAATGGATCACATTACAGTGTATAGAGAGCTATTACCACACACACATTTGACCCCATAATTCCCTATCTTAAAGTACACATGCAATACAAATACATCAAATCCATACAAATTCAAATCTAACTAACAATCCCTGCTCCTCTTTTTCCACCAGAACACTTTTCTCCCAGAAACACTCTTTATTTTGAAGGTTTTTTTTTTTTTTACTTGTTATTTTTTTCCTCACATTATCTATCCTACTTCTTTTCTTGTGCACTCTCAGTAGGAGATAATAGTAATTGAACTTTACAGCCAAATTCAATTACCAACCAGCATTCTAGCAAAGCCTCAGCCACCCTCTACCAGCTACATCTATCAGCAATCCTATAAACTACCAGTAAAAATGAAATGTGAAATTGAAAATATTTTAAACAGTCACATAACTGGTTGCATCTCTACACAGTGTCCAGCGTCTATTGGAAGTTATTGAATATTAATGACGTCAGGGTCTAGGTAACATCTGGCACATTTAAGGACCTTAATCATAAAATCTAGCATAAAGCTTTATAGTTTTGTCACTGTGAAGCCAATGTAGTAAATCAGTTTGAACAAGGTGAGATGATTTATAGAAACCCACTGTGAATAGAGAGTAAAAGTGGAATAAATTACTGCAATAAATATGCAGATTCAGGCCAAGTAGAAGATTCAGAAGGACTCACAGTGAAGAAGGAATTTGTTACAAGAATTAAAGTGACTAAGACCAACCCTTTTGTTATTGGGTATATTTTATCGTAGTGTTAATATTAGTGATATCCAATATTTGGCTACTCTGCTCTCTAGATACTGGTATCAGCCACTGAAAACCCCATATTTTTCTACTATTAGTTTCTAATAGAGGTTGATCAATATGGTTTTTTTAATGGCTGATGCTGATGCCGATATCCACAGAGCAGGATGGTCAATAGGCTGACACAATGCCAATATATCACACAGTTTAATAAGAGTAAATGGCAGTTTTGTGTTTTAGATGATAGATAGCATTTTCTTCCGGTTTCTTTTTAGTCTTCCCATATTAGTAACTGTATGCACAAAAAATTTGTAATCATTAGAAAGAAGGAAATAAAAACAGTTCACACAGTCGTCCAGCAACCCCAGACGGTGTGTATTAACAATCACATTTTCACACAAAAAGACAGAGTGAAACTGACTGTACATACAGTGCACAGTGAGTATGACATTTACTTTTAATGCATGTAAAGAGCTTTTACTTTGAAGTTGCTTGATCCATATCAGTTTACTCAGCCCAGATCGCATGCTTGGAGTGTCATGGACTGACCATCACGCAATATTCGTGAGTCAAAGGGACATAGTTTTGATCCAGGCTAATAGAATATGCGCTTCAGAGGAAGATATAGGAGCGCTCAGCAGGAAGGAACGCTGGATTTGCACAAGTTTTGAGAGGTTTGTGAATTAAATCTTTTTATATGAGATATCTGCATATTTGTAGATGGTATATGATAGAAGTTCCGTCATCCTGTCTTAAAAAATTAAAGAATAAGTTCACCCAGAAATTATAATTCTCTCATGATTTACTCACATTTACACCATCCCAGATGTGTATGTCTTTCCTTCTTCAGCAGAACCGAAATGAAGGTTTTTATAAGCAGTAAATCATGAGTAAATCATGAGAGAATAAGCATTTTTTGGTGAACTAATCCTTTAATCAGCCACACAGGAACATTTATGGGCCTTGGTTATATATCGGCCTACATTAACAAAGGAACACAAGATCAGAAGTTTCTATGGATAATATTTTAATAAGTAACTTTAGTTTGGTATTAATCTCTTCGAAATTAATCTCAGCCAGATTGAATGCATAGTGAACACTTTGGTAGTATACACAAACCGATCTCATGAAAAATCTAACATAATTTATGAGTTGGCTATTTCGTATGGTCTAGCACGATGTTGTTCGCATAAACTCGTACGACTTCATCATGTGCAAATTCCCAGATGTCTAATGCGGAAGCGCGAGATCCGCGCACGAGGTGTTAAAGACATACGTATTAATATTATGCCCTTACCTAAACCCCTTATCTAAACTTAACCAATCAGTAGAGTGTGTAAACATGATAGGAAGCTGTTGTGTGTGATAGAAGCAAGTAACTGTCGCGTATTAGATGGAAACGAGGACAAGGAGAAGGAAGTAACAATCTCCTAGGAGAAGGAAGTAACAATATGCAAGTTTTCCATCATTGGATTCAATAGGTTAACAGTGAGTGCTGAAGTGAGACCCATTAGAGTTTAGCACAGCAGCAGAGCCTTCTGTCAGATGAAAGGCTCATTTAATCCCAGCAGGTCTGCTTACTTCCTACCTGATTAAAAGCTGCATCCGTCTGTTCCAAACCATGCACTTTGTCTTATAAAGTGTTCCGTTTTTTTTTATTTTTTTTTTTATTGAACAACAGTGTACAGTAGTGCAAGATGCAACATTTCTGTGTGTTGTGTGTATGTGTGTGTGTATGCTTTGAACCAGTAAATAAGACTCTTCTTCACATAATGAAGAATAATGTGAGGCTTTGTACATAAATCAGTGGAAGAGACCATTTATCTAGCACTAAAAGTGTGTATGTCTGTGTGTGTGTGTGGGCAGGTTTAAGTGGTTTAAGAGGACATTTTTTTAGGTTACAAACTGGTAATTACAAGGGTATTATGCTATAAATGTGGTTTATGAGGACATGTCTTGTGTCCCCATAATTCAAATCGCTTAAAAAACATACTAAACAATGTTTTATTGAAAATGCAGAAAGTTTTTTGTGAGGGTTAGGTTTAGGGGTAGGGTTAGGGGATAGACTCTTTAGTTTGTACAGTATAAAAATCATTATGTCTATGGAGAGTCCTCATAATGATAGCTGCAATAACGTGTGTGTGTGTGTGTGTGTGTGTGTGTGTGTGTGTCGCAATTTAATGTGATTTTAATTAAAGTGAAAAGTTACAAAAGGGCTAAATCAGGGGCCTCGTTTAGCCATGACTCGTGTTTCTCATCACCAAAGTGTATATATCATCTAATTGGCTGGACTGATCTTAATAGAGTCTGGCACCCGAGATACATTAGAAATAAGTAGAGGAAGCAGACTAAAAATTAAATGGCATATAGCAAAAAAAAAAAAAAAAAAAAAAAGATGTACTGAATCAGGAGTTATACCACAAATGTTAAAAAGCTCACACAGATGCATACATATATAAGCCCACACACAAATGCACACACATCACAAAGATACATAAGATGATCAGGGTAAATAGGTTTGGTATTTAGCTCCAGATCTCTGTTTTTTCTCTAATGACTCTAAGACTGATTGATACACAGGTATACCAATGACTTTTACACACAGACTGGGGAAAATTAGTCTGGTATTTAGCTACAGATGTGCCCACATTATCCAATGAGCAAATGAATACTAAGCAGGTGCAAAAAAAGAAGTGCTGCATCTGTGTTTATGTGTAAGAGAAAGATTAACTGTTGTTCTTCCACTCTCCCATATGTACTCTGAAACTACAGATGTAGGGACGGATAGTCATTATAGAGATAATGCCACATCTCTCATTAAAAATGAATGAGAGATATGGCAGCTGTAGGAATTAACGTCCGGAGTTTCAGAACTCTAGAATGTTAATGTGCATTTACTTGTCCAGCCTGAAATTCAATTCAAGTAGATAGGAGCTGTACTTAAATAGCTTCCTGGGGCGTTACAAAGTTGTGCATGGGTATATGGGAGTGTGTGTGTGTGTGTGTGTGTGTGTGTGTGTGTGTTTGTGTGTCTTTGCCTTTTATGCGCCATGTGTCTTGTGTCTTATGCATTGTGTGTCTTTTCTTCTTCAAAAGACCTGCATGAGTTTGGTCAACAAGTAAATAAACGAGAGAAAAGAGATTAAACAGAGAGTTAATATAAGGCAGAACAACTGCCCTTTTCTCTTCTGATATGCGTATTTATCATTTTATCTTTCTGACAGAGGCATGTGAACGAAGCATACGAGTTGTCTCAGGACATCAGACAGACTCAGTCAACATTTGGCACAAACACTTACATTGGTCTGCACTAACAAAACTTTATGAGAAGCTCAGAAAGGAGATACTGGACAGATGTGTGTATCAGGATATGGGTTTCACACTTTGTTTTTACATTGCATATGTATGTATTTCTCATGTGAAATATTTCATAATGTATTCCTTTTGTATCTCCTATTATGTCATGTATCTCCTGTTTTGCTGCATAATCATACAAAAGTTTGTTTACTAATCCTAATACAATAAAGTTCTAATTAATATCTGACCTTTATGTCTGATTTTGCCTAGGGCAGTATATGAGTAAGGGATGCAACTGCAAAAGACTTAAACATTATAAGTTATTTGTTGGCATGAGGATAGTGTGGTAAAATCGCTGGCCCTGTTTACTTCCATTGAAAGTGTGTTACTGTTATATTGTTGTTATTATTTTCTTTATTACATTATATATAATTAAATATTGTTTTATATATGGTATAAATATAATCAGTACTACGACATAGATTAGAGAAGTCGATAGAGCCTAAATTGTATTGAACACAGAATATTTTTTAACTTGGTGTTTTTAGATTTGGGGCCTTCAGCATTACAGATTTAGGAAACAAAACATTTTTCAAATATCATGTAGATGTAGAACACAACAATAATGTTAAATGGCACAACCCAGTACATAAGTAATTCATATTTTTGAACAATCGATCAATTTTATGTACATAACAAAACTGATACATTAATAATCAATCAATCAATCAACTTCATCATTTTAGAATGGTCACAACCAAAGCAGCACAAGTTATGTCAGATCACCAGTGAGAAATACACATTGAATCAGCCTCATTCAGTTATTAGAGGACATATCACATTAAAAGGGACAAAAAGCTGAAAATAAACACATACAAAAACAACACGCACATTGTGCAGAAAGCTGGAAACTAGGTCTGTGGTCCAGCTAAGTATGTTTAAAGCTTTACTGTGACACATACACCCAACCAGACTAAAAGAGAAATGATGACCTCCAGCACAGTGTCATAACACGTTAGACTACTTTTATAAGACCCGCTGTTTGTGTGTGTGTTTGCAGAGAGCTGATTAAGAGGAGAGAGAGAGCAACAAAAGGGAAACAGAGAAGAAAGGCTGTGCCCACATTAATTAGGAAGCCCAGTGCTGGTCTCTCACTACAGTTCCACAGTCTTGATGTCTCCATCACACACAAGAGACATCTAAATTGCTTTGATTTTTCCGTTCATTTGCATAATGGGCCAGGCTTCCCCTGCATACATAGCCCAAACCAAACCAAAAAAACAAAACAAAAAACCCCCCAAAAAAAACACAAACAACCAAAAGAGAAAATAAAGCAAAGAACAAAGCGTGAGCTTGTGTGTGTGAGAAAGACAGATAGAGGAAAAGACAAAATACTAAGTGTGTAGTCCTTTTAGTCATTAACCTAGAGATTCTGGAACAACACTACATACAGTAGAGCAAAATGAGAACAACATAGTGACACACAAACACAGTGTCCCTTTCCTATTAGAAGCAAATAAATGTATGAAGGTTGAAATGGAAAAATAGTATGACACCAGTCAACTGTGATGTTACATATTTATACTGACATGATTGTTATGATTCATGACTGGTGACTCTGGAGGTGAGTGAAATGTCAAAAGTGTGTGACCTTTACAGAGACACTGCCTGACATGTCACATTGATAACAGATGCAGGAAAATGCCATAGATGAATATAGCAGTCTGGATCAATCACATGCATTACCACAAATAGTTTGATGCCGATCATGAGAGAAAAGAGAAAGAGAATGACCTACATATACTGCCTAAGGGCTATGGATTTGGTGATGGATGGTTAGGCCTGGTGTTTATAAAATGAGTAAAGTGAGTGGGCAATCTGAGTCACTTCACAGCCATTAGAATAAGAGTGTATAGTTCAGGTGTCAAAGGGAAATGCAAACAAGACTTTATCAAATGCCTAATCCCACTATGATTCTAGGGTGTTCTTGGTGGTACCCAGGGCATTGTTATGTTGTTGATAAGGTGTTCTTAGTGTTTTTTAGCATGCAGCTGTGTGGTTGCTAAAGTCTTCTGGATGGTTGCTTACTGTCAAAAGAGCCCACTCTAAGTATCTATATTCTGAACCCTAGATTAAATTAAAGTCTACGGGATTGTTTGACCAATGTCCATAGCACAAGTGTTAGAGGATTTCAAAAAGAGGAAGATGTGACAGAATGTGGTTTGCACTACATGTTCAAATATAATACAAAAACATACAGAAATCTGACAATACACACACCTCCAGAGTTATAAAACGAATATTCCTCAAAACGCATTTATTGTGTCATTTAGTCTTACCTTAGGATTGACAAAAATGATCCAACAAGCAGCAGGACCAACGGGGAGAGAGAGCCACGCAGAGATAGACAGACAAAGGGAGAAAAAAAGAAAATTAAGTCCAGTTGTTTAATCAAGAACTTTGTTTTTTTCATATGAAATGAGTGCTTGATTGTGGTAATAAAGTCAACAAAAATAATTTATATTGATTACATTATTTGCATAACATTATTTGCATTTGCATTATTTTCAAGTTGTATTAGGCTATAGAACAGCATTTCTATGAGTGTTTCCTCCTAAATGAGAGTTTCCGTCTTGTATGATATGCAGCCATGTTTATCATTTGATCCTCTTTTGGTCAAATGTTTTTTACTTTGCAGGCCAGAGTTAACCAAACTTTAGTATGCAATGAAAGACACAAATGCAGTATCCCATGTTCACATGTGTTTGAATGGAAGTGAATGGAACACACAATTAAGTATGACAACCTCTTAAGCAGATGCACACTCACAGTCATGGTCTTCAGAGCTCATGCTGCCAGTGTCTCTTTAAACACTAATGAATCTCTAGATCCACCATGTGCTGTTAATTAGTTTTTATTGCACACACTTATTGAATGAGATCATTTCAATGTGAAGTGCAGACTGAGTTCTCTGCTCTGTTCATATAGGGATAGTTCACCCAAAAATGAAAATTCTGTCAACATTTACTCGCCACTCATGTTGTTCCAAACCAACATTACTTTCTTTCTACTGTGAAACAAAAAGAGAGTTGTTAGGCAGAATGAAAGTCTCAAAAACCATTCACTTTTTTGTATGGAAAAAAGATGCATTGAACATGAATCGTGACTAAGGCCACACTCCAAAAATTATTTTCATTATTATCAATATTTCAGTGCAGGGTTTGAAACAGACAGCTTTTAAACAGGTAGGAAGTAATAACTTTTTTTGTCTTATCTAAACATTCTTAAAATGTGATTTATTTACTTGTCAAGCAAAATGGGATAAGATATTATGTCTTGTTTTAAGATAAATCTGAAAATAATTAGTGCATTTTAGACTTAAAACAAGAAAACAAAACATCTGCCAATGGGGTAAGCAAAATAAACTTGTTTTCCCTTTGAATCAAATTTATTTAGCTTTTTTTCATGTTTTAAGCATAAATCTCACTAAATTTAATTAGATTTCTCTCAAAACAAGACTTAAAATCATATGCCAGTTTGCTTGTCAAGTAAATAAATCACATTTTAAGAATGTTTAAATGTTTTTACTGGAAAACAAGACAAAAACACTTGTCTTGAAAATAAAGTATTGCAGTTTGTCCAACCACACAAGAATCTGCCACCCTTCACTACTCTATGAACCCGTAAATAAAGGCAAGACCTTAACTATGCCTCAAAGACACAATTACACTACGCACCCAAAAGAGACTCTTATGATGTTTTGTAACCTTTAATATGGGCTGTGAGAGCAACTTGAAAACAAGCATATCTGAGCAACGTTTCACATAATGAGCAGCACAACTGATCAACGCATGGCTTCATGTGAAAAGTGTGTGTGTTCATTTGCAGGTGTGATATGAGAGACAATTTATGTGTTCTCCAGACTGTGTTTTTGTTTTCACATCAATCATAGTGTAAGTGATATCTTTTCCTTTTTATTGTTTATTTTGATAAAATCTGTGTAAACCAAGCATTCTAGCCTAACGTTTATTGGGTTTTCATCTTATAACTTATGACTTGATACAATTATTGTGAACTCCTTGACCTTCTGGGATGCCCTGTATTCTGTAAGTTATACAACAATGGTCAATAAGAGATAAACAGTTGAAAAAAAAAAAAAAATCCATCTCCTACTCCTACCTAAAAGTATCACCACAGCTGTATCGCTACTGCAGTTTCAATGTTGTAGCAATGGTTTAACCATACTTGGCATACTGGTTAGTTAATTTTCAAACTATCATCCGTTTGCATGTGAAGGAGTCATCTAAAACATGTAAAAGAACAATCATATCTGTAGCATCTGGACAAATCAGACACACAATTATTCATTATTTAATGAATAATCCAACAGACGTCTCAAGACAGTAACAAGCAAAGGTCCAAGTAGGCCCAAGCAGACTCTGAGATGTATGCTCTCCCACTAATCATTATCAACTCTTACTCCCCCAATGCTGACACTGGTCCAGCAACTAGTGGACCTCAGAGACATTCCAGGTGGGGGAAGGTAGCCACATGCAAAAGCAAAGGAATGAGAAGAAACTCACTCCATTCCCCCATAGGAAAGACACATAAAGCCCATAAAACAGACTTTTCTTCATTAATTTATAGACAAACTGTTCTATAAATGAACATGCATATTCTCAGGACACTGTGTGTATGATTATTACTGTCTCGTATAGTGTCTTTTGTACTGTATACCATTTTGTGCATGCTTTATCACAGAACCACTAGATAATGTAAAATTATTGGATTCATGCTTCCTATCAAATTAATCCTTGTGTGATGCCTTAAACATTGGAGTATAGCACTCCCTTATAGCATGCATTGTATGCTTGTTATATTAATCAGAGCATAAAAGGGCACAAACTGCTAACTTACTCCAATCATGCAAATGAGTCAGCTTCCAAACAAAGGAACTTTTCCCGCTGGAAAATTATACCTTTCTCATTGGTCAAGCCAAACTCGAGAGGAGTGACCTCCCTCAGGAGTTAAAGGGCACTGTCGGAGTGACCTCCCTCTCTCTCTCTCTCTCTCTCTCTCTCTTCCCTCTTCACTTTCCCAAAGTCAAACTAACACCGCAAGTTCATAATTTCTTCATTCAACGCGGAAGAAATTGATTGCAACTTCAACACCATCGACTCAAGGAACCATCAAGACTTTCTCCTGAGACTGCATCCGGGCTCTCTCTCAACAGCCAAGGCATTGCAAGTATCGTACAATTAACTAACTAAACAGAGGTTTAGTATAAGCTGTGAACCCCTTTGTTAACAAAGGTGCTTTGAAGTAAGAAACTGATGTTCTTTCAGATGGTTAAATGACTCTTTTCATAGCTTCATTCTCCTGTTCTGTTCTGGTTTCATTCACTTTCACTTTTCCATTTCTCATGTGTGCGTGATTTGTGTGTATGTGTTTGTTTAGATTAGTTATGTGTTCGTGATTTAGTTAAATAAAGCTTTTGTGTACATTCTTGCGAGTTGATTCTGGTCTGCTTGTACATCAATGTCAATTTAACGAGTTGATCACTGCTACATGCTATGAAAGAGTTATTTTTCTGTGGCCACGAAAAATATACTTTCTAAGAGTTGATAGACGATCAATACTGAGTGTTCACTGGACGAACAGATTAATTAATTGTAATGTTAATTCAGCTATATCAAGTTAATTCTTTTAACTGATCCAAATGTTTATAATTAATTATAACGAGTTATGATTAATTATTCATATTTCCATTTTAAAGATCATTTGACTGTGGTATATTTTGATAAATAATCTCATCCCTGTTTTTAAAAGATTTCGCTTCAAAGCTGTACCTAAATATGTGTAATATTATTTTCAATAAGCCATGAGAATAATATTACTCCAATAAGAGAATTAATCATAATTCCCTTATTAAAGCTAATTCTTTACAATAGAAATTGTGAGCGGATAAAACGAGACATTGTATTACCATTTTAATGGTGGAGAATTTTATTCAGACAAATAATCTAGTTATTTGTCATTTATCTAATTTATAATGGTTGTCGAACGTGACTAATTCCATTATAAATTTCCTTACATAGTAATGTAGAATGAGGACAGTTCAATTTAATTCCTAGCTCACACATACTTTTTCCCTACATGTAATGGTGGAGGTACGCGGGCACTTTAACCCATCCCGTGTACATTTATGCTACCAAATTCGCTACATATCACAGTTCATTTTGTTGTTACATGCCATCATGTTACTACAATAATAGACCATTGGCAACACAGTCTCATTTAAACAGTACCGCCAGCTAAGGAGATGAGCACAAGCTTATTATTTTTTAAGTGTTTGTGCTTTTATTCTCCCTCTGTCTCCTCAACAGTTCACTTTTGACAAAAAGGCAAATAGTACTAAAACTTATATCATATACAGTCTGCAAATATGTAAATTAAATATCTTTCAAAACTTAATTCATGAACCTTACATAACTTGCACAAATCCAGTAATTTCTTCCTATGAAGTGCATATTCTTGTGGAGTGCTCATAGCTCTTCCTCTGAAAAGCATTATATAGGCCTAGATCAAAACTTTGTCTAACTGACTCACGAATTTTGCGTGCTGGTCAGTCCATGACAAAAGCAGGTGGTGATCCCGGCCATGTTAAAATTGGAAGCCGTCAGTTGTTTTTGCTGGATCCGCGCAAGAAAGCGATTATCGAACCACAAGGGCAATTTAATTAAATGAAAAAAGTAGTCTGCATGTGCTGCTCGCTGCGCCTACTATGTATCTGTACAGCTCTGTTCTTTGTAATTTATTACATACTCTAAGCATGCATGAAGCTCTTGATAGTGTTTTCAGAGTGTTGTGTGCTTAAAAACACACAAATTCTTATCATGCTCAGTTAACAGACATCCTCAAGTTCAGTTCGGTGTGCCAACATGTGCTGAGCACGATATAATTACAGCTCTCTAGATTCACTAATTACACATTTGGTGTATTATTTCCAAATAATAATTTCCTTAAGCTTTCCACCACAATAAAGGCTTGAACATTTAACCAGACTGCACAGAAGTGCCACATGCAAGTTAAGAAATTATTACAGAAATATGGTACTAGTGTAATAATGATAAAAATAATAGTCTTATTATTAGCTATTATTATTTTTATTGTTGTATTAGGTCTTTTTGTGAGAAAGACCTTTATTTTTCCTTTTTCTATGTTTTAAAAATGTATTTATGTATATGGGGGATAACTAAACAGAAACCAGGAGTAGCTGCTCTCTATCTACCTAAAACACCTAAAAATAATAATAATAATAATTACAGATTAGTAGCTCAGTGGTAAAATACGCTGGTTACCTGGAGTTCACTAGCTCACTAGTTCGAATCCCAGGGCGTGCTGAGTGACTCCAGCCAGGTCTCCTAAGCAACCAAATTGGCCCAGTTGCTAGGGAGGGTAGAGTCACATGGGGTAAACTCCTCGTGGTTGCTATAATGTGGTTCGTTCTCGGTGGGGCATGTGGTGAGTTGAGCATGGTTGCCACAGTGGATGGCATGAAGCCTCCACACGCGCTATGTCTCCGTTGCAACGCACTCAACAAACCACATGATAAGATGCACGGGTTGATGGTCTCAGACGCAGAGGCAACTGGGATTCGTCCTCCACCACCCAGATTGAGGCGAATCACTACATGACAACGAGGACTTAAAAGCACATTGGGAATTGGGCATTCCAAATTGGGATTAAAAAAAGTTTGTGTGAAATGGAGTACATATTAGCCTAAATAAAAGTTCATTTAATTATTGCAATTTCAAGTACATGTAATTTACTATGCAATATATATATATATATAAATATACTCCACCAAATTTCACAGTGAGTGCGAGACACTGTGGCTTGAAGGCCTCTCCAGGTCTCCGTCTAACCATTAGACGACCAGGTGGAGGATCGTGATGATCTGGGGGTGCTTCAGCAAGGCTGGAATCAGGCAGATTTACCTTTGTGAAAGACGCATGAATCAAGCAACGTGCAAGGTTATGCTGGAAGAAAACGTGCTTCCTTCTGCTCTGACAATGTTCCCCAACTCTGAGGATTGTTTTTTCCAGCAGGACAATGCTCCATGCCACACAGCCAGGTCAATCGAGGTGTGGATGGAGGACTACCAGATCAAGACCCTGTCATGGCCAGCCCAATCTCCAGAACTGAACCCCATTGAAAACCTCTGGAATGCGATCAAGAGGAAGTTGGATGGTCACATGCCATCAAAAAAACGCAGAGCTGAATGAATTTTTACTCCAGGTGTGGCGTAATGTCACCCAACAGCAATGTGAAAGACTGGTAGAGAGCATGCCAAGACGCATGAAAGATGTGATTGAAAATCAGGGTTATTCCACCAAATATTGATTTCTGAACTCTTCCTAAGTTAAAACATTAGTATTGTGTTGTATATATATTGTATATACACTGTATATCGGCATTACATTAGCCCCACGGCCATCCTACGCTAAAGATATCCGCAATGTAAACAACCAAAAATGGTTGATCACTAATATTGGTGTATTTACAGTACATTCAGAAAGTATTCAGACCCCTTCATTTTTTTTATTTTGTTTTATTTTACATTTTGATATGTTGCAGCCTTATGCTAAAATGCCTTAAATTATTTATATATTTTTCACATCAATCTACACGCCATACCCCAAAATGACAAAGAAACCAGGCACCGCTCATCACCTGTGCAATATCATCCCAACGGTGAAGCATGGTGGTGGCAGCATCATGCTGTGGGGGTATTTTTCACCAGCAGAGACTGGGGGACTGGTACAGAGATATTCTTAATGAAAACCTGGTCCAGAGTGCTCAGGACCTCAGACTGGGCTAAAGGTTCACCTTCCAAAAGGACAATGACCCTAAGCACACAGCCAAGACAACGCAAGAGTGGCTTAGGGACAACTCTGTGAATGTCCTTGAGTGGCCCAACCAGATCCCAGATTTGAACCCAATCGAACATCTCTGGAGAGACCTGAAAGTGGCTGTCCACCGACGGTCCCCATCCAACCTGACAGTGCTTGAGAGGATCTGCAGAGAAAGAATAGCATAAAATCCCCAAATCCAGGTGTGCAAAGCTTGCCACATCATACCCAAAAAGACTTGAGGCTGTAATCGCACCAAAGGTGCATCAACTAATACTGAGTTAAGGGTCTGAATACTTATGTCAATATGGTATTTCAGTTTTTTCTTTCTAATAAATTTGCAAAGTTATCAAAAATCTGTTTATTTGCTTTGTCATTATGGGGTATGGTGTGTAGATTGATGTGAAAAAATAAATAATTTAAAGCATTTTAGCATAAGGCTGCAACATAAAATGTGAAAAAATAAAGGGGTCTGAATACTTTCTGAAGGCACTGTATAAGTTAATTGTACTTTATTTTTTATCAATATCTTCCTGCTTACATAACTGTCACTGAATGGCTGAGAAGATTTCTAATATGTTGAATGTTATAAATACTGCTACACTGGCTATTAATAACACAGACTGTGTGAGAGTATGTGTGGAAATCCTGCATCCCATTTAATGAAAGCAGGAGACATTGACAGAGCAAGAGTTTTGGGTGGGGTGCCACCTCATATTTGCACAATAGTGGTGTTCCACCCCATGTGGAATTCAACCCAACAGCCATGTTTGGCACCGGACATGTCTCTTTAGTGTGATAAAGGATAAATATTGGCAGTGGTAGAAGTTGATCATTCTCTGGTGGCTTCACTTCCCCTTAACTGATCTTATCTACCACACCAACACACAAAACACACCCTTACCCTCACAAACATTAGCACTCTACTGCTCTGACTGCAACCAGATAAACTAATCGAAGGGGAAGAAAATCCAGAGAATAATCTTGAGCATGCTGTTTTAAATCCACCTAAACAATTAACAAAATGAATAGAGACAAAAATAACTAACACACTGTGATCAGTGCTTATACAGCATCAGATGTGTTGAAAACATCACATTATGGAGGTTTATTTACACCTTAAACTAGAAAGAGAGAGACAATTGGATGAAAATAAACTAAATAAAATTAGGCTAATTTTAGACCAGGTCACATTGAGCCTTATAACAGCATATCACAACTTGAGGAACAGTTCATAACAAAAGACACATTGAGATGTCTAGACATATTTATCCATACTCAATAATCTATTTGTATTATTATTAAAGTTGTTTGATTTGTGATTTTATTTTATTTTAACATGCTGAATAAATTATGACACAACAGTCATTTTTCTCAGAACTAACCCTTTAAATAAAAAAGTAAATTTATTTGAGAGATCTTAATTTGAGAGAGATTCTCTGTTTGAATGCAGTATGAATCAGCCACAACATTAAAACCACCTGCCTAATATTGTGTAGGTCCCCCTTGTGCCACCAAAACAGCGCCAAAACGCATCTCAGAATATCATTCAGAGATAATATTCTTCTCACCATAATTGTACAGAGCAGTTCTCTGTGTTATTGTAGACTTTATCAGTTTGAACCAGTCTGGCCAATCTCTGTTGACCTCTCTCATCAACAAGGCATTTCCATTCACAGAACTGCCCCTCACTGGATGTTTTTTTGTTTTTGGCACCATTCTGAGTAAATTCTAGAGACTGTTGTGTGTGAAAATCACAAGAGATCAGCAGTTACATAAATACTCAAACCAGCCCATCTGGCACCAACAATCATGACACAGTCCAAATCACTGAGATCAAATTTTTTCCCCATTCTGATCATTGATGTGAACATTAACCAGACCCGTATCTGCATGATTTAATGCACTGCACTGCTGCTACACGATGGATGATTGTTAATGCCAGTCGGGCTGGTTTGAGTATTTCTCCATGCAGAAATAATTATCCATGCAAAAATAATTAGGTGAAGCCCTGAGGTTAGTTTTGGTAACCTCTGCCTTCTTCAGACACTCTCAATTCAGTTCAACCACAAGACAGAATTGATACCTATTTCAACCTAATCAGTTGTTTGTTTTTTTCTATAACTATAGAGGCTATATTGAATAATTGGTACTATTACAGATGTTAAAAATAATAATAAAAAAAATAATATAACCATTTCACCCTTACTCTTCTGTATGCTAATACATTTTTAGGTGTTAATGGATTTTTGTAGTTCATTAGCACCAGTGATAACACCTATACAAATAACCTTAAGGCCTGGCTGGCTGCACTACAAGTTCATCTATGTTGCTTTAATTTGTGATGGAGACAAAATTCTAATATCACTTGGATTTGAGGCCTCCCAAGCACTGCAGCACTGGCTGATGTGAACATTAACCTAAGCTCCTGACCCGTATCTGCATGATTTTCTGCACTGCACTACTGCCACACGATTGGCTGATTAGATAAATCGCATGGATTATTGTTGGTGCCAGATGGGCTGGTTTGAGTATTTCTGTAACTGCTGATCTCCTGGGATTTTCATGCACAACAGTCTCTAGAATTTACTCCGAATGGTGCCAAAAACAAAAATCATCCATTGAACGGCAGTTCTGTGGATGGAAATGCCTTGTTGATGAAAGAGGTCAACAGAGGTTCGAACTGACAAAGTCTATGGTAACTCAGATAACCACTCTGTACAATAGTGGTGAGAACAATAGCATCTCAGAATGTTATTCTGAGATGCGGGTTGGCGTGGTTTTGGCGGCACGAGGGGGACATACACAATATTAGGCAGGTGGTTTTAATGTTGTGGCTGATTGTTGTATGGTGTAGTGAGTTCAACTGCTGGTCTTTGCACAAGAGAATATTTTGGGGGCAGAAATCATTACCTTTTAGGAAGAAAAGATGGCCTGATTAAGTAGTGCCTTCTCACAATTAATGTGAGATCTAGAGTTTCTGTCACCTTGGAACATATTTATAATGCCACTGCCCAGTGTGAAGAATAGCTTATGGTATGTGGTATTATACTCATATCCTAATATTAACAGCAATAAAGATGCACAATGAAACCAGTAAATTAACAGTCTATGGCTTGGCTCTGTCTGTTTCTATGGTGAACTGTGGTTTTGGTTTATGCATTCAGGAGCCAGTGGCTAGAGTAAATCTCTCTAGATGCAAACTTTGAAATTAGAACAAGATGTCTGAACAGCTCTCAGCATGAAGATATACTTCCCTTTCCTGAGAAAGAGAAATAGATTCTTAGAGAGAAATTCATAGCTGGAACAAGAATACATACACACAAACCACACTGAAAGAAAAAGAAAGAGACCACAGATATCAAACAACACACACACGTACATTACACACATACCTAAGACACCAACCATAAACCACAGGCAAACCACCTCCTTCAAATGCAATATCTATATCTTCTTCCCTTTCAAAATATTTTGGTTATTTATTTATTTTCTTTGAGGTTACTTTGTGCTCTCTCTCCCTCTCTCTTCTAGTATTCTTTAGTGTACTGTTTGCCACATAGACCTTTCCCTTTGTGACGCCTTCAATGTCGATATGGTGTCCCGGTCCAACCCAAGCAATAGCTTTGCCATCCTCTGTCAGTTTGCTCAGTAAAGAAGGGCAATTTCCCCTCTAAAATTAGCTCAGCATGCATGCAACCAAGCATAAAAATCAACATTTCGTCAGGGCATGAGCATTTGTTTGTAACACACAGAAACCCACAGAGCACTGCAGCCTTCTTTTCTCAACGCTATGTGTTGTAAAATCCATGTCTGAAAATAAGCTGGTCAACCACATTAAGCATATTGTTGTCTACACTCATTGAGCACTTTATTAGGAACACTATGGTCCTAATAAAGCGCCCAACATGGTCTTATGCTGCTGTAGCCCATCCGCCTCGACGTGTTGTGCATTCTGAGATGCTATTCTGCTCACTACAATAGTACAGTGGTTATCTGTGTTACCGTAGCCTTTCTGTCAGCTCGAACCAGTCTGGCCATTCTCCGTTGACCTCTCTCATCAACAAGGCATTTCCGTCCACAGAACTGCCGCTCACTGGATGTTTTTTGCACCATTCCGAGTAAACTCTAGAGACTGTTGTGCGTGAAAATCCCAGGAGATCAGCAGTTACAGAAATACTCAAACCAGCCCGTCTGGCACCAACAATCATGCCACGGTCTAAACTAAAAAATATTTTCCAATTATGATGGTTGATGTGAACATTAACTGATACTCCTGACCCATATCTGCATGATTTTATGCATTGCACTGCTGCCATATGTTTGGCTGATTAGATAATCGCATGAATAAGTAGGTGTACAGGTCTTCCTAAAAAAGTACTTTAGTTAGTGTATACTATTAATAAAGCTGTCAGTGGTAAAAGACTACAGAAATAGTGAATTGCTGTTGATGGAGTGTAAAATGCAAACCTGGCAGCTAGCGCTTGGGTTTACTACCAGACTCTTGACAGACATTCTCTTGGTTCAAGGGTTCACTCAGTAGGATCCATCAACACTATACATTTATCCAGAGAACTCCTCATAGATTTGGGTTACTACTGTCATTTCACTGCATGAGCCTTAGGAAAGCATGGCTGAAGCTTCAAACAGGCAAGATCTTTCAAATCTGCTTGTTCACTAAGTGTAACAAAATCTGCCTGAATTTTTGTCAGCCATATTCATGTAAAAGATGTCTTGAAAAGCTTGTTAAACAGTGGCTAATCACTTTGTACCAAAGGTAGAAAGGTTGAAAAAATGTATGATTAGCTTTAAATACATTTAATATACAAAGTCACACTGATGGGGAAAAGTTAAAACAGGAGCTGCCAATCTCTAGTTCAGTGTCTGTGACACCTGTGGAAGACTGACAGATGACTGTTTAAAAAAAAGCTATGGCAGCATTTGTGCTTAATTAAACACCCATTTCCTGCAGTTCCTAAACTAAAACAAGAACATTTCATCAATCTAGGTTTTAAGAGCTGCTATTAGAGGCAGTATGGAGATAGTATTTGACATACATTGAAGCACAATGTACACTGAAATAAATAAATACATTAAACATCAGTTATCATGTTGAAAAATTACAAACTAGTAAATGATTATTTTTGACCAAAACTAAGTCACACACACTTACATATATACTCACTCTGACAAAGTGTACACATTCATTTAGATAGCTGCTTAGACAGGTAGTTTCTTCACTACTCCAGGCTTTATTAACAATCAGAACTGTTGTCTTAATTAGGTTAATTGCTCTGGGAATCTCAGCACCCGTCTACAGGGCGCCACTCAGATTCAGACACTGAGTGGCGTCTTCATATGAGCCTATTGTCCATGTTTATGCATTTGGGAACAACTGACCCATTTAAAATGATCTACATGAATATGACTGTGATCAGTGGCGTCTGTCACAAGCGTGATTAGATAGACTGTACAGAAAAGAGTCAGTAAACATTTTCTTTTATACTGACCTGAGATCAGTACTCAATTAACATGTCTGACAAATATATAAACAAGGAGAATCAGGAAATTTAAAGGAATGCATACAAAATTGATCTATGGTAGAGTAGCTATATAACTATTGTAGGGTGTTGTGGATTGTTTCCAGGGTGTTGAGCTATGCATATGCAAAGCTTTTTTTTTTTTTTTTTTTTTTTGCGGTTGCTAAGGTGTTCTGGGTGGTTGCATGGGGTTGCTGGGTGGTTGCTAGAATGTTCTGATTGGTCGCTAAGTCAAAAGAGCCCAAGTATCTATGATATTCTGGTCCTTAGAAATGGTTCAAGTTCCTCTTTCAATGCAAGTCTATGGGATTTTTTTGCCTGTTTTATCATCCATCAGGCAAAAATTATAGGTCTGGTCTGATCTGATCTCTTAGAAACGTAATAGCACACCTCTACTAAAACGTTGCACAGGTTTGTTTACATCCCTAACTTTGAGCAATAGTAATAGTGGTGCTTGCTAAGGTGAGCATTACTGATAATTAAAAATGTGTACGCAAGAAAATTGTAACTTACATTTAAAGGCATGTTGACACTGAGGTTGTCATGTCGTTGGTATGAAAGCCTCTTTCCTTGACAAGATGCGGTCATGAAGGTTGTTGAGGTATGAATGACTATCACTCCAGTCACAGTCACAGTCACACACACACACACAAGCCATCTATTGAGCTGCTAATATTGGCAGCATATCAGCCTATCTGCCGGACGAGTGCAAGAGACAGAGCGGGGGGTCAGGTGAGGTTATGTGATGGATCTTTCTAGAACGTGACAGTGAGAAAACACATCTGATGAGAAGAGGAAAAGTGCTCTTCAAATACCAACCTCCATCAGAGGGGAGGTCGTGTCAGAGCATTGTGGGTAATGTGCCACACGGAAGGGAGGTCATTGGGGTTGAAGTCTGATATTGAGAAACCAGAATCCGACCAACACAACAAGACTGAACAAGACATTAAGCACAACAGATTAATTTAGAAATGCAAAGCAAGAATTCTACCTGTTTGACATAGATCTACACAATAGACCAGTGCCGTGGTTGCTGCGCAGCCTTGGCCATCTGAGAAAACAAGGCTTTTAAATATATAGTGATATTATTTGGAGAAAAAATTGCTTTAGCTAAATAATAAATAAATGTCATAAACTGTTTCATTCCATGTATTATTTATTTATTTCTTGCAGCAAAGGTTTATAGTATTCTAGAATTCTGTAATGGGCACCAGCCATTTGTCATGTCAACCGTCCTCAAATTTTTCCAGCATTTATTCAAGTGGCAATCAGAATGCAAGTGACACAGAAACGCATTTTGATAAACAGCAGATATCTAAACTGGATAGAGAAAAATGTTAGTACTTTTTGTAGGTCTGAAATAAAAAAAATAAATAAAAAAAACCTTTAGGCCTTGAAATGAAATAATCACTGTGCCATCACTGTGTTAAAATCACAGTTTCACATAGGCTTCTTGATACTGCTTAGGCTTTTTCACATTTAAGGAGCTTGCACCTAACAAAGTAAATCTGTGTGATATTGATTGGCTTTCATTTTAGCAATTAAGGTTGAAACAATAGTCAACCACTAAACAACTGAGATTGCGAGCGAGAGAATGTGAAAATAAACAAAAAGAGACCTCTTAATGTTTTAAACCGATGACTTCCAATAAAGTCTTCCACAAACTGTGAGCCACTGGGGAGAGTGTTTACAATGTTGATGCCCCATCACTATCAGCATTCCTTTCAGTCTGTGAATCACTTAAACCTGGATAACCTCAAAATGTGTCTCTCTTTATGTCATCACTTATCTGACACGCATCACTATTCTCATGAGGTCATACGCTATTGGCTTTAGGTCGACAGCCACACAGAGATGTGGTGATGATATTGGCCCTGAGAACCATTGACGAATAAAGGGGGTTGCACACCAGATGCGTCGGGTGGACAACACATTGTTCTAAAAATTTGAAACCATTGTTTTATTTGAATATACCCACACCAGTGCCGGCATTCACCATCCAGCTACGGCACCCAGTTACAACTTATGGGGCTGCACAAACTCACATAGTTTGAGTAAATTCTACCTACATTTTTATCAAGGGACATAAATTATCTACTTGAATATGTACTGTATCTTTATATAGTCCACACAATGCTTTTTTTTAGTAGCAAGCATGTCTTTGTCATTTGACAGCTTGAATAAAGCCTATTTAATGCACAATAAACGCTGTCCTTTCTAATTTGCACTGTTTTTTTTATTTTTTTTATTTTTTTACACACCAACCTGCAAACTTCGTCTGTTACTTTTGTCTGTGTGGTGATTAGCGATTGTTTTGGACTGCCACCGCTATGCACCACATTGACACTTTCTGTGTGCGTTACCTGTGCCATGTCTTGCCTGTGACTGTCACGACCTCAGTCTGACAGCCCTCTCCTTTCATTTATCTGTGAATGTGTCAGTCTTGTGTTTGAGCACATGGCTCTGTTGTGTTTTCTGTCTGCCATGCGCTCTGCTTTCCCTGCCTGCTTGTTTCCTCCTGCCACGCCTCCTCGTTTGTCCTTGTCATGTTGATTGTCTGCACCAGTCCCTCATGTATGTTCCTCTATATATTGTGCCCTCTTTCTTCTTGTATTTGTCGATTCGTTTTGTTAGCAAGTTCGATTGTTCCTAGCCCACTCTTGTTCCTGTTTCTGGTTGGTCCAAGTTATTTGTCTTTATTCTAGTTTACATTGGTTTTCTCTCCCCTGTGAGAGTTGTGTGTTGCCTGTTTGTTTTCTGTTGTTTAAATAAAAATATTTACTTTTACCCATTCCTAAACTTGGGTCCTTTTTCCTGCTAAGCACACCATGACAGTGACATGGTGTCGCACATCTCGTCCTGTGTGTGACCGGGTTTAATAAAACTGGATAATGTTGATTTAAGATCCCTCTTGTTGTGTCAACATCTGTCATTTATTTGAGGTTTGGTAAGAAGATTTTGGAGCTTGTTTTGATTAAATACAGCTCAACCTAAAACATCTCATACCACCAACCCTGCACTTCAAATAAGACAAGGTCAAGAACAGATGAGAGAGAGTGATAAATGGAGAGAGAGGGTTGGTAGTCCTATTATGAATATTTTCACTCTTTTATATTTCTTGTTGTGTGGTCTCTGTGATTAATGGAGTAAAACATGTCTTTTGGTTCCACAAGGACTTGAGTCATTCTGTTGAGAGGAAAAAAAGTAAAAAAAAAAAAAAAAAAATATATATATATTTTTTATTTGTTGAAGTGTATGTGTATTTGCATAACCGGTCTGGCCAAAGAACACAAAATAGAGCAGAGAACAAAAAATGTACCTATTTAGACAGCCTTTTAGCATGATCTCAGGAGGTAATTTTAATGTGTTTAACTTCTGATTAGTCTAAAGAGTCTAACTGTAAAAGGTGGCATCACAGCTGTATAAAAGCTTAGGATAATTAAACAAAGAGATTAATGACTTTTTAGTATTCAGAATGCTGACCAGGGAATTCTGAATGCACACACTTCCCAACAATGAGCATTACAACAGACAGGAAATGCACACGCATCACTGAGCAACAACCAGACATGGGCCACTAGCACATCACCTTTGACCACCGAGCTTAGATATTGACCTTGGCATGCTTGGTAAAGTGGAAATGCTGAGTCATCTCCATTAATGGATTACAAACAAATACATAGGAGTGCCAAAGCAACCTCAACCCAAACTTCAAATCCAGATTAATTTTCAACTAAAACGTATTCATTTTTTGTTCTGAATCTTGTTGTAGAGGATATTTCGCTTTTTTTTTCTATTATTCCAATAAAACAAAAACACATCTGTGCAACACTAAGCAATTAATGAAAACAATACAAGACCATTTATGTCAACATCACCGTAGTCCCAGTCTAGACATAGCACAAATACAAACTATAATCCTTAAATAAAGATGAGCTGTCTGAAATGGCAAGCCCAGCCAGAAAGCCTTTAATTTTGTCAGGGTATTGGAGATTGTGTGTCAACAGGTCACATATGCCTCATCATGTAATGGGGAAAGGGATGAGGTGAGCATTGGAAAATGGATCAAATATGTCTAAATCTAACCTTTCTCTTTCATGCATACATGCCTTTTTCTCCAGTCTGACATTCTAGCTTTCTTTTCATTCAAATCTTCCAGCATTAAGTGGAAATGTTCTAGCTGTGAGATCTCTAACGAATCGCAGGATGGAAAGCCTGCAATACGTATGAGATAAAAGGTCTATGTGTTTAATAATGCTGTGGCAATTAGAAAGACCAGTGTTTTTAAGTTATTAGTCTGGTTTAGAGTGAAATACTATGGATCAAGTTTGGTTTGATTTATTATCACAATTCAATCATAGCAGATTACTATGATGGTTTTGACTGTCTGTGAAAGTCTGAATTTGTGCAACTAAGTGTCTGTACATGACTAAATACACCAGAATCAAGCTTTAAATAGATGATGCTGAAGACACAATGCTTGTCAAGTATGACTGCAATGCTTCTGTCTTGTAGAGTATTGTGGCAGGGAGGAGGGCGGGGCCGGGTCGTGATGCTGCACACCCGGCCCCTAATCAGGATTATCAAGCCCTGGAGAGGGATAAAGGTGACCGGAGGCGGCAATTCCAGGGAGAGTGAGTTACGGGCAGCTGCCCGACACCTGTGTGTGTGTTTGTCTTTTTGCTTAAGTTTATTATTAAAATATTATTTATATTGTTAAGCCGGTTCTCGCCGCCTCCTTTCCACTGAACTGTGTTACAAGTATTTACACTACAACAGGCAAGAATGATGTGTGTGTGTCACTGACAGTATTTTTTCTGTATGTTAGTGTGCATGCACATATAAGTAAAAGCATTTTTAATTGTAACAACAACTGAAGGCAGTGCAAAGTGCAGTGTTTGTGTGGAAAGATAACTTTGTACAGTTTGTGTGTATCAAACACTACAGGCAAATAAAAACCTCTTCAGTGCTCTTTAGACATGTAATCTGTCTATAACCAGTCAGACTTAAAGCTGCACTATGTGACTTTGTGCTCTCTAGCGACATCTGTGGTTGAAACTTAAAACTGAAAGCAATTTGCGGAAGAATACATTACGTAAGTCGTGTTCTGGCACTGCTCTTCTGGTGGATGAATCTCCCAATTTGAGCTTATCTGGATATCGCCTGTGTGTGATCATGACTGGAGCAGGAGTCATAACGTGCTATTTTCATGTTGATATTATGTTATACGATTAAACATTTGAAACAGAAATATTACATGCTTTGATGACAACAAACAACACTCATTTATATATGTGAATTAATTTTGCCCTTAAATCGCTTCTCTGACACTACACTCAAAGCACTTTTAAATAGAGAACAGGGGACTCTCCTCAACCACCACCAGTGAATGATATATATATATAATATGATTATTCAAGTGTTTTATCTACTATTAATGTTTGAATTGTACTACAGTTTTCAATTTAAGAGGTTAAACTCATGATATGGCTGATAAGAGTTCAATAGAAGACTTTATTATTTTTATAATGTATTGTCCAGCCTTAGTTACTACAATAGCATGTCTATGCAATGCACACAATAACACCGTAAACCTAAAACATAAAACAGGGATTCAATAATTATGGAGATAAAATTTCTATTTCAGAAAGTCATATTAAACACGTCACAGTAACTTAACCGGACAACATAGATACATTGCGATCGGTTAACACACAAGTAATATTTGATTCATAAAAGCATGAAAAGCAATATAAGCTTCAACAACCCTACCAGAAAACATATCCAAGCATTATAGCAGGTAAACAACTTCGCCAAACGGCTAACAAATAAACATCCATCTAAACTGCAACGATGCTGATCTGAACTGTATGAGTGTTACTGAACTGAGCTGAACAGCATTGTTAGTTTCTCCAGCTGGAACATGAGACAGCCGGCACTTTTTTCCTGTGTGTGCGGACATGACGTAATGACGCAAGGATGAACGTCATAAGCCAGTGATTTCGTGCCAAATCAAACCCGACAGCTCAAAATACATATCATTTTATATGCTTACCGCAGTGAATCAGGGTAAGGCAAGGACATTGTTTGAACACTGATTGCTTAAGTACTCAATCAATAATGGCAATTTAATAGAGATATAACTGGGCTGTCAGTTGGCTACAGTAGAGGTGACTGTTCTGATTCATAGTATTACTTATGGATGTGATTTTAATGTTTACTATTGTACTATTTCTACTATCATACATAAAATATTGTGCTATTTTACTGTTTAATAATGTAGGGTTCCTGTAGCTCAACTGGTAGAGCATGGCGCTTGCAAAGGCAAGATCATGGGTCAATGGAACACACAAACTGTTAAAATGTATAGAATTAATGCACTGTAAATCGCTTTGGATAAAATCGTATGCCATATACATAAATGTAAATGTACTATTTCACTATTAATGATATCACGGGAAATGCTATAAAAAAATATATGTACATGTAATCTGCTTACAGTACATATAAATGTATACATAATAAATGTGCATTTAAATTAGCTTTACAGAACAGCTTATATAATACATGAGTAACAATTAAATTAAAACAACAAACAAACAAATAAATAAAATAAGATTTATATTCAGGTCAGTAACTCATTAGGGGCTTATTGGCAGTTCCATATTTTATGTCACTCAATTGATTTATCGATTTTGTTAATAGCCTCTTCAGCAGACTGTGGAAAATCTGCGTGTGTGTGTGTGTGTGTGTGTGTGTGGACTCAGAATAGCTCTGATCACATGGACACTGCCATTCAATCCAATCTGTAAACCTATATATATATATATATGTACGCTACCACACATACAGAGATATAATGTGTAAGTTTCACAAAACTGCATAATGTGATGGAAAAAGTGTCAAGGCATTAAGTCTAAATTATTTTATAAATATTATCTACGAGTAGGAGAGATTAAAAAAAAAGAAAACATAAAAAAAATTGTAAAACATTAATATCATGTCATGACTATCATGTCATGTGTCTGTCTGATACTGTCAGCTGTCAGTAACTGGCTCAACATTTTCTGAAGCTTACTTTGTCTCAGCTGTTGACTGTTGAAATCCATTAAAATGTTAAATGCTTTAAAAAGTTATCATCGTCTGATGCTTATAGTATTCCTGTCCCAAACAACAGCATTGTTAAACCAATGAACCCCATTCAAATGGAATGGTACAGGTTAAGGAGGAGTGTATCAAAGACTACAAATGATAAAGACTAAAATGACCACAAAACACATTTTCTTACTGGATAGATCCTTGATTCGAATCACACTGAACACAACTGTAATGTCTGCTTATTATAGAACTATTGAAATAGTTATTTGCTATTACAATTACTGCCAGTGCAGGACTTACATAAGTAGTCACTAATGTGTTTCTAGTTCATGGAGGGCCCTGAATATCTGTATTCTGAGTGGAGGGAGCGGAGTTTTTGATATCCAGAAGGCAGCCGGTCATTAGGCCATCAGGCACACAGCCTGAATCTTAACAGCCAACTCACAGAAATGCACGCTCACATACAGACACCAAAATTTGAAAAATAAAATAAAATAAAAATAATACATTTAAAGGCCCCTATTATTGTTTCTCTCTTCTTCCCTGAGGGTTAATAATCACCCCACCCCGCAGAGTTTATTTCCCTCCCAACAAATTCATACAAAAAAAAATCTCACAAACCACACACATTGTAAGCATATATATTCATTATGTGGTTCCACACAGAAAACAAGGAAAAGAAGAAAAACAAGAACCAAAATAAGAAACAAATATATAAACATAACCATGTGCATTAGTACTCTGGTGATGTCCACTCAATCACTGTGGTTTTATGATTTCCACCTCTAAATAGTACAGTACACACTTATTCCATTATTGAGTGCTCAAAACGGCATCATATACAGTCCAGCATTTTATGTAACTGTGCAGTGCTAGCCACCTACCTTGAAACACACACTGTGGAGGAGTATGTGAGAGGAGTTTGTTGCAAAACTAATGCTGAGATAAGCACAAAAGTACATAGCACCCAAATAATAGGTAAAATAGTGATTTTTTTATATTAGAACCAACTATTTTAATCAATACTTTTTGGTATAGAAAGAATAATGAGAATACTGTATTTACACTCAACATTTGTACACCATCTTTTTTCACTTACTGTAATAATTATTTCCCTTCATTACTTTCTCCAATGAGGACACATGTGATTATGCCTATGCAGCATTTCAGGCAGCATAATTTTGCTGTCTAGCATCAGGAGGGCACCTATGATGCCTTAAAATGCTGCCAAAGTAGCTCACTGGGTTTTGAATTAATGTGAGGAGATGGTTATTCCGTTACAATACACACATGCATTTACACACCTTCCTCTACTCTCAGCTTTTGTGTGGATTATTTTGGATGACCGACTATGTAAGTAGCCCATCCATCTTCATTTAGGTGATTAGCAGAATATCATCTTCAAAACATTAATGAAAAAGTATCATCAAACACATTTATCAGCTCCTAAATCAAATTAGTAGTCCTGCAGGAACACATTCCTAGTGATAATTTTGCCTGAAGGCTTCACATTATTTATTAAATTAGGAAAAGAGCCTAATGGTCCTTTGTGGTTGATTGTGTGCATGTCAGTTTGTACATGCCACTATGCTATTCAGCAACCCCTTGAGGACGACCAGCTTATTTTGAGTTATGTTGATCATTTGCATGCCACATCTGCAGTGTAATATTTCAGCGTGTGGATGCAGCTGGTTGTGTGCTTCGTACTTAATTTATTACAGAGAATTACACACAAAGATTTCTAAACAATCTCAAGGCATGCAGAATCCTGTGCTTACCTTGTGATCTAAAGATCATTAATAAGCAAAATCAAAATGATAAATTGACATTGGAAAGGTGATGGAGTGGCCCTATGTGCTGAAGAATAAAAAGATGAAGAAAGACATAAGAAGCCATATATATATATATGTAATACCTCCGGGCAGCTATTTCCAGTCATGGAAGTACAGCTCTTCTTTTTTTTATTCCTCATTTGAATGAGGAAAGACTGAAATCTTCAAAACTTTTGGTCAAAATTATGTTCCAAAAACATATTTCAAATCAAGAATAAAATCTGACACCAATGGTATCATAAGTTGTGCTTCTTTAGTTTAAATCACGCAAAATAAAACTGTGTTTTTCAGACTGGTCTACCTAATGCACATATGCGTTCCTTTTTTTTATTTTATTTTATTTTATTTTATTTATTTTTTTTGGCAAATAAAGTGTTGCAGAATGGAGCATCACAGTATAAATAAAAACTTTTATTCAGTACAAAAGCACTCTTCCTTGAGATATTGCTTACACATTATTATTATAATTATAATGAATACACGTTTTAGTGAATATTTCATTTTACGATACAGTATTAACATATTTCTGTTGCAAGTTGAATCAAGCTTTTATTGTGACTTTTCAGTTTGTGTGTGTTTTGACGGTAGCTTCACACCTCCGGATAAGCACTTGTCGGCATGAAATGAAAATTCATAGCGTGTATAAAAAAATCTATTTTCAAAATGCATGTTATTTATATTATTGTGAATGATTCATCCATGCAATTGTTTTATGTTTTATTTATTTTTTCACCTCGTAATCTTTAATCAAAATGTAATAACTCGATCTTGTGGTGAGACTTCTCTATGGTGATGTATGCAGGACTTCTCCAATCATTTAGTCCACTTAAACCCTGCCCCATTCTCATAAATACCACAACTGTAGAGTTGAACGAAGCGTCAATCGCATGTTGGTGAAGATGGCAAGGTATATTTTCATCTGTTTCCCTTCAAAACTATCGTTCCTTAACCCAAACTTCCTTGGTTACAGGTCAGCTGGCTTGAATTTACATTTTGAATGAGGAGGAATAACAGCGAATTTGCGGTTGTGTTCGAGACATTTCACGCCTGTATTGTTGAGGTGATCACTAATGAATACAACGCTTCGGATGTCTCTGGAGTTTATTTATATTTTTTAATGCAGTTTTTTTTTTCCTTTATATTTAGTGTATTGTGATTCAAAACGTTAAAATATGGTTATCTTTTACTCACTTGTTTTTCAACGGCTACAGCCTCTTCGTAAGCAAAGACTGCGACGTGCTTGTGCGTTTATGTTGTCAGTTTGATAATACATGTGTTGAGATCGCTGCTCAATTTCACCGATAACCAGCTCTGACTCCAGCACCACGGTGGTAGGGGTGTATGTGTCCACTGCAAACTCGCATTCAGAATTGCCTCCATTCTGCTATGCAACGCCCATATTTTAACAATCCAATCAACAACAAATGGATAAACTCAAATCCCCGCCCTACATTTTTTTTCTTGTTCGATAAGTTGTTTCACTCGGAAATGCATTACACTACGGAAGTCGGTCGCAACTTCCGTTTCATGCCGACTGTAAATGGCCCAGTGTGATTATTAAAGCGCAAAATTATGAATTTATATAAACATAGTATGCAGGCACTACATGCTTCACGGAGAATAAGTGCTCTGCTCTGTGAGCGTAATTTTAGCTTAAGACCGGCTTCACAAATTCACTGTAAAGCATGCAGCACATAATGACAGTTTATTTATTTAATTAAATTGCATCCTTTGCAGTTTAATAGTCACACTAGAACTTATCAGGATTAATTAGATTATGCATTTATTTTTCCCAAATATGTCAAATTCGTGTGTGAGCATTTAAAAGCAATCTTGTGTTAGTAAAACAGCACGCGGGTATCAAATGGAGTTGGTGCTCATATTGTGACATCTTTATTTTAGTCGACTTGGTAACAAGTACCAGCATTTTTGACATCCCTATTCCTGAGTAAACAAACAGGTGATTGTTATGATTTCCCATTTATACATACACAAGTGATCCATCTTCCCCACTTAAAATGTATCTGCTCAAGAAACAGTAACAGCAAACAAAACAGTGAAAAATGACAGAATATAAAGTTATACCAAAGGATAGAATGGTACCAAGCAAAGGCATCTGTGACAGCACATCAGCGCTAAATGTGTGTCAGTTTAACAGACAGGAAGAAAAAAAAAAAAAAACACTGTATCCACCTTTCCAGAAGCGGGAAGATGTGAACAGATGTGTCGTTGCTCTGAGAGTCAGTTGTGGTTAGCAAATAAATAAAACAAGCTGGGTCAGTGAGCTGTGTGTATATTGTGTGTGTGGGTGAACTATGCTTATCCAATTACACACCAAATGCAGCCCAAACCTCTGACCCCCTCTGTGCTCAACTCAATTACCCTCCATGACAGAATCACAGCAAGAGAGAACGATGGCAAATCTATGCTAACAAGAAAGCCTAACAGCATCTATTAGCAGATTTGTTCATTCAAACTGTACATGGCTAAACATTGCTTTAATCTAGCGGTTTGCACATACCAACACTGAGTAGCTTGATGACCCTGATGGATTTTTGCAATGGCATACCAGAGGGTTCACACTGGTTTACAAACCCAAGACATGTTGTCTCTAGCACTTATCAACTAAATCTTCTTGTGGCTGCTTTGAAATTAAACCACTGACATTTTTCATCTTCCTTCAGTTGAAATGATTGTGTCTATCATTAGTGAAATTAATTGCAGTGTTTCCCTTATATGCATTCAGTAGCGGTGCTGCTGAAATTTTACATGGTTAATTTATATTCTTGACGCGACGTAACGCATGCTTTCTGACACTGTCGCGGACAGTAGGGAAAAAACAAGGCCATGGTTCTCCTTACAATTAAAAACTTTCAGCAGACTGACAGGGCTGACGAGGCAAGTTTAATGATAACTTCAAGTTCAGCGCTATATACACGCTAAATATGCTTCTCATCTGCAATGTGCTTCAGGCGTGCAGGCTTCCCTCAATATTGCGGCGCAGACCACAAAACTGATGCGACCCATTTGAATTCTACTGAAAATAAAGTTTTTCAAATTCCACATTATCATCATCATCATCATCTTTACTCAAATGTATCACTGTTTTACAGTAGTAAAAGGAACTGTAATATTTTTACACAAAATTTCTAATTTCAAATTAAAAAATCTATTGAGTAGAAAGTTCCAATTTCTCCCATTCATCTTAACAGAAGTGGAACCGGTACTTTTGACATCACTAATTGCAGTAAATATGTAGTATAAATATACGCTAAACCATGCTGTTACTAGCCTTGAATGAAGAGGATGAGATAAACATTCAGCTTACGAACAACCAAAATGAATTCTAATGAAATTATACTGCCAATCAATCCAGGCTTAAATGTAATCAAGGAACTGTTTTTCCTCTAACTTGATTGACTTAATTTAGAATCCTCTCTCTTCATTCCTACACATTATTCAACCATACAAATGCCTACCCTTGTCCTGTCTGTTATAGGAAGCAGTCATCCTGTGTAAAGGGTTGATCATTGCCTGGCCTGATGCAACACCCACATCATGTTGTGAAATTTGGTGACACTTTTTCTTTAAGTCTTTCTACATACATTCATTATGGTGACCACAGACAGTGATACTCCAAGTGGACTAAACCATTTTTGATTAAAACTGCAAATAGTTTTGTTTCTCTCAGGTCTTCAATTCAGCCATGACCTCTGGTTCTTTAAAGAACATGTACGTTGTTCTTGCAGAATGAATCACGTGAATGTGGAGGCCAGTGACATCATAAACATAATATATATATATATATATATATATATATATATATATATATATATATATATATATATATATATATATATATATACAGTATATCTTATTCGGATATCATTTTTGCCCTTTGCTGTATTTCTGATGTTACATAAATGATTCAGCACATATTTTAATGATTTCAGTCGTAGAGCTGCATTTTTATCAGATTGTTCCAGTGCATGATCCATCTGTCTGCTTTTAATAAAGTATTGCATATGAAACAGCTTTATGGGTAATTAGGATTGCATTTCTTTCATATTAGGGGTGGGTTATTTATGGGCTTCCTCAATACAATGCTCTGAACAATTTTCCCAATTTAAGAAAAAAAAAATAGATGGATCTGGTGCATAGACATGTAAATGATCTTTGCTTTGATATGTGCAGGAATTTGGATATGTAAATAAACCCTCCTTGGATGTCCCACTTTACTACTGTTCTCCATGTATTTGCCATAAAATTATTGTGATTTGTTAATCTATTTTAGAAACACCTGTCCATTTCAAACCCCTTTCATTAGATTGCTCTCATTACCACTTCCTAATTACAATTACAGATTTTGTTTAGTTGCTCCTTCATGCATCCTGAAATGTAAATTTCCTCCACGATGAAGAACAAGGTCACGTCTCATGAATGCAGAGCTGATGAAACGCAAGTACAGAGGCAGAGTATAATGAGATATTAAATAATCAAGTAGAAGGTAAATAATGCTATAAATAAATTATTCTGATTTAATTAGTGCTAAAGCCATTATTTCTCTCTTTAATTTCATTGGCTCCATCTGTAGAAATGTGGCAAGTTGCAGAAACACAAAACAAATTCTTCATTGCAGAGACCAACTGTTACTGCAAGTTTGGAGAGTTTGACAGAAAAGGTTAGACCACGGGCTGTAAAATTATTCTGAAGTCTAAAAACTAACATCATCAGACCAATTACCAGACTAGGTTGAGAACAACCACAACAGAACAGTTTTTATATATAGGTCTTATAAACTGGGGGTTAAATTAACCCAGACTTCTTCCAGTAACCAACACATCAACACTAGAAAACTGTGTAGGTAGAGTCTGTTTGCTGCACCAAGGGCACACACTGACCCAAATTTTGGAAAGAGACAAACAATGCCATGTTTTTTTTAAGTGAACTCTATACAGTGTGTAAGGAGGGAAAATATGCCTATGGGACTGTGTGCATGTGTGTGTGTGTGTGTGTGTGTGTGTGCGTGTGTGTGACTGATGATTTAGGGATTTACATGGCAAAGTAACATAAAAAAAAAAAAAATAGGCTTATGGACAGAACAATTATTATCTGTAATACAAACACTGGAGACCTGAAGACCCATAGATAAAAACAGATCAAGTGTATGTCCATACACATGTGTGGAGTTTGTGACACATGAAGAAAAATAAAATCAATCAATGATATTAAAAAAACTCTGAACAAAGGCTTACGACAACAAACATGAATATTGATATCAAGGATCAAAATATTGTCAGAGGAAGGCACAATATCAGATAAGAAATCTGAAAACTCCTGAATAAAAACTTTATTGTATTTTGGAGGTCTATAGTATATATATATATATATATAAGAGAACTAGTTTAGATATACACTCACTGAGCACTTTATTAGGAACACTTGTACACCTAGTCATTCATGCAATTATCTAATGAGCCAATTGTGTGGCAGGAGTACAGTGCATAAAATCAAGCAGCTACGAGTCAGGAGCTTCAGTTAATGTTCACATCTACAGTCAGAATGGGGGAAAAAATGTATCTCAGTGATTCTGACCATGGCATGATTGTTGGTGCCAGATGGGCTGGTTTTAGTAATTCTGTAACTGCTGATCTCCTGGGATTTTCACGCACGACAGTCTCTAGAGTTGCTCAGAATGGTGCCAAAAACAAAAACATCCAGTGAGCGGCAGTTCTGCGGACAGAAATGCCTTGTTGATGAGAGATGTCAACGGAGAATGGCCAGACGGGTTCGTGCTGACAGAAAGGCTACAGTAACTGAGATAACCACTCTGTACAATTGTAATGAGCAGAATAGCATCTCAGAATGCACAACACGTCCAACCTTGAGGCAGATTAGCTACAACAGCTGAAGACTATGTCGGGCACTTTATTAGGACCATAGTGTTTCTAATAAAGTGCTCAGTGAGTGTATCAACCATGAGTAATTGCACCTCAAACTCTGACATATCTTGGTAGGAAAAAGATGGCACTTATCCTGTCAATTTTATTTTTTTTTTTTTGGATTTTTCCCCTTTTTCACCCAATTTGGAATGCTCAATTCCCAGTGTGCTTTTATGTCCTCGTGGTCACATAGTGATTCGCCTTAATCCGGGTGGCGGAGGATGGATCCCAATTGCCTCTGCGTCTGAGACCATCAATCCGCGCATCTTATCACGTTGCTTGTTGAGCGCGTTGCCACGGAGACTTCACGCCATCCACCGTGGCATCCGCGCTCAACTCACCACGCGCCCCACTGAGAACAAACCACGTTATAGCGACCACGAGGAGGTTACCCCATGTGACTCAATTTGGTTGCTTAGGAGACCTGGCTGGAGTCACTCAGCACACCCTGGGATTTGAACTAGCGAACTCCAGGAGTGGTAGCCAGCATATTTTACCACTGAGCTACCCAGGCCCCAATTATATTGACTATTAAAAAACATGGCCAACCCCCCACCCTGACCAGCAGTCCTAGGGGTATTATTAATAAAGTTACATCCAGTTGGAGAGAGTTCAGGGACAGGTATGACTTTTCAACATTAAGCCATGTTTCCGTAACAAATAAAAAAATTCAACTCAAGCGATAAAAATAAGTCGTTTAAAATAAACGTTTTGTTAGAAATGGACCTTGCATTAACCAACCCCATTGTCACTGATGTTGAGTCCAACATCAGACTCTGGTGTAGAGAGGTATCAGGTGTATCAACCAGCCTTCTGTGAACCGGGAAGACTGACAGAAGATAAGAATGCCTAGAAGTTCACAGGCTTTGCAGACAAGCTCCTCTTTGCACTCACTAAGTTGCCAGCTCATTTACCATGTTTCCTGCGTTGTTTCTTTCTCTGGAGACCAAACACGGCCAAGTGACACTCTCTCACTATTGAATGAATGAACATTACATTTATATAGCGCTTTTCTGACACTACATTTAAAGCGCTTTACACAGTGAACAGGGGACTCTCCTCAACCACCACCAGTGTGCAGCATCCACCTGGATGATGCAACAGCAGGCATAGTGTGCCAGTATTCTCACCACACACCAATTATTGGTGGAGAGGAGAGAGAGAGTAGAGTTATAGAGCCAATTCATGTATGAGGATTATTAGGAGGTCATGATTGATGAGGGCCAATGGGGGGAATTTGGTCAGGACACCAGGGTTACACCCCTACTCTTTTCGAGAGGTGCCCTGGGATTTTTAATGACCACAGAGTGTCAGCACATCAGTTTAACATCTCACCCGAATGACGGTGCCTTTTTACAGTATTGTGTCTTCATCACTACACTGGGGCATTAGGACCCACACAGACTGCAGGGTGAGCACCCCCTGCTGGCCTCTCTCACAACTCTTCCAGCAGCAACCTTAGTTTTCCCCAGGAGGTCTCCCATCCAGGTACTGAACAAGCTCAACCCTGCTTAGCTTCAGTGGGCAACTGGTCTTGAGCTACAAGGTGATATGGCTGCTGGCCATGATAGGGCTGCTGGCCATGATGACATCGGACAGAAACACCGCTCACCTCTAGATTCCCGACCACATAGATCCACAACAGATGTTCTTAATCAGGCTTTGGCGACCATAAACCAGATGGGAAAAAACTATGTGAGTGAACAAACAAACAAACAGCACGAGACTAGACAAAACAGGTAGCACCGGTAAGGGGTGACGGTATGCCAACACAAAACCTGGCGTCATCTTGCCATTACTTACTGTAATTTACCTATGTCCTTTGACAGTCAGCTAGAAATATAGTGTGCACCCAAACAATCACAAACACAGACATGCACAGACACACACATTCTTTGCAAACATACAAGACCACAGGACAGCAGGGCTCAGTTTTCAACCCTTTATAAAATACACATAACCTACAAGCAACAAAAATGGCAGGAACATATAGCGAGTCATTCTGTTCCAAAAATGATGTTAAAGAATATCACTAATATAACAGAAGTAGAAATTGCTAGATTGTGAAATCAACAAACAGCCACCCCTTCACAATCCCAGCACAAAATCTACAGTACATCTAAATGTTGCCATGGCAACGACAGACCCATCCTATTTCATCTGTCCTCCCTTGTTTTCTGTAGACTGAACAGAATCAGTTTAAAAATCGACAGTCATCACTGCAAATCAAAGAAAAGTGCATATGGATTCAGAATCTCATTTGTTGCAAAAAAAGCACAACTCCATGTGCAGGCACACATGCTCACACATAAGTCTTAATGTAGACAATAATGCTATACCAGGGATTAATGCTGAATAAATGTGCTCTGTGCAGACCCTGTCAAAGAGCGTCATAAATCAAAGGTAATTAGATAGCATTAACCCATTTTCCTCCCTTAGGTGCAATGTGTTTATGTAAATTACACCATGGCAACATACAGGGACGTCTCAAAGAATTTCTAAACAGGTGCAGAGTTCAGTAAGGTGAGAGAAAAAGAGGCTTCCATCCTTCATCTCACTGCACTCTCTCTCTCTCACTTTGTAAACCTTAACTCTCAATGGTACAACAATGAATTGAATCTAATGGTTTGAGTGCAAAAAATACAAGCACCCTCTTGGTCTTTGAGTGTATTAACTATTCAGGGCTCCAGACTAAAAAAATTATTCAGCAGCCATTGGCTCCTAAACTGAATCATTAAGGAGCCAAATGCCTGTTTTTAGTCACCAAATCACAGAATTGCTCAATTTAGATTGCTGTTCAGAAACAAGATAGAAAGCAGAAGAAAAGGAAGACAGCTGAATAGGAGGTTTAATAAACAGTATACATAGTTGAGAAGATAAGTTTGTATTCCCTTTTGTCTCATAAATGTTCACACCCCTTTCATAATTTATACAAATATAAGAGATAATCTTTTTTTTTATTTAGTACTACCCTTCAGAATCTACATTACAGATATTTACATTACATACAAGTATTGTATGCATATAGTAGTGTGTTGAGCATCAATGAATGTTTGCACCCTGTGTATTAGTTGTGTACAAGTCCCTCAACTGTCCTAAGTGTCAAAAGCTTGATCTCATATAAACACACACACACACACACACACACACACATATATATAATTTAAACTGTTTTACAATATTGTCTTAGTCTTTCTTTACTGTTACCGGATGGCTCCAGACACAGAGACTACAAGAGAGTGCAAACTGAATGAAATCCCAGATGCAGTTTATTGTGCTACTCCAATCCCAATAAATAATTACCAGAAGAAGAAAACAAAGTGGTACACAATACGGGACTTTTAATTATACGAAAGCCTGAAATACACATGGGACTCGTATTTGGAAATATCTGCGCTGCCGCTGAGCTCACTGACGGCTGATTCACTGAGAAAATTAATCTGATTCAAACTGCGAACCTGAGCTCCTGAGTTCAAACCCACAGTTCTTTTCGGGTTTTGTTCACGACTCTCTCGCGCTGGGTTTGTTGTTGCGTGCGGTGCAGCGAGCTCGTCAGAAACAGAACGAGATAAATGCACCGCGAGACACACTAGTGCGCGTTGATAACACGTTGAGATTCGCTGATAACACAAGACATGAGATTATTTGTGACATATGGTGCCATTTTACATAAATACTACTTGCAGCTGTTTATGCAGTTATGGTTGGCAATTTTCATGTATTGACAGATGTGATTCTGCCACATGACTGCTGATTCCTGCAAGTATGGAATTATAACACTGAAACTTAGACTTGTTGGGTCATCATACACTGCACTACCATGCACATGCAACATTTAGCCTACATTTATGCATTTGGCAGACACTTTTATCCAAAGTGACTTACACTGCATTTAAGGTACCTACACATCTTATCAGTTAATGCATTTCCTGGGAATAAAACCCATGAACTTGGTGTTGCTAGTGGCATGTTCTACCATGTGAACAACAGGAATGCAAAACAAATACAACATTATCAATATTAGAGCACAATTTGACTTTTTGATGGTCAGTAGACAAAACCATTCAATCAAAATTCCTACAATGCAATTAAAGCCACATCAGTAAAATAATTGTATATTTCTATATAATTTGGCCACTATTATTTCACAGTCCATTTACATATTATTTTTCAATTTATTGTTCACTATCAAGGCAACAAAGCAAAGAAAAAGCAAACAGAACCTAATGTGAACGTCTCAGTATCAATTTGCCAGTATTTCTGTAAATGCAATGTCCATAATGGAAATGAGACAGTTTCACACTGTCCATAGTGTCATAGAACCTCACTGACTGAAGTTCAACTCAAATAAAAAGCAACAGAGCTGTCTGATGGAAGAAGTATTGTGGGAGATTTGTAGACAAATAGAGGGGAGTCTGAGAGAGTATGAGGCCTGTTTTAGCAATTCTGATTTAATAGTTCTGAGGTCTATGACAACGCTGACACATAAAAAAAAATAAAAATTTAAACAAATATATAAACGTTGTATTTCTAAGCCACATGCAAGTCCTATGGCCACATTTCCCTCTGAATTTCTGAAAAGAAAAAAAAAATAAACCTCAAAATCTCTGTGGAGAAAACATATAGGCTAAACACACACACACACACACTAGGAGGGTCTCCAAATGACAGGCTTCAGAGAACAGTATTTTTGACAGCAGATGGAAAATAATTTTTCACAAGGACACTGAGATCAAAAGTCAGTGTCATGGTGGTTTTTACCTCTGTAACATTCTTCCTATTGGACAAAGAATATATATACCTATATCTCCATGCAGAGAGCTCAGTTTGAGACAGACCATATAGAGGGCATATAGAGAGTCAGTATGAGGCTGCTAACACAACAAGCCCATTACACAAACATTGTGTGTGTATCCATCATGTCCAGTAAAAGTGATACAGTGTCATTAAATAAATAAAGCTCTTCTGTAGCAAAGGAAAGCATTATGGGCATTTATTGCTCCCCTAAGGGCTTTCATGGCGTCATGAAAAGGATTATGGTCTGGCGTGTGAGGAGACGACATTCCACAGTCTGTTAAAGGATCTATTAAGAGCAGCAAGCATATAGTTTTCATAGGTCAGCTATAAACAAAGTAACCGCAATAAGCCATAAAAACTATAATCTATTTGTGGATAAACAGCCTATACTGAGAGGTGAGGAAAGATAATACAGATATTCAATGGGAGAAGGAGATCATTTACAGAAGCAGCAAAAGATTATTTTACAAGGTCTAGTCTACATAAATCAGTATCTGTATGTGTGGCAGACAACTTCAATCAGCAAACCACAGTAGGTCTTCTCAAGGACGAACATATTATAGAAACGGTCTACATTTCAGACACTAAACATCCTCAGTAAATTCTCACAATCCACTTCACACTTCACAATGACCATCTACAGTAGCTATGAAATGAAAAACTCCCTTGAAATGACACAAGTCTAATACTTTTATCAGACTTCAGACAAAGTCAAAAAACCCAGACGACCAATATAGACACCTAATGAAGAGTGCTGTGGCTCCAATCGGCTATATGCTGGATGTGTGGTTTACAGTATGAGAAACATCAGACCAGATTCAAGACTAAATCGATCATCATATAATCACAACAGTGGTTTCAGCAAAAATATAATGATGAGTTAGCACGAGAAAACAACACAAGATACCTGAAAAAATTTGAAATGATCAGAGAGGAGATCTGCTTATATTGGTTTTCAGCTTTAATGAATCAAACATTTCTCAGGGTATATATTTCTCTGTAAGTTTGGCGAAGTGTTTAATAAATAGAGTTTCTGGTAAAGTTGCTTTGAAATGTTTAGGTACACAGTATAAGGCACGAATATATACACATCTCCATTAGCACTGTCTTTATTGCCAAACAAGCTACTTAGCTTATTAAGTACAAATGACTAGGAAAACTGCTAATGTTTGTTGTTATATTGCATAATGCTGCATATTATTTTTGTGTTTAATAAAATATATTTCCTCCCTCATTATTGAATCCCAATTTTTGTGTCTTTGTTCACAGTTTTATTGTAGGTCTAACAAATGTATGCCTTATTAACTTATAAGCCTACCTGCTTTGTCCACTGAGGCTGTAAAAATAATTAGATGTCTTCCATTGAACTCATATCAGCCGTATGATGGGTTTCACTTCAACAAAAAAACACAGTTAACATTTTTGTAGATACCAATCAAATGACAAAATTTTAACGTGACATCCATAAATGTAAACGTATGTCTTGAGGTTGCCTGGAGCTGCTAAGAAATTGCTGTATGGCTCAACAGATTGCAGCCACAGCACTCTTCTTTCGGCTTCTATTTTTGTCAGTTGGCGGGAGATAAAAAAAAATCACTTCCGATTTTTTGCCTTTGTTTAAAGAGCAAAAAACTACACGACAGCTTTTCTTCATGTTTTTCGTTGTTAAAATAGCCAAATCTATTGGATATTTGTCCCTGTTTTCCTCATAGGAATGAATGAGTAACTATGGCCGTCACTTTCCCCCATGAGTGAGTGGGGCCTACTTGCAGACTGTATCCATCACTTCCCTACCGTAACACCATAATATACTGTTATATCATAAATCAACAATGAATTTAACTCACCGCACAACTACACTGTTCATTCTGTCCCAGCATATGTTCAATGGGTGCCTAAGGGACCATATGCTGTTAGCTTATCTTTTCGAAGTAAACAGACACACATACACACAGCCCAGCAAGGAACTTTCTGAACAGATTGAATCAAATGAGCCTTTGAAATGTTTGACTTGAGGATCAGGATCTTAATTATTGTGCTCAAACAAGAAGTCCATACAATCCAAAATGAACTTATACTGAATCTTTGGTCACCAACATTAAGTTAGGCTCACTTGAAAATTGCAGACTACACTAGCATTTGAGTATTAATAGTGTTCATGGTGTGGCTTGAGAATTGATCTGAGGCAAAATTCATTCGCTCTAATTGACTTGTTAAAACAGGCTGATGAAGCCATTCATTCTTCTTTACTGGAGGGAACAATGCGCACTCATTTATTAGGTGTTACAGACAGAGTTTGGAGGAGTGGATGATTGTGTGAGAATGTGTGTGTGTGGGTGTGTGTGTTTTAGAGAGTGGATTTAACAATGAATCCTGAATACCATAGGCAGAACACAAAATTTCAACCTGGTCTCATAGTGAAAATGTGACTTTGTTATACGTGTCTCCAGGTACAATTCCCTGCAGTTTCCAGGTGAAATGAACACTAGAGACGCTACAACAACTGTGTGTTTTATTCACTTTCACTCAAATCATGACTTTAATGGCTGATTAAGACTTTATAAATACTTATTTTCCTCTCTATTACTATGTACTACTCCCTGCTATGTTATGATATCCACACACTTTTACTCTAACACATCTTTTGAAAAACAATGCATTTTAATGATTGTATTACAGACTCGCCTTTATACACTTATTCCAATCAGTGCTGTATAAAGTATCCATTTGTCATACTTGAGTATAAATAAATATACCTTCATGGAAATTGACTAAAAAGTTAAAGTAGCTCAGGAGAAAATGACTTAAGTAACTGATATTAAATTTACTTAAGTATCAAAAGTACAGGTAAATAGCATAAATTACGGAACAGTTCATTAAACCCATGGCAACTTATTTGATTGGTGGTGCTCATAATGTACTCACCCTCATGCCATCCCAGATGTGTATGACTTTATTTCATCTGCAGAACACACAAAGATTTTTAGAAGAATATTTCAGCTCTGTAAGTTAATTCAATGCAAGTGAATGGTTGCCAGACATTTCAAGCTACAAAAAGCTTATTAAGGGAACATAAAGTTATCCATACTACTACAGTGGTTAAATCCATGTCTTCTGAAGCGATTCAGTTGGTTCTGGGTGAAAACAAACCAAACTGTAACTCATTTTCACTGAATATCTTGCCATTGCAATCTCTAGACATGATCATTATTTCAAGCTTGATTTCACTTTCTAGTGCTTGACGCATGCGCAGAGCCCTGGGTGGCACTATAGGAAGTGTAATTGAACTTGAAATATGTTGGTCTATTCTCATCCAAAAATCAATTTGATCCGTTCAGAAGACATTGATGAAACCACTGGAGTCTTATGGATTACTCTTATGCGGCATTTATGTGCTTTTTGGAGCTTCAAAGGTCTGGCCACCAGTCACTTACACTGAACTGACCTACATAACAGCAATAACAGTGTTCTGCAGAAAAAATAAAATAAAATTCATACCCATCTTGGATCGAATGAGGGTGAGAAAATGATGAGAGAATTTTCATTTTTAAACGAACCATCCCTTTAATGGTACATTCAAGTCCCATCAGAATGATCATATTTATGGGATTATGGGGCCAATAAGCAACCACCCAGCACCCACCCAGAACACCCTGTCATCTGCAAAGCAATGTGCAAAAAACACAGAAAACAACTTAGCAACAGCATAGTAACAACCTGGCAACCACATACTGTAGCAATGCACCAAAACACACAGCAGAGATCACCTTGATAACTGCATAGCATGCCCTAGCAACCATCCAGAAAACCCTAGTTACCACATACATAGCATAAATGTGTTAAAAAGCAAATATAACACTTTAGCAACCAACAGAAAACTAGTTTTGCTTAAGCAAAGACCATTCACATCTTCATAAAATATAAAAATAAATATTATTGGACATTTCCATGAGCACTGGTAATTATTAATACACATCATATCTTGTTTAAATGTAAAATGTTAACGCATGTGATTGACTTTTATATGAACAGGTCTCCTGGAAAGGCGGAAGACTGATCGCACACAACTTCATTATTTCACAGCTTTCATAAGTTTGTTTAAGCCTAAACTTACAAATTTAATTAGTAGAAAAAAGAAAAAGAAAATTTACTCACATGAGCAGTTTCTTGTCTTCCCCAGAGGAGACAGACGACAGAACATGTAATCTGGCGTGTGCTTCGCTTGTGATTTTGATTCAGATTCATAATTCGCAAAACGAATCATTCAGACCGCTTTTTTAATCTTTTTGTTCAGTTCGAAGGAATCAGATTCGACTCAAGTGATTCTTTCAACGAATCACACATCACTATCGCCGATCTGCATGCATTTTTGCAGGTACTGCTGTTATTTTTTTGCGGTGTTCAGTCGCAAAAGTAATGAAAGGGTCTGGAGAAATTTATCAGAGTAAAAGTATCAATTTTCTCTTCAAAATGTAGTAAAGTGAAAGTAAAAGTTCAAAGAAATATTTATACTCAAGTAAAGTACAAATATAAAAAAACTATACTTAAGTACAGTAACGAAGTATTTGTACTTCGTTACTATACACCTCTGATTCCAATACAAATAGCTTGTGCGGTAGCTCACCTGATAGAGCACTGGACTTACAGTCAGAGGATTGCAGTTCAAGTCTACCCATGAACTCAAGCTGACACGTGACATTACAGAGTCATAGAAGCGACACGAAATGAGGTGACTGCTTCAGAAAATGTGCTTTTTAATTCTGCTTCTGCATTTTAAAACACTAATGGTTAGACTTAGGCAATGATAAGGTAAGGATGTATTTTTTTAACTTCTCATATATATTTTAAAGCACTAATGGTTAAGTTTAGGTGTTGATTTGGTAAGGATGTATTTTTTTAAATGTCTAATTTACATTTTAAAACACTACTGGTTTGGTTCAGGCATAAGTTTTAGGTTAGGGAGGTATGTTTTAATCTGACCAACTGAAGATGCCCCAGATCATAACACTGCCTCCAGAGGCTTGTACAGTGGACACTTTGCATGACGGGTGCATCACTTCATGCGCTTCCCATCTTACCCTGACGTGCCCATCGCTTTGGTATAAGGTGAATCTGGACTTATCAGATCACATGACATTTTTCCATTGCTCTAGAGTCCAATCTTTATGCTCCCTAGCAAATTCAAGTCGTTTTTTCCGATTAGCCTCACTAAACACAGTTGTTTAGTCCCAGTCCTGTAAGTTATCATCACACTGTGCATGTGGAAATGCTCTTTCACTATTAAACATAGCTGTGAGTTCAACTGTCGATTTTTTATGATGTGACTTCAAGCGTTTTAGTGATCTCCAATCAGGATCATTCAAGATTTTTTTCTGAACACATTCTTCCACAAAGCTGACGGTTCACCACTATCCTTCCAGGTTTTAATAGTGCGTTGAACAGTCCTTAACCCAATTCCAGTGATTTCAGCTTAGTTGTTTTCTTTGCTTGATGCAGGCCAATAATTTGCCCCTTCTGAAACACAGTAACATCTTTTCCCTGACCACGGGATCCATCTTCCGACATGGTTGTTGAAGAAATGAGAAGCTACACACTGCATCAGTTAGGGTTAAAAGAATTGTTGCCACCTGAAACATATTAAACACTGCAATAATGATCCAATCATAGGCTCTTAAGTATCTGTTTATTTAAATCCAAATGGCAATTTTTTTTATTTATTTATTTTTTGGCCAGGCAGTGTATTTATGTCCTTTTATTACCATAAATCTCCACTTTCACTTTCACATCTGAAAGTCACATGTGGCACCTGTTTAGTTTCATTTTCACATCTGAAAGTGAATATTTATAGACCCCGTTTCCACCTGGTATTAAGATGCGCTTCGGGTGATCTGATCACATGTGGTCAGCCCTAAATACAGGTCTAAACAGGGTCTAAAACGTTTTGTGATCGGATCATAAAAGCCACATATAGGAATGTGGTCAAAAATGCATGCGTCAACACTGCATTTGAAGTGTAAATGCTAATCCATCCTGTATGCGTCCCAGCAGCAGTGAAGCTCCACCCCTCACCTGTCAATCAACTGCTGCACTAAAACAAATTTAAACTTTGCTATTTACAAGAGGCTTCAAAAGGAAATAACCGTCCTATTGGGAAATTTTAAAAAGCGGATACATACACAATCACAATGACAAGCAGGAACACCTGAAGCTCTTTTAATACAGGTAACCCAGTAAATAATGGATAATTCTGCTTGGCATGTTGCGTTTGTGCTTAGATGAAATTTCAACAGCGCGCCATTTTATTTATTTTTCAGTCTTTTCTGACTTTGTTACGCTTTATTATCATGCAGTAACACTGACATAGTGATTGTATGTCATCATGAAACAGAGACCCTCCCCTCCAAATACAAACACAAGTGGTCAAGGGAGATTTAAGTGACCAGGTGTAAACAGCGATGTGTCTCACCTGACCACATGTGATCGGATCACCCGATATGCATCTTAATAACAGGTGGAAATGACATAATAGTAATTTTTAGGATTTAAATATTGATCAGTTTCTCACCCACACCTATCATATCACTTCTGAAGATGTGGATTTAACCACTGGAGTCTTATAGATTATTTTTATGCTGCTTTTATTGGCTTTTTGGACCTTCAGATTTCTGGTCACCACACACTTACAGAGCTGAAACATTTTTTACAAAAATCTTTGTGTTCTGCAAAAGAAAGGAAGGCATACACATGCGGGATGGCATGAGGGTGAGTAAATGATTTTTGGGTTAACTATCCCTTTAATAAAGTTCAATGTTGCGGAGAGACAATATGCCTGATGTCCTTATGACCCACATAATCCATAGACACCAAGCTTATGATTTAAGCTTATGATTTTTTTCAACCATTTACATGCACCTATCAGCCACAACATTAAAACCACCTGCCTAATATTGTGTAGGTCCCCCTCGTGCCACCAAAGCAGCTCTGACCCGCTGAGGCCTGGACTCCACAAGACCTCTGAAGGTGTGCTGTGGTATCTGGCGCCAAGACGTTAGCAGCAGATTCTTTAAGTCCAATAAGTTGCGAGGTGGGGCCTCCGTGGATCGGACTTGTTGGTCCACCACATCCCATAGATGCTCAATCGGATTGAGATCTGGGGAATTTGGAGGCCAAGTCAACACCTTCAACACACTCTTTGTAATGGTCCTCAAACCATTCCTGAACAATTTTTGCAGTGTGGCAGGGCGCGTTATCCTGCTGAAAGAGGCCACTGCCATCAGGGAATACCGCTGCCATGGAGGGGTGTACGTGGTCTGGAACAATCTTTAGGTAGGTGGTACGTGTCAAAGTAACATCCACATGAATGCCAGGACCCAAAGTTTTCCAGCAGAACATTGCCCAGAGCATCACACTGCCGGCCTGCCTTCTTCCCATAGTGCATTCTGCTGCCATCTCTTCCCCAGGTAAATGATGCACAAGCACCCAGCCATCCACATTATCTAAAAGAAAACATGATTCATCAGACCAGGCCACCTTCTTCCATTGCTCCATGGTCCAGTTCTTACATTCACGTGTCCATTGTAGGTGCTTTCAGCGGTGGACAGGGGTCAGCATGGGCACTCTGACTGGTCTGCGGCTATGCAGCCCCATACGCAGCAAGCTGTGATGAATTGTTCTCTGACACCTTTCTATCATGGCCAGCATTATGTTTTTCAGCAATTTGTGCAACAGTTCTTCTGTAGGATCAGACCAGATGGGCTAGCCTTCGCTCCCCACGCACATCAATGAGCCTTGGGCGCCCATGACCCTGTCGCCGGTTCACCGGTTGTCCTTCCTTGGACCACTTTTGGTAGGTACTAACCACTGCATACCAGGAACACCCGGCCTGCCGTTTTGGAGATGCTCTGACCCAGTCGTCTAGCCATCACAATTTGGCCCTTGTCAGAGTCGCTCAGATCCTTACGCTTGTCCATTTTTCCTGCTTCCAACACATGAAATTCAAGAACTGACTGTTCACTTGCTGCCTAATATATCCCACCCCTTGACAGGTGCCATTGTAACGAGATAATAAATGTTATTCACTTCACCTGTCAGGGGTTTTCATGTTTTCATTTTCATGTATGGTTGAAAAGTTACAGGCAAAGTGATGGAAATTGCTGAAGCCGTGTGGCTGTAAGCAGAGCATGTGGCAGAGACTGCCCTCTTTGTGCATTCGGCCCTGGCGGCCAATATGCCATAAGGAACCCTGTGAAGAGGAAAAGCTTAGCACTCTGTATTCCCAAGCGGTCTACCATCCAAGTCTAACAGAGTCAGGCCCACTTAGTTTCCGAGATCAGTGCCATGTATCACAAAAAAAGCTGAACAAATTCTGGATTCCAGGATTGGTTTTAGTTTGACAAAACTCAACAAATCCAGTCAGGCTTCATTAGGGTTAAGTGGTATCAAGACACACGTTACCAACTTTTTCTATCAATTCAGAGTTTGATCCCGAGGTTATGATTAGTTCACAAGCGCGATCTCGTGTGAGACAGCGTGAGTCACATCTCGCGAAAGAGTAAGCGTGATTTTCTTCCCGCTGAAGATGTTTATGAAAATTATGATAAATTATAAGAATTTAACAGTTATAACACAGCACAAGAGGACGTTAAAAAATATATGATCAATCAAAACACATTTACACAATGAATCATGAATAATTATAATACATTCACACAGCACAGTGTCATGGAATGCAGAGGCAGGACCCAATAGCAGATTTAAAAAGAAAAAAAAGAATTTATTGAATACAAAAAATAAAGGGAAGAAAAACACAAACTCCCACAAGGGGGAAAAACAACATAAACAATCTCGAAGGAGAAAAATACAAAGTAAATAATCCAGGTTGGGCAGGGGAAACAGGGAACAGGACCGACCGGACTGGAAAACAGGAACCAGGGAAAGAACAAGATCGACTGGCAGGACCGACAAGGGAGAACAAACAAGACTGGAAACAAGATGAACTGGCACCAGACAGCAAACACGAGGAGACTAAAATAGGTAGAGAAATCAACAGGTTAACAAGACAGGGCAGGTTTGACTAATAAACTAATAATGGGCAAACAAGGAGGTATGATGTAAAACAGAGAGACACGCGGCGATACAGAAACAAAACAAAGCCACATGCTCTCACAAGAAAACAAAACACCTGAAATGGCATGAGCGCACATCGCCAAGATAATGAGGCAATATACGGCCATGCCAACTGACAAACAAGATGAGGGAATGCGTAGCAACACCAAACAAAGCGATGCCACGCATTCTCACACTAAACGAAACTTGAGCGTACATCGCGAGGCAAACGCCACGTGATGCATGCAGCAGATGACAAAAACAAGACAGGACACCTGTGCAATAGTTTGCCCAAACCCAACACCTTAGACCGAAGTGACCGAACCGCCACACAATATGAAGACAGCTTGCGACCCGGGCGTGCAACGCAACGCAAGCGCGAGGTGCACCCGTGTTCACGAGAGACAGACAAACTTTTGATGCGAGTGCATGTTGCCAAGATGAGAATAAGTGCGATGCACCCACGTCAGCAACAGACAGACATGGAGCACGAGTGTCTGGATACCAACACAGACCAAAACCGAACCAGACAGGAAGGCAGGATCCAGACAATGTGCTCCCAACATGAAACAAGTCAGACCGAAGAGCGCACAGCAGGGAATACAACCGAAATGTGTGCTCACAAAAAGACAGGCAATGAAACACAAGACAGACAATGGACAATAATGCCATGGTCCTGTCAGACAAAAACCCAGACTGACAGAGTGACAGGACCGTGACACACAGAGGATCACTAGTAAATGATAAAGAATTTAAAGGCATTTACACAGCAAGTAGAAACATTGCCGCTGCTGCTAGGGCACGAAAAAAAATTCTGAATGTGATGAAAATATGTGCAACCTCGTTATCTCAACAGCTTGACAGATTATATCAGAAAATCAATGTAATGGGGGGGGGCGTTAAAATGGGAAAGGAGGAGGCAGGAACCGGACGAACCATCAAAGTAATATTTAATGAAAACTTAAACAAAAAGACACAAACATAAACACACACAGCAGTTACATGTGGCTCTCTCTCTCCCGAACTGCCGCATCTGTCTCGTCTTTATCTCTCTCCTCGGCTGATTAGCCCGATTGGGGGCCGGGTGTGCGCACTCACGGCCTGGCCCCACCCTCCTCCTCGTCACAATCAATCATCTCCTTGAGTCCATTTTAATAATTATTAGTTATTGATCCCAATCTAGAGTAAAACTTTAAACCATCAATATAACTTAAAAAAAAAAAAAAAAAAATTTATGCCTGAAACTGGCTGGTCCATAATGCACATCTCCACAATCTGTTCCAATCCACGGAACAGGAGAAGCAGGATCACACTTGGAACACTGAATCTTTTGATGATGGCATCGATTTTTTTCATTCTGTCATTGACTGCCCATCTACTGGGAACTATAAAATACTTTGAAGAGAGAAACTATTATTATTATTATTATTTTTTTTTTCAAAAGAGAAAACTCTGCGGTGTTTACTTCCCACTCAAACGCCAGGAATCAGATGAGAGCATTAAGTTGTTGTACACAAAGACAAATCCCAGCACTACTTCAAGCAAATCCTCCTCATTAAATCCCTATAATGAACTTTCTGATTCAGGGTCACAACATTCACACACCCGCCCACCCTCTTTCAACTGTGTCTCTCTCACTCTTCTCTCTCTCTCTCTGAATGGTGGATATGATATAATGTGAAAGCATTTCCTGCACTGGCCAATTAATGAAAGCTGACTGAGTGATCCCAAAAAGCCATTAGAAACACAGGGTGTGTCTATGTGTCTGAAATCGGTCTGTAGGCTATTGATCATATTTTGCTAATCAGATTAAGGCAATGTTCCAGCCATCAAACCCCCCATTTACTTGCAACCAAAGGCCAGACACCACTATCAGTAGTACCCTGTATTATTCCTCTCTTCTACCACATGGATGCTATACTCACACTTGAGATGTTGAGTGAGTTTGAGGCAGTTTACAGCCTGATTAGGGTCAAAAGGGTACACCACGTGGTTTATACATGTGTCACAGTACTTATGAACACATACAAGACATTCTTACCTTATTAGAGTATGGCGGCCTGGCAAGGTTTATCCCGTCCCTGATGAGTTTATCCCTGATCATTATCTTCAGTTTCAGTTTGGGGTAGATCTCCAGTTCCTTCCGGTTCCCCAGCGTCAGATTCCTAGGTCCCCCCATGTACCCCACAGTGCGCCCGTCTCTGTCGCTACTCTGTTGAGTCCATGACCTGGAGCCCCGCAGCTTGGACTCGTATTGCTCTGCAATGCGACTCGTGTACCTAGGTGAGACCGGGGTCATCGGCTCCAGGGTGAAATAAAGCCCATTTGCAGTCTCCTTGTCGTCATCTTTTAACCTCTGCACAGCGTCGTGAATGCGCTGTCGGTGGTGCGGTATGAAAACTCCTATGGCGTCCAAGTCTGGGTCTCCGATCTGTTTGCAAACTTCCAAGTCGTCGTATCCGTTATCCACAAAAGCCTCGACATATTGACAAAGTTGAAGGGTTTTCAGCCATTCGTAAACGATGTTGGGTCCGTTGGTCATCATTTTGGATGGAGTGCAAAGCTCAGATCTGTAAAAGCGTGTTTACCTTTTTGGGCAGGTGACTCACCCAGCGCGTGCTTTATGTAAATATTTCCATCAAAACGTCAAGCTCATCTTTCACTTCTCACTGGCGTTTTGATAGTAGGGCGGTTTGAATGCGTTTAAACATTCCAAACAAATTCCAAATCCTTTCGTTTATGGAGATAATCTTGTCAAGATAGAGATACACGAATAAAAAAATAGCCGGCAGTCTGATCGTTTATTAATACCGCCAATGTCCAGACTATTCAACAGACCATTCGTTCAACTTGGCATTGACAGTTTACATTGAATAAACCAACAGACCTCTTTCGCCACGTTTAAATTGACATTCACCGGGAGCGCTTTCCTCCTGTTGGCCTCAAACGTGGCAGTTCTGATAACCATCCATAAAGACTACATTTGCTCCCTGTCTATTTCTACTGTTCCTGCAGAAATGCCAAGAGTAAACGTGAATATTACGCACCACGTGGATTTCGAAACGGTCTTCGCGCTCCTCTCACGAGCATCAGTCCCTTGTCTCTGTCAGTGCGGCTCGAAGCCAACTCTTTTCCTCTCCGAAGACAAATTAAACCGCGTCTCTCCGGGTTTGGAGACGAGCACATGTGGTTTCATGAGTTCTAGCCACTATTTGCTGAGCAGTCTAATCGCGTTGGCGGCGCAAAAGATCGGTTTTAGTCAACGGAGCGACGATTGGTGTCGGCACGCACGCGCTGTCAAACTGTCAGTTTGTTAGAGTTTGAGGCAAGTCGCTGCAAAATGCGAAACGCTGGGCTGGTGTTTCTTAAAATAAATATGTATAAATGGAATCCGTCTCGGTGTAATCCAAAACTATGTGAAATTTTTTTTTTTTTTTTTTTTTTTTTGCAAAGCTGAGGCAGGTAAAGGTGCGAGCGAGCTGTGGTCTTGAGGTAACGGACAGGCTGGCATCTCCTGTCAGTCTCGCGCAGAAGCGCGTGCCTCTGTGCTGATCTTGCGCTATAAGAGGATTTAAATCAGGAGCACTGGCATGTGTGCTGCCCAATATTTTACAGTCTCGTGGTGCCCCCTGCCTTAAAATCAGGCGAAATGACTTATTTTGGGCTTAAAAAAAAGTATTTGCTCTCAATGAACATTGTCATTGCTTTGAGAACCAAGTTTTAAAGGGATAGTTCACCCAAAAATGAAAATTCTTTCATCATTTACTTGCCCTCATGCCATCCTAGATGTGTATGACTTAATTTCTTCTACAGAACACAAACGAAGATTTTTAGAAGAATATCTCAGCTCTGTAAATCCACACAATGCAAGTGAATGGTGACCAGACCTTTAAAGCTCCAAAAATCACATAAAGGTAGCATAAATGTAATCCATATGACTCCAGTGATTTAATATATGTCTTCAGAAGCGATATGATAGGTGTGTGGGGGGGGGGGGGGGGGTATGATAGGTGTGGGGGTCTCTTTTTACTAAAACATTTCCATTTTCACTTTCAGAAAGTAAAAGTGGAGATTTATTGTAAAAAAATGATTGAGATATTGATCTGTTTCTCACCCAAACTGATTGCATCACTTCAGAAGACAGATGAAACCACTGGAGTCATATGCATTACTTTTATGCTGCTTTTATGTGATTTTTGGAGCTTCAAAGGTCTGGTCACCATTCACTTGCATTTTTTGGACTTACAAAGCTGAGATATTCTTCTAAAAATCTTCATTTGTGTTCTGTAGAAGAAAGAAAGTCATACACATCCGGGATGGCATGAAAGTGAGTAAATGAGAGAATTTTAATTTTTGGGTGAACTATCCATTTAAAGCAGGAGTCAGAAACCTTTTTGACATGAAGTGCCATTTTTAATTTTCCTTGTTAATCACTGTATGGACAAAGCAAACCCACCAATGATTTTCCCACTTGTATGTATTCACTGTAACTATTTGTACTTGTTCTAACCATACAATTTTGTTTTGTGGGGTTAACATAATATATTAAATATTGAACATATTTATTCATATATTGATTACTTTAAATAATGAATATTTTTACTTAATAAATAAACCAGTTTATTTTGATGTTAAGTTTTTACTTAATTCAAACCAGTTAATTTTGATGTTACCATAATTTTGATGTTCCTTAAGCGGGCCCTGTGGCTTAAGCCCAGGTAAGCCCACGCATTAATGCGGCCCTGGCTATAATTGTAAAATAGTATTTTAATGTTACAGATTGGCCCCATTCACTTCCATTGTAAGTGCCTCACTGAAACCCAGATTTTTGCTCTTTTTTTTTTAAAAGAAATAAATTTTTGTGCTTATCATTGTTATGACACAAATGCTGTCAATTGAGCTTAACTTGTCTTAAACCTGAAATATTCCTTTAATACATCTTATTTTTCATTACAAATTACATTATCAGTATAAAGTTTGAGTGAAAAATTGGGCAAAACCTGATGATCCATGTTATCCAGCATGATTTGTGAATGTTCCATAGAGCATCATGAGTGCTTCAGTGGAAGTAAGGAAATCAGACCTTTCGTACAAAAGGAGTTAAAATGGTTAATGACACACATTTTTCTTATTTGATTATTGACATATACATTTTGTAGTGTCTTAAATATTTCTTCTTATTTTTATGTTTTTCTTTATAATAAAACTGTCAACATCCTGAAACCTACATTTGTGTCATATGCATGTGTACATCATAGTATCAGAGCAGTTTCACAGTTTGACTACTATTTTACTTAGTCTTACTACTCCTCCTGGTGGCATTTTATAGTATAACATCATTCCTTTTTAATCTTTCGGTGTTCATTTTCGTCCCTTGTTACATAAACTGTATGAATATTCTCATTGTTTTGAGATACTATATCAGCAAACATGAACTATACGAAGGAATTGTGCATTTTAAAGTGGATCAGGACTAAACAATTATCAACAATAAATGAAATAATTACCAGTGAAATTAGAAGCACACATTTTTAGACCGTTTTTATTTTCCATTGCACAGTAATTTCTATCTACAGAAATTCTAAATCGTTTGTGGCAGCAGATAATCATAAACATCCATGTGAAATTTGCATAAAACTGTACAAGAAATTGGCTACAATGAGAAAATACTGCAACCTACTAATAACCGTTATATTCAGGACAGAAAATGAATGAGACTTTTCTGCATGTTAAAGGTGTAATATTTCAGGTAAGAATGTTCTGTTTGAGACAAATAAAACATTTCACTGAAAGTCAACATGAAATATTATAAATTAAAAAAATAAATTAAAGCAACAGGAAAATTCAGACATCTTGTTTTTTTCTTCTTTTTTTCCTCCTTGCTCATGAAAGATTATAAAGGGCAAGCAACCAGGTTCACATCAACAGTGAATCCGAAACCTCCATTAACAGATAAACTAAAGGTGTGATCAGTACATTGTATTGGTGGTTTCTGAGTTGTTTGAACACTAAACTTTTTACTGACATTTAAAGCATTACAGTTCAACACGGCTGATTGGATACTTTGACAATGACATAACCTGTGACATCAAAGTTTTCCACACGAGTCTTGCAAAATATTTTTTGGTTTTTAAGTGTAAATATCAACCATCTTGGGGCTTAACATGTATTTTTAAACTGGTAAATTGAATGCACATAAAAATGTATGGCAAATATTCTCTCAAAATTAACTGCACTGGTCTTTTGACGACTATCACTTTGTTGATGTTAAAACCTTTGATGCATTTTCAGTGAAACTCACTGGTCTGCTCACTCACATTTAAAAATCACCCTGTTGTGTCAATGATGGCGGGAACAAACAGACCACACGACCGAAAACAAAGATATGAAAACAAATAAGAGAGCGCAATATATAATAATTTCTTATGTCCTCAAAATACTTCCTCCTCAAAGCATATATAAAAATAATTTTTCAATAACTGATGATGATTCAAAATATGACAAGGATATCTATTCATGGAAATACAGTACTGCAGAGAAAAATACACATTTTACAAATATAATTTAATTAGTTAATTAGGAGAGATGAGATTTGAGCAAAATATTCAAAAACAAACCTGGTATTCAGAAACACTATAACACCATGGCATGAAAACACATCTACAGAGAATATAGAGTCTAACACAGAGAAACATATATAGTCTGAAAGAGATTGGCTTAATTTGTTTTGTAATTTTTCTTTGTTGAAGTACAAAACACACAAAAGGCTGACTTCACTTGCAATGGTAGCACACAGCCAAAAACATCAGGAAAGACCTCAACACAGTTACTGGTGGAATATGCAGTGGTACTTTAGACACAAATAGCTGTCACAGTCAGTGAAATACATAACTCAATGAAAGAAAATCTTTGGCGTTTGAAAAGATATGGCAACTGTCTTAGGGTCAGTATGGCCACTCCCACTCTCAATTTATAGTCCCAGATTGTCAAACTATTTCATTCACAGAATGGCAAAAATTTTAGGCAGAGAGTCAAGAGAGAATACATCGATATAAGCATCTTGAATGACAATGGGTCATATGAGTCAATGCAACATATATAGCAGCATTTCTTGCAAACCACACATAAGATTGTACAAATAAATATAATGGCACTAAAATGTGGTTTCAATGGAGAAATGGAACAGCTAGCACTCACCATAGGTGAACAAAGGTGCTTTCATGGATGTAGACCGTGTGATAATAATGTCTTGAAGTAAGCTATTTGAATCTATACATGTCAATCTATGGCAATGGAGACTTATAGCCAAACTCAAAATTTGCATTACCCCTAAAGCACTAGTGTGAAACCAGTATCGTTAGACGAAATTGTTAGCTGATATTATCCTAACATTCAAAACGACAATGAATAATGATCCCAAGTGCAAAAAAAAAAAAAAAAAAAAGAAACTTTATGCCCTATTTCACACTTATAATCAAGTCTCAAGTCACTGAAGATTAGGTCTTAAGAGGTGGTCCAATTGTTCCTGATTTGTGAGAGCCATTTCCAAACAGTAAGTGCTTTTTTACTGAACAAAAGAAATGGACCATTAAATGACCCAACCAAAATATTAACAATAGTACAGTCTCTACATGTTAAACTACATTTTCTCTGTTAAAGCTGTTTAATCTATGCAGTATACAGGGAGGCGAAATCTTGTCTAATTAACAAAATCAAATCCCATAGCCAACACTGAAGAGCCTGCAACTTAATTTTCAGTCTTAAGGGAGCAACAAATGTTCTAGCTATTGAGGTCTACATAGCTGTCTACCCAATGATTGATGGATAACTTTTAGATTTCAACCATATATTTGCCTACTTTCTTCCACATCTCTGTCCAGACCAGATATTTCTGTTCCAATTTTCATAGAAAGTTTACAAATTGAAGCATCTGTATAATGTATCACATGAAAATACCATCGGCAAATCACTCATGATTGATTTATAAATAGTTAATTCATTTATTCATTCGTTTTCCAAGTAGATGCTCCATTTCTATCTCATTGATCATCTGACAACTACTTATAAACCCTCTTTAGATGGTACTTTAATGTAAAGCATTATTGTAGTGATATTCACAATAATTACTTAAAAATATCACCCAAAAAGCATTTTATATTTGGACATTTACAATTGATTGTACAGGTTATGTCTATTTAAAAAAAAAAAAAGAGACTAATTTGGAAAAAGGTCAATTTACATACACATATTGAGTACATTTTAGAAGAGGATAGATGTTCTCTCTTTTTCTGAAAGGTTTGCCTCCATGTCATGACATCATTTCCTGTGAATGGAGCTCTTCCCATGCTTCACCCAGTGTCCTCCATATTTAAGTTTTACTTTTGACAGTCAGTAGCAAATATGGCATTTATACAGACTTTAATGAGGATTTATTTAGAATTCTGTATGTGTATGTGTATATATATAATTTTTTCCACTTTTTTATATTTTGCGATTTTTCATGGTGTTTGTTGTTTGTTTATTGTATTTTTTTTTTTTTTTTTCATTGAGTCTGTCTTTTTTTGACTACTTACTGCTCTCCAGTGTGGGAGGCAGAACATGACTGCAAAAAAAAACAACAGCACAAAAACACTTCAAAGACTGAGAGAAGAATTGGAAATTCAGGGCCTGCATAGCCCTGCCACCATTGTAGAGGATTAGCAATATTAAACAAACAAACAAAAACTGAAGAATGGACATCGTCATGGAATGGTATTCCTCAAATTTGGGCCTCTCTCAGTCTGTGCCTCAGTTCTGAAAGGAGACTGTATTTAATATTGTGCTAGGAAAGAGCGAGGGATCCCACTGGTCCAGCAGAAGAGAGATAATGAGAGCGAGTGGGAGAAGGAATAGAGATGAACAAGGCTGTGTAGGACAACTCCTGAGTCCCTTTGGGCTCTGGTGTTTTCCGAAGATCAGAACTGGTACCATTTCTTATCCTTACACTTTAGCATCATCTGCAGAACAGAGTGAAAACAGTAAAAAAAAAAAAAAAAAGAAGAAAAAAAGGAGATTATAGTTGGAGATGCTTAACACTGTCACACTGCTGAAAAGAGAATTATTGCAATGTGTAAATGTTTAGCTATATTTAAAAAGTGAGTCAACTGTTACTGGAGTTAGTAATCATGCTGTACCTCATGAGCATGTTTTGAGAATGTGTCTGCACTGGCCAACATGGCTGCTGTCCGCTCTTCCACCTCACTCAGTTTTTGTCCTCTCTCATCCAATGCTATTCGAGCTCGAGCTAGATCACCCACAATGCCTGATGCTGCCCCCTTCATGCCTTCTATCCCCCCAGGACCTGGAATGTGCTGAGCGAGACTGCGTGGTGCTTTTCCGGCTCCTGTCTCCCCAACTGAAATAAAAGTACAGAAGCACAGGGGAAAAGGAGAGGAGGAAAACATTTTACAATTGAGGCAACTGAGAACAAATAAGCTTTCGATTAGGAAAACACCACAAATAGTGAAAATGTTTATTAAAATGTACATTAAGAACAGAGCACATTGGTATAAGTAACATAGAGGTGTACATCTAAATGGACATTCCTCTGTTTATGGTTCGCAATTACCTTTTGTGTGCTTCCCTGAAAGCAGTCCGTTCTCAGGAAAGCACAAAAGATATTATCAGACCCATTATGCATATTAAATACAGAATATGAGTTGTTACCTTCTGGTAGATGGTACAGGTTGCCACCTACTTCAATTAATGTAAAATGGATATATTTTGGGAGACATATAAATTTGCTGAAGGATTTTATTTTAGGTATTTGATTGGTCTGTATATACAAGGTATTTATTTTTATTGTTTATGACAGTGAGGTTTACTTAAAAATTTCCATGCAGAAATTGCTAGTAAATTTAACAGACGATATTTCAAGTAAAGGCTACACATAATTCTTGGTGGTTTTAATTAGAAATTCTTAAGTAAAATTTATTTTGCAATACTCTATTTCAAGTCAATTTGACTCACTCTTTGTACATTTTACTTAAGCAAAGTAGCACTGAATTAAGCCATGCTTTTATAAGTGTACAAACATTTCAGTTATTTTTTTAACATAGTTACAGTATATACTACATGACACAAGGAAGCCTTCCCCAGGCATGCTTAATGCATGCTATGTAGTCTATTACACAACATCGCCTTGCTTTAATGGCGATAGCAACTAAATCCAGAGCTGCACATGCAGACCTGAACACTTGGTGCACAAAACATGATGACGGTAACAATCAACAGATATTTGTTTTTTGTTTTTTTAAATATATATATCATAAACAGTTAATTTTTTGAAGAAAATGAAATACAGAGTTCACAAAACAACAAGTTACCAAATGTAACAACAAATTAAACTATAAAACGGCATAAATTAACTAGCAAACAATGAAACCATGCAAGCTCATTAATTATTCAAGCTCAGTGCATGCTGGGAACACTAGCATTGAAAAGTTAAGTAAATTTGACTTATTTCATTTACCTGTGAAATGTATTCCAATTAGCACATAAATATGACATGGGTTTCTACTTTAAGACTGATACATGATGATGCATTGTAAAGTTAATAAACAATCATAAATAAAATTAACTTGTAAGCTAGAACATACATTGTTATACAGTTGAATTGAGTACAAATGTTGAATTTACGTAACATTTTCAAGTTCACGCTTAAACTAAGTTATTCTGTGAAAATAATAATAATAATAATAATAATAGGGCTGCACGATTATGACGAAAATCATTATTGCCGATTATTTCCTTTGATACTGTAATTGTGATTATTCATTTAGATTAATAGAATTTACATTAAAATACTTATTATAGTTATTTATACTTACAGTATTTAGTTGCATGCCATATTCTTTATGTAGGCTATGCATCAAAACAACTTGAGAACTGTGTTCCTAAATTGCTTTATTATTTTAATTGCATGAAAAACAAAAAGTGTTGGGAGGCCTGGGTAGCTCAGTGGTAAAATACGCTGGCTACCACCCCTGGAGTTAGCTAGTTCAAAACCCAGGGCATGCTGAGTGACTCCAGCCAGGTCTCCTAAGCAACCAAATTGGCCCAGTTGCTAGGGAGGGTAGAGTCACATGGGGTAACCTCCTCGTGGTCACTATAATGTGGTTCGTTCTCGGTGGGGCGCGTGGTGAGTTGAGCATGGTTGCCGAGGTGGATGGCGTGAAGCCTCCACACGCGCTATGTCTCCGTGGCAACGCGCTCAACAAGCCACATGATAAGATGTGCGGGTTGGCGGTCTCAGACAGGGAGGCAACTGAGATTCGTCCTCCACCACCCACACTGAGGCAAATCACTACACAACCACAAGGACTTAAAAGCGCACTGGGAATTGGGCATTCCAAATAAAAAAATAAAAAAATAAATAAATAAAAAAAGTGTAATTCACATTTTGAATAAATTGTACATAGTATAATTAAGATGGTGAGCATTACTTATATGCTTTTAGCCTAATTTAAATGCATCAGATTTGCCTGTGCATTCATGCACACAATGGCCCAAATTTTCTTTGCCGCAATGGGAGTACACCTAAATGGATTTCTATAATTTACACTTTTCACATTTATATAATTGTGACAGCTGCAATTGTAATCTCGATTATTTTTTTCAATTAACTGTGCAGCCCTAGTAGAAAGTTCATAAATCTTTTCTGCTATATTTACTTCACTACTACAAAAAAAAAAAAAAAAAAAAAAAAAAGAAAATCAGTGCATTTGCTAATGTTTTATTTACTACTTTTATTTATATTAGCCACAATGTATCATGTTTGTGCACAGTCCTAGATAAATGTATTTGTCTAAAAGAGAACTCACAGAGCTCTTCTCTGTCTAGAGACTGTGCTCCTCCTCCGAAAAGGCCCTTAAAGAATCCCTTGTTAGGAGCTTCTGGCGTCTCCAGTGGAGTAAACAGCTCGCCAAGCATCTCCTGTTACACAATCCAATTATCAGCATCATCATCATTGTCATTATCATCATCAATATTACTCAGTACAGGAGCCTAGTAGAACAATCCTTGAAGATGGTTTTTCTCACCTGTAGGTTCTCGCAAACCTCCTGGCTATAGGTGATCCTCTGAATCTCAGTAGGGGAGGTCAGGTACATGGCCTGGCCGAGGTTGGTGAAGCCAAACGTTCTCGCTATTCGCATATCTGTCAGGGGTAGGTAATTTACATCCAGCAATGGTCTCAACCCTGGCAGACTGAAAACAGCATGGCACAGAGAGACATTTCTTCAGCTCTGGGATGTCTCACCTCTTCTATTATTCAAGAGCTGCAATGCTGAGCACCGCGAGAGCACCATTAAATTACGGGAAACAAGCATTAGAGATATTTGTAGATGTTATCTACAATAAAACCCCAAGGTCTCCACATTTGATTGTTACTTTGACCTTCCTAGTGACAGAGACAGACACGCAGATGTTTGTCTGCTCTTCTGTCATCTTTGAAGATTTATAAGCCAAAGCGATTTGGAGAGCAATACAGTGATTATATCTGTGTTGCAATAGCAACAGGCCCCCGGCTCTGACTTTGCCAAACAGTAGAGCAAGATGACAATATTCTGTACTAAAAATAGCTTGACTTCAAAATTGACTATGTTTGCTGTATCAATATCTGGCTATAAACAATCCTCCACATCAGTGAAAAAATCCCCAGGCAGTGTGCGGAATTAACAACACTTTGAAGGCTGATCAATTTGCAGTCCTGAATAGTGATTGAATATTGTAATATTAAAAAAGCAGCATAATGTATTATCCCAGTTTTCCCTGTTTAATCGTGGTGGAAATGCTTCATGGCATTTTTTTTAAATTTATTTTAAATCAGAACACAATCCTAAATGTATGCATGTAAATATTCTCATCTGCCCAACGTTGAAGGAAATTCCCTCACCTGAGTGTCATAATGTGTCCATTGGCACAGAAGCAGGCCACACAAATGCCAGCGTTTATCTGCACCACGTCTGCCCGCAGCACAAAAGATGCTTCGGTGATGTTGTGTTTGAATACACAGGTCTGAGAGGGCAGGATTATCACTTTGGCCTGTTTCTCAGAGCACAACACGGCATACTGGTTTTCATTCAGTTCCTGGGAGGTGGATGGGGAGACAGACACTGGCCGTCTCTTACGGACCTTGTCCCGCTCCTCTCCATTGGTTGGGGCATTGGGTTCATACCATGGCTCATAAGCAGGAGGGAGAAGAGACCCTGTAGAATCTAGAAAGGCCATCCGTAGGATGCTGCCCTTCAACCTGATAAGAGTGCCTGCATGGAGGTGATTAAGACGTCAGTGTCAATCTTACCCATCAAATTAAAGATCTGCAGAACTAACCTCAGGTGTGTGTATGTGCAGGGCTCAACAATAAGGATGGCCCAAGGCCAGTTGAAGAAACTTCCACTTGCCAGTGCTGCTGTGACATTAAATCTAATATTTGTTGATCTTGAACATGTGTTTTTAAGCCTTGCACACTTAAAGGAATAGTTCGCCCAAATATGATAATTATCTTTTTCTTATTTACTCACCCTAATGACGTATCAAACTGGTATGGCTTTCTTTTTTTCTGCGGAACACAAAGACATTTTCAAGGATATATAGTAGGGCTGCAACTAACGATTATTTTGATAATCGACTAATCTATTGATTATTAGAACGATTATTCGACAATTCGGGCGATTATTGCAATGATTAATCATTAGTTCTTAACCGACTACTCAGCTTGTGACTCGACTTAAAAGGTTGTATTAAAAGTGCTTACTAACAATAAAGAGGACAAAATCATCTTTTAAAAATACCTCTAAATGATATTCACTGAATTATAAGGGAAACAATTACTTAGATTTTTATTGATTAATTCATTAAAGAAATTCAATGCAAAAAATCCTATTGTTATCAAGTGTTTTTGTCTTGCTTTTCATTTAAAATGATCTAAAAATCCTTAAAACAAGATACATTTACTTGAAAAGCAACATATGAGATATTTAGACTTTAAGAGAATGTATCAGAGAATGTATCTTGAATACAAGTGTATTTTTTCACTTGTTTATACTTAAGCGAGTGCAGTAAAGACAAAATATACTCATATTCAAGATACATTCTCTGAAAGGAAGCCTAAATATATTATATATTGCTTCTCAGGTAAATGTTTCTCGTTTTAAGGATTTTTAGATATTTTAAAATATTGAAATATTGAAAGTTATATTCAACATTCACCAAAAACATTACATGTACATAAGGAGTTTTAAATATTTATAATGGAAAACAAACCAAAAAAGACAAATTTAAAACCAATTTTTTTTTGCATTGTATAATGGGCTACACTTTAATAAAGACTACACTATCTCACCTTTTTGGTCACTTCGATTCATCTTTAACTCACAAAAAACTGATTCTTAATAGAGCTTGAATATCTGATTTTCTTCATGATAAGATACACACTGTGCCACATATATTATGGCTGACTACGTCGCGAGCCATCACGTTATAATCTAACTGCAGCAAGTACATGCAAGTGATGAGCATCTCTGCGTGAGACAGTGTATCAGCTGGAAGAAGTTTGAAATTCTCTATCGCTGTTTTTCACGCGACTCATATAAGTGGCTCTGAGTGCACAGAGAAATGCCAGTTTCGGAGTTTGTGCTTATTTATACAACCTGCTTCCTTATTATTTGAACTTTAATAAGGAATGCATTAAAGATATAATGCATGGGTGTTTCCTTTTAAGACGCTCTGACAGGCAAGTTTTGCTCAAGCAAAACGATGACACTGCTTCTGTATTTACTTATTTTTGTATTATAATGACCTCATACTTTGCAATCTATATCACCTTAATCTGTTTGGAAAGTTTGGAGTGCGTCTGGGCTGTGAGATGTGTTTTCCTTCTCTCCTCAATCAAGCGCGAGCTGAAGTGCTGCTCTCCCATGTCATCATTAGCGTTTCAAATGATCTCATGTTGTGTTAAATGAGATAACGTTGACTAATCGTTTCAGCCCTATTATACAGTATGATGTGTTTATATCTATACAATGCAAGTCAATGGGGTCCAAAACTTTCAAGCTCCAAAAAGGACATAAAGGCAGCATAAATGTAATCCATACCTTTATTGATTTTTGTCACCCAAACAGATTGTATTTCTTTAAAAGATATGGATTAAACAGCTTGAGTTGTATGGATTACCTTTATGTTTCATTTATGTCTTTTTTGGAGCTTGAAAGTTTTGGATCCCATTGACTTGGAAATGAACATGTCATATATCTATCAAAAAATCTTAATTTGTGTCCCGCAGAAGAAAGAAAATCATTTCTGAGTTTAAGACGGCATAAGGGTGAGTAAATGATGAGAGAATTATCATTTTTGGATGAACTATTCCTTTAAATTGTCTGTGATGTATTGTACATTGCTGATGCAGATTCTGCTTATTTTAATGTCACCAAGATAATGTTATCCAGCTAGCTAGCATAGATGAGATTTCAAAGAATGCCTTGCAATAGTCATGAAGGCATCAATTAGAATGGGCTGAAAATGATAAACCAATCAGTTATGTTTTGCATCATATGCTATTGTTTCCAGCAAAAGGGTATTTATAAATTCATAGATTCATGGAGTAATTTAATGTAAAGTAAGTTGTATAATTTCCAGATATTACTAAAAATGTCATATAAAAAACAAACAAACAAACAAAAAAAAAACAAAAAAATGTATCATTTAATGAATCATTTACTCTTAGGATAAGTTAAAATGTTGGCAGGGCAAGTAAAATCTGACCAGATGGCTCAACCTGGCCATCAGAAAAATTCTTTATTGCTTAACCCCAAAGTATATACTGCAGTTTTGTGCTGACTCACCACAAGGGGAGACAATTACTGGCTGCAGAAGTCTCTGTTCTCCAGCAGAGGGCATGTTGAGGGAGATGGCCAGCACTGTGCCCAAGGAGGTGCCAACCCATAAACAAGGTGTAAGGCCACCATCTGCTTTGCGAGTGTAAGTCTCACAGAAATAGAAAGATGTTATGGCCTCTCGTGATTCCTTGTCAATACTGGCAACGCTGGAGCTCCGGGAGCGACTGAAGGAGTTGTCCCTGTTGTCTAGGGGTCCGGCAGCCCGCGGGGCACATACAGAGAGTAGGACAGTAGGGAGAAAACACAAAAGGTAAAGCCCCCACTCCAAGATGACAACCAATCAACAGATAATGAATCAATGTCATTACATTTTTCCCATACTGGTGTAGCAAACATTCTTGAGCAGAAAAATTATCATGATTTCCCCCTTTTTTTTTTTTTTTTTTGCATTTTGTGGACTTTATGTACAAGTTTTAACATGCAATATTCTCCTGTGGTGAAAGATTGACCTTGACCATGTTGAAATGAAGCAAACTCCAGTTTGAGAGAATGAGACAAATGGTGTTCCCAAGATTGGGATGACCAGATGCCCTCTTTTTCCTGGAACACATATTTTAGACCCTTTTACCCATCCTCGTTTATTTGAAAATTGAAAACATAATGATCTACTAAAATAAATTAACACAGGTGTGGACACAGGTCTATTCCTGGAAAAACTAGACTTCTGATCACCCCATCCAAGATGTGTGTGTGTTCAGTCTGGAAATTAAATACAAATAAATAAATAGATAAAAAATGGAAACATCACAGGGATTTAAAAAAACCGACCATTTTGCTTCCATGATTATAAATTAATATCTTCCCTATTTAAAACAAATATCTGAAATTCTGTAAAGGTTAAATAAAAAAGTCTACTAAAAGGAGAAAATATGTAGTGGGGAAAGATATTTACAGTACATTAAGCAACCTCATAGAATGAACGTTACTATAACAAACATTTTACGTATTCTGTTTATGTGCCGCATTATGTTTCCGCAGCTTCATGGTGAAATTAACACTAGAGACACTACAACAACTGTGCGTTTTATTCACTTTCACATAAATCACGAATACAATGGCTGATTATGACTTTAAAAACACGTATTTTTCGCTCTGTTACTCGCAAACTGCTATGTTATGATCTTGAAACACTTTGACTCTAATGCAACATTTGAAAAATTATTAAATTTCTAAAGCTTGTATTACTGGCATACCTACATTTACAGAATTATTCAAGAGGGATTCACTTTTGTGGTAGCTCAACTGATAGAGTGTTGGATTTTGAGAGATTCGAGCCAAAAGAAGAGACAAAAGTGTTATAGAAGTGACACGAAATGACGTGGTTGATTCAGAAAATGTGCTTTTCATGTCGTATTTGCGACAAGAACACTATCGGTTAGGTTTAAGTGTTGGTTAAGGGTAAGGATGTCTGTTTTATTCACCTCTCATTTATCTTTTAGGACACTATTGGTTAGGTTTATGCTAAAGTTTTAGGTTATGGAAGTGCATTTTACTCATTAAAACCTCCAAAACCTAAGATTCACCTTAAAAACATCATCTGATAATAACATAATTTCACTAGCTTTTGGCGCCCCCCCCCCAAATGTGTAATACAGCACGTAATTTTGGTTAGCAAAAATGTTGCAATGGTCATGTACATTTCATTAGATCAGGCTGACATTAAGCTACACAATTGATTTCCATTTCAAACCATCAGATTCCAGACAGTACTCTTTAAGGAATTCCCGAAAAATCGCCCCTGCTGGAAAATGATGACAGAACGGAAATTGATACTGAATTAAATACTAGCAAATGCTGAATTGGCAAATGTTGACTTGCACATTTCAGGATAAGGGTTAGGAAGACTGGCAGATGACCATTCTTCAGAATGGCTGACTACATGATAGAAAAGCAATGAATTTAGTCACGCTTATCCAAAACATTTATGGAAACATTCATGACCTTTTCATAAACCAAAGTTCCTCAGAGGTATTTGTCTATGTCAGACCCAAGAATATATATGCCTGTACATCACTGGGGGCTTTAAGACATTAAGAAAGGGACAGTTCACTCAAATTTGAAAATTATGTCACCATTCATTACCCTCTTGTTGTTCAAAACTCTAATGACTTGCTTTCTTTTGTAGAACACAAAAGGAGGTGTTAGGAAGAATGACAGCCTCAATCACAAATCACTTTTATTGTATGGAAAAAAAGATGCAATGAAAGTGAATAGTGCCTTATAGGCTAAAACTCTGCGTAGCATCCCATTTTGTGTTCCATGGAAGAAAGAAAGTTATACAGGTTTGGAACAAAATGAGGGTATGATGACAATTTAACATTTGTGGGTGAACTAACCCTTTAAATCATGATTTTCAGTAAGGCTGAAACAGTGTTTTGTGAAAATCACTAGACAGAAATAGTTGACTTAAAATCAAAGTCAAATTCAGATAAACCACAAAAATAAGATTTTTGGTGAACTACATTTTACAATCATGTTTTCCAAAGGCCTTAAAAGAATGCACAAACTTTGTGGGGTGCAGTATAAGTCTTTGGCTAATTGACATGAGATGTTCCAAAAGAATGAGCATGTGGACTCTCCAGATTCTGACAATGTGCTGATGGACTCCACATTCAAAAGCTATGTAGCATGAACACAAAGTCAAGGCTTACCCAAGTCTGGCTTTAGCTCAGTAGGCAAGCTTAATTTCCTTGACATCTTTGCTGGAAAAAAGAGAACACTCCTCTTTACAAACATATCAAAGCCTCAGTATAAGGCATGCAGTGCTAGAACTAGTTGTGCTCGAATAAACCAGACAGCATAGCTGAAGTTTTTTTTTTTTTTTCATCCTGAGGGGACATACACTGCAATATTTTTCAGCAAGTCAAGACAAAATGCATAATGCTGCATGCTGGACAAACAGTACTGGGATGTAAATGGGTGTAATTTGGCCAAACAAAGCCATGAAAGGAAAATAATTACCATCCAAACAGACAAAACAATCATTACCAGCATCCCATGCCATGAGCATGCACCAGACAGGAGAACACTGGAAGTGATGGCGTATGTATATGATTTTGTATACTTTGTATGCCCTTGCCCCATAGGTCTTTTATTTATTGATTGTATTTAGTGTATTAAGCGTAGTCATCCCAGATGAGCATGTGAAAGATACTTTGAACTTTATCCTCAGTTGTTTATAATGAGCTCTGCAGCCATCAAGAAAATCATTATGAAAGCAAAAAAAAAAAAAAAAAAAGTTTCACATCTTTTCTATGCAAGATTAACTGAAATAAAAAATAATAAATTATCCAAAACTGCATATTTGCATATTGCATATTAATAATACGTAATAGTCAGGGTTCCAACATCTTTTGAACAATGAATTTCCATTAACTTTCCAGTCATTCATGGTTACTAAATAAAGGGCCATTCACATGGAATGTGTCCATGCATTGAGAAAAAAAAAAAAGATGCAGTGCAACATTTAGAACAGAATGTAGTTGTCTCAAGACATGTTTTTAAAAGTTGTTTTAATGTTTTAAAAACGTGACGCTGCTGTGCAAGACAATGAGAAAACGGTAAGATTCTGAAAAACAGCTAGACAGGGCGCAATGATCAAAAACATCCTTCTAGTGCATGTTTACTCAGGGGAAAAAAAAAAAAAAAAGATTAAAAACGGAGGGAGATGGAGGCAAATGTTCAGTGTGAATGGCTCAGCTTAACTAGAAAAATCAGTTAGCTTTAGAAATGTTCACGACTTTTCCATTACTTCCATTCGTTTTCTTTATTTTTATTATTATTTATCGGTTCTATTTTTATTATGTTTTATTGTAAATCACAAATGTTATATTTCTGATATTTCCTGGTGGTCCAGAACTGTGGGAACCCTGAATAGTACTTCACAAAGCATAAAAGATGATACCAAATACCAAAGCTGGTTGCAGTGAATTTAAATAAATTTTTCTAAAGGTTTCATTTTCCTCAATTCCATACTCACTATCCCATGCTGAGATGTACGGACGTAAAGAGACAAGTGCAGAAAGACAACAAATTAAACCTTAATTCCTGACAATTACAAGATGCAGTCACCAGTGTGGCAAAGGAGAAATTTCTCAAGCAAATTACAAAAATCACCACAAGCACGTCACCATGTCACATGCGTGCTACATAAATGTAGCATGCAGTGGAAAATTCCATCAGGTTTATTTGGCAGCTGTTTATTCAGTAGCTGCTACTTCCTCTGTTTTGTTCATACATTAAGACAGAGACAGTGTGGTTGAACAAAACTAGTGGAACCTTTTCTACACCGATATCCAACCTTACCTCCTCTCCCTCCTCCATTGTAGAAGTGCTGATGGTTTGACATCAAGACTTTTTGGAAGGAAGTAAAGCATATCAGCAGTTAGAGATATTTTACTCTTCCTGGGAGCAACATACAGAGTAGGAATGAAGGACTGTCATAATGTGAAATGCATCGATCTAGATTTTTTTGTTGTCGTTTGTTATGCTTTTGTTTTGGCTTTTATTATATGGCAATCACAATCATTTGTTCTATATCAGTCCATGTTAAAGGTGTTAAATCAAGTGTATGCTGCTACAGTGTTTGCACAATGATTGCATGGACCTTCTTTCAATATTTGATGATCAAACCACTTGCTGAGAGAACAGCTGCAGAGGTCCTTGCTCTAACTGAAAAAATCATTTTGGAGATACATTCTCATTCTGTTCTGACCTTTAGAGCAAATCTTATCTCTATTTTGAGATCTGCCCCAGTCCCTGTGTGTGAATGTCATGCTCTTTATAGGAGGTTTTTAGGTTGCCTTCAGCTTATCACGGCACCTTCAGCTTTACTAGAGAAACTAAATACAGAAAATGCAAAAAAATGCGTTTGAAACTTTTTTGCATTTTATACTGGAATCTTAACAACAAAAAACAATGTTCATTTGAATAATGAGAGCAAAATGTTGCTCTTTTTCCCTCCCCAGAGGAAGACTTGGTCTTATAGCAAAGGTTAAGAACCTGGAAAAACAATTTCCTGAAAATGTATTATTCAAAGTCATTTGCGTAACATGAATCTGAAATGTTACCAAAAGTTCAGGGTAAAACCTCTGCAAATCTTCGATTAAATATTTAGTTACACAATTCAGTGACAGTACCCTAAAGCAATCAATACCTCATTAAACAGCAGGCGAAAAGCACTCTTAACGAAGGGCTTAGTGTTACAGTACTTTTACAAGCATTGGTTGTCTAGTAAATTGAATGAGTCTTTCCTGCCCACAAAAAAAGCTGTCTTGCTCTGAGCCAGCTAAAATAAATTTAAGCAATGGCTACATTTTGAATGATTTTACATATATATTTTCAGAAACCGTATCACTTTCTAACAATTCATCTAGAGTGTGGTCAGCACCACCAATTTAACTTTTTATTTTTTTTATCTTCACTTTGATACACTTATTATGGTTCCCTGTAAGTGTCTTGTTTAAGGGCACAAAGGTGATCTGGGCTGCTCTCCATGGAACATACTTTCGGGGGTTTGAACCTACAAGGCTCAATATTTATCTGTTTCTCACCCACACTTATCATATCGCTTTTGAAGATAAGCATTTAACCACTGGAGTCTTATGGGTTACTTTTATGCTGCTTTTATCTGCTTTTTGGACATTCAGATTTCTGGCCACCATTCACATGCATTGAAAGGACCAGCAGAGCTGAGATATTCATCTAAAAATCTTCATTTGTGTTCTGCAGAAGAAAGAAAGTCATACACATCTGGGATGGCATGAAGGAGAGTAAATGATGATAGATTTTAAATTTTTGGGTGAACTATTGCTTATAAGCTGTGTAATTTCTGTGCCACTAGTGTCACAAACCATAATAGCAACAATAACTAGATTCTTTAGGTTTTCTGAAGAAAATGTAGACAGAGCAATGTTTTGATAGCACCACAGCGCCAACATGTTAAAAATATACATATATGTAATATATAGTATATAGTTGTCTCTGCATAGTAAGCTGGGATAGGAGAGAGTATTTTTACATCGTAAAAATGACACTCTGGCTTTTAGTAATGAAGCTTAAGCTGTGATTTTAAACAGTATTAATCTTAAATTAACAAATGAACAGAATAATCGATTGTAATTCTGAAATGCTCCCCCTGTGGTGCAGACAGCATCTGGTTTTCAGCAGGCTCAAGTGTCAGGACTGATCAGTTTGTTGGTCATAGGGGCGGTATGGATTGTGTCATGTTCTGAGGGATGTTTTACCTGAGGTGGGTGATTTGCAGTGGTCCTCTGAGGTGGCTGAGCCCTCATTAATGTCACACAGCCCTGTAGAGAAAGAGAGGCGTCATTTATGAGTGGCACAATTTATGCTTGGGGTACTGTATGTCATTATATATTTGGAATGTGTGCAAGTATCAATTGTGGAAAGGCAGTCTATGATGTATGACAGTCAATGTTAGTATTCTTTTCATTTAATGGTATTGGTCGATATTGGATATTCAGTGTGGACTCTGGTTACTGCCTTCTGTATTTATTCATCTTATATTGATTGTTTAACTAAATCAGTTTCAGACCACACACAAACACTCTTGTATAATAGTTTATAGTTTTTCAAGGACTATTTAACCAGAATCCTAGATGTCCCACCTATATAATTCTATAATTCTCATTTCCATCTTTCCTACTGTACATTATAATGCTGTGATGGCACTATGCACTTGAAGCATAAAAAACTATTTAATATTTAGTGTTTTAATTTTCTTTTTTCTTTCTTTCTTTTTTTACATAATAGTATAGATTTATAATATTGGCCAGTTATTGGTTATCAGCCATAACATGAAGATAATTAACAGCTTTTCAAACAGATTTTCAGTATCGGTGCACATTAGTTGTATTGTTGCTCTGGTCTATGAATTGAGAGGCAGATGGGCAGACAGGAGCCGAACCCAGCTGCTCTGATCAGCACTCTCCCTGTGTGCATATCCAACAGAGCCCAGCCCCCCTGCTAAATATCACTCATTACCCCTGACACAAACACCCACATGCACACACAACGGGTAATCTAACAACCAGTTTGGTGCCATGTGACAGCAATCAGCAATCTTACTACAACCACTAGCAAAAACTATGGAATCACCACACTTAGAGGATGTTCACCCAGCTATTTCTTACTTCGTAGCAAATAAACAAATCACAGATATGACACAAAAATTTTTTGTTTAATAGCTAAACATTCTGGTTTTCTGAAACATCCCTCAAACAAATTAAATTACATTATTTTAATTAATGGCATATTTTTTTCCAGATCAAGTAGAGGAAATAATTATGGAATCACTCAATGTTGAGGAAAAAATTTTGGAATCACCTTGTAATTCGCATTTCTAAAACAAATACCAGCACAAGTCTAAAAATGCAAATTAGTCTGCAGTTAAAAGAGAATGCTTACAGACCTTTACGAGCTGTTGGACCTGGCTAATTGAAAGTAAACATGTAGAGTTGTCAATTGATGGAAAGGATAATAAAACTCCTTCAAGAAGGAAATCCAACACGGAGTGTGGCAAAAGAAGTTGGTTGTTCTCAGTCAGCTGTGTCTAAAATTTGGTGCAAGTATAAAAAAAATGGCAAGGTTGTAAAAGGAAAATATACAGGTAGACCAAGGAAGACGTCAAAGCGTCAGGATAGAAGACTCATGGAGTGTGGATGATTGGATGAAAGTGATATTCAGTGATGAATCATGAATCCACATTGGCCAAGGCGATGATGCTGGAACTTTTATCTGGTGCTGTTCTAATGAAACTTATAAAGATGATTGCCTGAAGAAAACAATACGTTTTCCCCACTCATTTATGATATAGGGTTGCATGTCAGGTAAAGCAGGGTTTCTCAAACATTTTTGAACCAAAGACCCCTTTCATAACCCCAGATTCTCAGTGGACCCCAGTCCCACCACCACCATGACAACAAATATGATATTATTTACTAGAAGTATAAAAATGATCTCAGGGAGTACCAATAAGTTTAAATACATACGATATGAAGCTTGCAGTATGGCCGGGCACTGCTGTCCTTTTGTGTTGAGATTCTGTGTGCAAAGTGTTTCAATTACATTTACATCCAGTGACTTTACAGCAATTTACAAGTGAGAAATGCAACAATACAAACAATTAATATCAAAGACGGCACAAACAAACACCATAAAATGAAGTTAGGGAGACCGTCCGTTGCTCAGCTGAGGCTTTAGCACCATCCGCAGGACGAAACATCACTGAGAACACTACAAAGCTCAAACAGTAGCCTACTGATTTTTCATGAATTATTATAATTTACACATGAGCAAAGCACCATATTCTTCTGAAGAAAAATAAACAGTTGAGGATCGATTCATTCACTTTCTTTGTTACTATAATATCACATTGTTTAGTCATTTTTTAATAATTAAACAACAGTAATGATACAATAACACAATTTAATCATTATTTAATGTTTCAAATTATTATGTCATTGTTAACTGTCACTTTTTGCTTTTCTGCAAATAAAAAGGAAGAAAGGGAGAATAAAAAGTCTTCAAAAGTAGGCCTATTCCTACAACTCTTTTCCGTTCGGCAGCAGATGGGATGCGATTTATTTTCACATAAATGAAAGTTATGAGTTATACTGAAGTGGAAAATAATATATACTGCATAAATACAATGAAATTAACTAATACTGGCCACTATTAGACAGATGATATGTCTAAAATAAGGGACACTGGAAATATATGCATTTGACATTAAGCTGGATCGTCATTTGTCATATTATACTAACTTGTGATATTATACTAACTTATTCTAACTTCATATTATACTAATTTATACAAATGCCAAATCAAATTCAAGTATGGAGTGCCACAGGGATCAGTTTTAGGGCCTCTGCTTTTCTCCCTATATACTGTATGCTCCCCCCGGGAGACATTATCCGGACCATGGAATTAGTATTCACTGTTATGCTGACGATACACAACTTTATATTTCTTTAAAACCCGACAAAATTTCACAATTTTCTAAATTAACAGTGTATAAATGATATCAAAGAGTGGATGGCTAAAAATTTCCTTCTACTCAATTCCAATAAGTACGAATTATTGGAACAAAAACCTAAAAAAAATAAGATGCTAGAATATAATCTGACTCTTGATAGATGTACTGTAATGTCAACTTCTACAGCAATACATTTAGGTGTTATATTTGATAGCAATCTAACCTTTGAAAAACAAATTTCCAATATTTGTAGAACTGCATTCTTCCACCTCAGAAATATTGCCAAGTTGCGACACGCTATCTGTTTCTGATGCCGAAAAAATAATTCATGCATTCATGACCACAAGACTAGATTATTGTAATGCATTAAATGGTGGATGTCCTGCAGGTTTAATAAATTAACTTCAGTTGATTCAAAATTCAGCAGCGAGAGTGTTAACTACAACCAAGAAATCTGATCATATCAGCCCCAATTTATCAGCTTTACATAGGCTACCTGTTAAATTTCGTATAATTTTACAATTCTGTTACTTACAAAGCTTTGAATGGGCTAGCTCCAAAGTACTTAAGTGACCTTCAATCATGCTATAATCCATCAAGCTCACTACAATCGCAAAACTCAGGCCTGTTAACAATACAGAGAATATTAACATCCACAAAAGGAGGGAGATCATTTTCGCATTTGGCTTCTAAACTATGGAATAGTCTTCCTAGCAGTGTTCGAAACTCAGACACACTCTCTCAGTTTAAGTCTAGACTAAAGACTTATCTATTCAGCCAGGCATAAACCTAATTTATCCCATAATTCATAGCTATGCTGCTTTAGTTAGGTCTGCTGGAACCGAAAACACTTCTCTTATTCTTTAACCCTGCTTTAAATTGAATGGCATCTATGCTAATTTTATTCTATTTCTTTCCCTGTCTAAACCTCAGGATTATATCCTGCCAGATCCATCTCCGTTCCTGCCTGATGTCCGATGTGTCGCTGAGTGAAGATGACCAACTGCAGCATGTGCCAGCCAGACTTCACTTCAGTCTACTAAGACAGACTTCACACAGGATGAATTGATGCAGACTCAAAGACTTGGGATTCTTCATGAGCCAATACCTGAAGCATGGGCTCAGGATGGAGTTCACCAAAATTACCAGCCATAAGCTTCCAGCCGGACTGCGATGCTCCTCACTGAATGATATCAACTTGGTCAAAGGAGGGACAACACTCTCTTAAACTACATAGAAAATGAATTAACCACTAACAAAAACCTTCATCAGCCAAAATCAAAGGACAATGCTTCTAGGTTGTAAAACTGTAATCATGGTCGTTTCCCCGATAAGTAGTATATTTCAAAGTCAAATTCTTTTTTACAACTTACATTATTTATGATTCTGGTTGAGAGAGCAGAGCACGCCTGGTGACATTTTGCCTACACACATACAGTGTGCAGCTGTGTGCGCAGAAAGCAAGCAGGCGGGTGGGCGGGCAAGAGAGAGAGATTTAAAAAAAAAAGAAAAAAAGACTGCACACTTAGGGTGCTTCTGAAATGGAAGGCTGCAGCCCAGTCCTTCTGAGGCTGTAGGCTAGACTCCTCCTCAGCACTCAATGCTAGAATGAGACAGTCTAGTAAGTGTGCATGGCAAACCATAAGCTTAGAACCATGTGATATTTTACTTTGTTTAGAAAGCCCATATACTTCAGAAAATGAGAAATATGTCCTTAATCCCTTAATTATTGTAGCAAAATGTTTATTCACAAAGCTAGAATCACTCACAAAAGCCTTAATATAATACATTTTGCAACATTGATTTTAGAATTCATATTTAAACCCTTTCAAATATGAAAAAACAGAACCCTAGATTTGTAAAAACTATAAAAAAAATGTTTAAAGCTTTTCAAATTCATGTAATTGCCCTTTTATTAATTTTTAATTATTTATTTATTTGTACTTTGCATCTTCTAATTTGTTGTACTGTCTAAACGTATTTTTCTACATATTGTCTTGATGCAAATGTGAATAAAAACTTGAAGAGAGAGAGAAAAAAAAATTAAAATAAGCAGCGTCATAAAGGTTTCTGCCTCCGCGGTCATGCAACTCATTTTCCACCCTTTTTTAAAATAATTTGGGACATGTGCAAAGATTGTGGGTGATTGAAGGCCACAAAGGATACACCCAATGCATCCTCCAAAATATGGCAAAGAAGGCTGCAAAACGAGGCTGCCTTCCAAGTGTCCTCACAATTGAGATGGCCTTCGACGGTGCTTGATGACATGACAGCTGAGATATCCAGCCTAACCAGGCTGCAGCCAAGCTCCCTTAGTCTGCCGCTCTCTGTCAGAATAATCATGTAAAGACACCTGAACACGAAAACTGGTGCGGAGTATCAAATACACAGAATGTATGAGAGTCCTATCTGCATGTCAATATGAAGAAAGCCAAATCCCGGACATTTACAGCCAATTTTGAAATCCCGGCCGGACGCTTTTTTCAGGTCCAAAAAAGAGGACATGTCCGGGAGAAAGAGGATGTATGGTAACCCTAATATCAACTCAATGACATGGCCAGCAAACAGTCCGGATCTCAATCCGATTGAAAATTTATGGTGGAAATTGAAACAATTGGTCCATGACAAGGCTCCATAGCTGATCTGTTAACCGCTATTCAAGAAAGTTGGAACCAGCCTGATGGAGAATATAGTTTTTCATTGGTGAAGTCCATGCCTAAAAGAATTCAGGCCATCATAAAAGCCAGAGGAGGCTTTTTTTTTTTTGTTCCTCAACATTGAGTGATTCCATAATTTTTCCTCTGCTTGATCTGGAAAAAAAATATGACATTAATTAAAATAATGTAATTTAATTTGTTTGAGGGATGTTTCACGAAGTCAGAATGTTCAGCTATTAAACAAAAATTGTTTTATGTCATATCTGTGATTTGCTTATTTGCTACGAAGTAAGAAAATGCTGGTTGAAAATCCTCTAAGTGTGGTGATTCCATAATTTTTGTCAGGGGTTGTATCATGTGTCAAGATGCAACTCTGCCTTCTACCAGCAGGGGTCAACCTACTGTATTCCTCTGAGTGTGCACTGCTGCATGTGCAGATGAAGATTTGTTGTTAAAAGGCTTACTGTGTTAATAATGCAGTGGGTGTAGCTAAAATAGCAAAATATGTTAATTAGATGTCCACATACTTTTGGCCATATGGTGTATGTGATCGGTTTATGGAGGAAAAGCATGTCTGTATATGCATTTGTGTTTGAGTAAATGCATAGCACACCTCCAGAAGGTTGTCGGTTCTTGCGGGGAGATCGCGGTTGTCTCTGGTAAGGGTCATTTGAGCCATACAATTCCACAGTTCCCAGATTCAACAGAACAGTCTTCTGTAAGTAATCCACAACTGCTAGACCGTTACTATTGCCAAACACCACCCTATGACACAGAGTGAAGAGACATATTCAATGCATAGACAACAATGAGCTCCTTTGACATATACACATATGAATCTTGATATAATACAGTGTAATTCTGCAGTACATTCTACCATGTTTCAGTGCATATACAAGCAAGTGCACTTTGCTACATACAGATTAAAGGTGCTGTAAGCTATTTTTTCATGGAAAGGTACGCAAAAATTGTTCCTACTCCCTGTGAGATATTACTAAAATAAGTGTTGTGAGTTATCTCACCTGTTTCTGTGACAGCTCTAGGCTCTGTAAACAGCAAACACAACAAAATCGTGTCCGTGCACCACAGACAATGATGCTTCGACCGCAGGCATGACAGTCATTTAGCACTTTCTCATAGCGTTGTAGTTACAGCGAATTATTGAGACTTACTGCCATTTTTAAGCCATGTTGTTCATAACAAATGTCAGTTGAGGGCGCTATTTTGCTGCTGCTGTTTTTAACAACCATTTCTGCACAATGTCGGTCTCAATAAAGCTCATTTGGTATCTTTGGAGTGCGGGATTTTGGAAAGAGGGGGCATGGCTAATCCAACGGCTCAGTCTCGTGGAAGTAGAATGACTAAAATCGCTTACAGCACCTTTAAGTTTATTCAGTACTTGATTGTTAAAGATTCAGTACAATCAATTCAGTGGGTTCCAAAATTCTGAGATCACAAGAGATAATGTTTCTATTTTGTATTACTTTTCTAATAAAAAAAAAAAAAATAAAATAAAAAAATTCATTACAAATTACACTCACTGAGAACTTTATTAGGAACATCTGTACACCTACTTATTCATGCGATTATCTAATCAGCCAATCATGTGGGAGCAGTGCAATGCCTATGATGCAGATACAGGTCATGAGCTTCAGTTAATGTTCACATCAACCAAAAAAATTGATATCAGTGATTTCGACCATGGCATAATTGTTGGTGCCGGATGGGCTGGTTTGAGTATTTCTGTAACTGCTGATCTCCTGGGATTTTCACACACAACAGAGTTTACTCAGAATGGTGCCAAAAACAAAAAACATCCAGTGAGCGGCAGTTATGCAGATGGAAACGCCTTGGCCAGAGAATGGCCAGACTGGTTCGAGCTGACAGAAAGGCTACAGTAACTCAGATAACCATTCTGTTCAACTGTAGTGAGCAAAATAGCATCTCACGTCGAACCTTGAAGTGGATGGACTACAGCAGCAGAAAACCACGTTGGGCACTTTATTAGGACCATAGTGTTCCTAACAAAGTTCTCAGTAAGTGTATATTATCATTATTATAATTTAAGTGAAAAGCTGAATTTAACAATTTACATGATTTTAGGATTTCTTACTAGTTGGTATGCATGAACTACACACGTTTATGCAAAACCTGATGATCCATGTTTTCCAGCATGATTTGAAAATTCTACAAAGACCATCTTGTGTGCTTCAGTGAAACCAAGGAAATCTGACCTTTTGAACAAAGGATTTAACACGGTCAATGTCACATATTGCCTACATTTCATTAGTAACTTAAAAACAGTGTAGAATTTTTAATATTTCTTCTTCATTTTACATAATATCTTTAATATTTATTTTGTTTTAAACTGTTTCAAAATTTGACAGAAGTTCCAGATTTCCACTGTTGTCTCATAATATTGGACCCCACTGTACTTTGAGTGTAAGCATAAAGTTTAATCTGAAAAAAAAAAAAAAAAAAAAAAACAGTCTGCAGCATTTGGTGTTTTATAGTTTTAAGTGCTTAACCACCTGAATCTAGAGCCTTTACAACCACAATACAAAACTGATAGGTCTTAAAATCTTGAAGTGACTTCTCCATGCTTCATGTGACTCACAAGCCATAGCAGGAGTTAATGGCCAGGCTGCTGATCTGCTGGGGAGGCTCTCCACTGACCCACACCAGCTGTACCACCAGCTCCACCTGATAACCAGGAGACTGCTTCAGAGGACTGCTGCGCACCCTGAGGGAATGGGACAGAGAGAGAGAATAGGCATGAGATGAGACTGGGTCACAGACAGAAAGGCAGAGCTGAGAACTTGTCCATCAAAAACATAAAATATTGAGTGATATACATACTGTATGTTACTTTTATATTACATACAAGGGATGGGCAAAAGTATAAGAGTATTTAAAAGTGATTGCTATGGTTGATCATGAAAACACTTTCTTGCACTTCAAAACATTTGCATTGATCAAAATTCAGTAACAGCTAAACTATATGGCCAAAAGCATGTGGACAGTCCCTTCTTATAAAAGGATCTGGCTAATAATTGTGCAGTTGTGTACAAAACAATGAACTGATAGTTCACCCAAAAACAGCATCATCTACTTACTACCATGGAAACCCGTATGACTGCCTTTCTTCTGTGGAACAGAGAATGACAGCCTCAGTCACCATTCACTTGCATTGTGTGGAAAAAATATGTAATGAATGTAAATGGTGATTAAGACTAACATTCCACAGAAGAAAGAAAGTCATAGGGATTTGGAACAACATGAGGGTGAGTAAATGATGACATAACTTTCCTTTTTGGGGGAACTATCCCTTTAAGAAGACAAAATGCACATCCATATTACATACAACTATATGCAGTACATGTACATATCAAGGCAAAGCAACATTACTTTAGACAGGGTACGTTGTCTCTCATCCCATCTGACGAGTTGCTGCTAGTGGAGGGGTGTGTCTGAGGGATGGTGGTTTGTGGACTGGGGGAGGTGATTGGAGTGGGAGGAGCTGTTGTCGGATCTCCACCTCCTTCTGGGGATTCCAATTCATTCAACTCGTACTGTAACCTGACCTCTAGTAACTGTGAAACACACACACATATATACACATGTAATTGATGCCTATGCACCTTAGCACAGATGTGTATAAATCAGCTAAACGCAGTGAGTTAACTGATGCCCATCAGTGTCACTATTCTTAATTTGAGGCATGCTAATTGGTGTATGTGTGTGTGTGCGAGTGAGTGTTTCTATATGCGTGAGAGTCTCAGGACTCATGGTGCTAATAGGTTTAATTTGCCCTCATTATACACAAGTGTGAACATTCTGCTGTCAGCAGCAAGATGGTAACTCGCACGGTTTTTCCCACATGTGTGCTGAGCATGCGCCTACGCAAACAAATCAGATGCAGTCCTGTGAGCCCCTCTGCAACGCATGAACTGAATCCAACATGTGTCCCTAAAATGAGTGTGCTTGTGTTAGACATGATACATCCAACCCCTGATTCATTACAATCCTTGTTATATGAATCATGTATTTATATGTAAATAAGTTGTGTTGATTGAGCTATATTTAAGCATTAATAAACAACTATTGCTTAATTACTTCAGTCTTAGCACCACCATATGTAAATTACAATTTTTCACAGATATAGTTTTTAATAATATTATCATAAGCGCTCATTTACTTATGAGTCACAGAACCATCGATATGCAAATATAGAGCTTGCAAAAAAAAATGTAAGAATGCAAAATGAATGGAGTATTCATTATTCAAGCTCAATAGACAGCTAGATGTCGTGAACATTAATTAGAACAGCTATTGAAGGCTTGAGGATTTAGTTAAGCATCTGAGTAACAACTGTTCCTCGGATATCTTTAGTTGGCTCTGTAGACTGCACATACACTGAACACATGCACACACACATTCAAGTCACTGAACAACATCTATTTAATGAACAGATTTTATATTATTATTATTATCATTATAAGTCATGGTAGTTGTCAGAGAACTAAAATAAACCGAGACAGTGAGAGGGGAAGGAGTAGAGAGAGAGTGAGAGAGTCTATAAGGGCACCATTACTCATTCCACAGCAGAAAACATTAACTAAGTTTTAAGTCAAGAGGAGAACCTTGCTTTATGCTGATAAACAACACTTTTATAAAAACAAATACAGTTACACAATAATACAATAAAGTGAGCGCACACATACACACAAACACACACACATACACATTTTTACCTGCACCACTTCTGTCGTGATTTCCTGTTTGCTGAACCTATAGATGATGATGTGGGCAGAGACGCCAGCTACGCACAGCATACGGCTCTCAGGACACCAAGACATCAGTTGAATGGCAAAAGGGTCCTCGTCCACAATCTCTGTGCTGGGTTTCTCCTCCTTACATCGCGCCTTCTCAAACACCTTTGCTGTCTTCAGCTTGTACAGTACCTGGAGCATTACTGAGCACCATGGGAAATGACATTTACAAGGAGTTCCCTCTAAAGTCAATATAAAATTTAAGTAAGGAATATACAGTATATACAGTCAGCCGGTCTTTACCGCAAAATAAACCAAGATGGTGATTAGGGCTGTGCAATATGGATAAAAATATAATCGTATCACGATTTTTTGATAGATAATGCTATTGCGATTTTAATTGTGAATTTGGCTTTACATGTTTTTCCTTACATTCAAAAATGCATTTCAGTGTTCAAAAACAAATTTCAGGAGGAAAGAAATTGTCTTTGCAAAAATTATTGATGATAGCGTTGATTATTTTTGTGCCGTTTTGTTTTTCTTTATTGTTTATTCACCCTCCTGATTTCTGTTTTGTTCTTTCACTGGTAACTTTAATTGCAATGCATTCTGACTGGCGAGATCTCATCAGTGTGCAAAAGATGTGCACCAATCAGAATGGCGAATTACATTTCACAGAATTCTGATTACAAAAAAGAAATAAAATTGCAGCTTGCTGCGATTTAGCAATGGCACATGCTCATGTCTTGCAATAGTAATTAATTGTGATTAATTGGGTTTATTTTGCAATAATGACTGGCTAACTGTACATTATCCCACTTACTGCATAACTTCTTACCAAATGATTATGAATCATTAATTTAAATGAAAAATATTTTTTTATGTTAGAAGAGACCACAAATGGATATGAAAGATATCAAACTAGCACAGCTATACAGAAAATCGACTGGGACAACAGTCTATTATACTTTAAATAAATGACCACAGAATGCCACGATTTACCAATCAGAATATTATATTCCAGAGAGCCATGTAATAAAGTCTTATAGCCTCTAGATTTGGACATTTTATGCCTTGGAGGATTAAAAATATGATGGGAAATGTTTTAATGCCCCTCAAATGCATGAATGTGTTTTGTCCAATTTTTTGTGGCCTCTAATCCACTGACTCCAATTGTTCAGTCAAAGCACAACAATATTAAATGGCATAAGATTAGCCATTCTGTTTTAGCAGGATTAATACTTCCTGCCTAATTAGCTTTAAACAGTGGTGGACAAAATAAGAGGAAATTTGAATTTAAATGAGCTCCTGCCATTACAAATCTATTTTAATATAAAACACTGCGTTGGCAACCTTGGTTGTATTTGTAATCTGAAGATATGTCCTTTAGCAGCTAAAGGAGGCACAGGGACTGTGGAAACCAAAGTTTGTCATTCTCATAGTTTAAACAAGGTCAAATGCCATTTAAAGGTAACCCTCTTATGGTATACCATAAAGCCTATGGTATTTGGGAAATTAGTTTGTGTGTGTGTGTGTGTGTGTGTGTGTGTGGGACTGTGAGTTGTGTGACATTATAAGGTCAGTTCCCATTTGGGTCATAAATCCTGGAGAATTAGGTTATCGATAAGGTAACTGATGTTTAATGTCATGCGTTATACTCCAACAGCAAAATCCCTCATAGAAAGCATCTTAGTCAGCAAAATCAGAATTTTAATTGGATATTTGCCAGGAAATTTAGACTTACTGAGGAGTTGTTATAATGTCCTGATCAAATGTGCTTATTCATGTAGCTGGTAAAGCATGGCACTGGCGACGCCGAAGTTATGGGGTTAAATTCCCAGGGGACACACAAAACTGACAATATGTATATACCTTGTGTGCACTCTAAGTTGCTTTTGGTAAAGTGTTCTGGCAAAATGCAAAAAAGTAGCATAAATTTGTTTAAAGCAAGTTTATAGAACAAGCTTTGAAAAATGACTGCACTGCACACATTTGTAAATAGCTGGGCTGTGATGCATATGCATTTAGTAAGTGGTAAATGAGGTAATTATGAAGTCAGAAAGGCTCAGTACTCACTTGCTGAAGCATCCCAGAACTTCACTGAACCATCTGCATGCCTGAGAGAAGAGCAGAATAGCATTTTTATTTCAACTCAGTCTCTTACACTTTCATTCACTAACCCACATAAGCTCACTTTCACACTGCCATTTATCCAAACAAACCACAGCGATAAGCAAAGTTGCTATGTCAGATAAAAGCCAGTAAAGAGATGAGAGTAAGTGCTCATCCCACCACTGTCAAACCCACAAAAATACTGAACAAAAAAGCTTCTGTCACCCCATGGGTGATACATCAGAAAATGCTTACTTTTTTGTTAACCTTTCTTTGTCAAACTTCCCTTTCTCTACTTGGGTTGGGAATTGAGAACCAGGAATTAAAGGATTAGTTCATACAAAAATGAAAATTACATCATTGTTTACTCACTCTTATGTTGTTCCAAACCCATTAGAGCTTTTTTTCTGAACACAGAAAAGACACAACTGCTGTTTTCCATACAATAGCAGTGGAAAGTGTCTTAAAATTGCACAGTATTATAAGTCTTGAAAAGGCATATGATCACTTTGTATGATGAACAGACCGAAATTTAAGTCACTATTTACTTTCAAATCAAATCATTGATCAACTAATGTATACAGAGCTCAAATCAAATATGCTGACACCAGAGTATGTGAGTAGAGTGAAACGGCAACAATTTCCCCTCCGCACTCAAAGCATTCTATAATCACTCCACTCCAGCTCCACTCCAGGTTTTCCATTTCCCACTCCCCATTTGCTCTGTGCTCACTGATAAAATAAATCCCGCTCTGCATTCTCTCCATGGCAAAATTTGAGCCTAACTATCATTCCATTGTAAAGTTATTTCAGAATGCTTTTAAATATCACAAATATTATTAGATGAAAAATAAATTCACAATTCTAGGATAAAAGCTTCAATGTGCATTATTGAAACACTAATATTATCCCAAGTCTATATTAAATGATTTTTTAGCTTTAGTTTGATGTCAGCATGTTCTCTGGAATTGGCAAAGCAAATAAATGACTAAACAAGAAAAATATTACCAAACGAATCTACACCCACTAAAAAATGTATTAGGAACACTATGGTCCTAATAAAGTGCCAAACGTGGTCTTCTGCTGTTGTAGCCCATCTGTCTCAAGGTTCAACGTGCTGTGCATTCTGAGGTGCTATTCTGCTCACTACAATTGTACAGAGTGGTTATCTGAGTTACCATAGCCTTTCTATCAGCTCGAACCAGTCTGGCCATTCTCCACTGACCTCTCTCATCAAAAAGGCATTTCCATCCGCAGAACTGCCACTCACTGGATTTTTTTTTGTTTTTGTTTCTGGCGCCATTTTGAGTAAACTCTAGAGACTGTTGTGCATGAAAATCCCAGGAGATCAGCAGTTACAGAAATACTCAAACCAGCCCATCAGTCACCAACAATCATGCCACAGTCAAAATCACTGAGATCACATTTTTTCCCCATTCTGATGGTTGATGTGAACACAATCTGCCTGACTGTATGCAGTGCACTGCTGCCACATGATTGGCTGATTAGATAATATCATGAATAAATAGGTGTACAGGTGTTCCTAATAAAGTGTGTGTGTGTGTGTGTGTGTGTATATATATATATATATATATATATATATATATATATATATATATATATATATATGTATATATATATATATATGTATATGTATAGATAGATAGATAGATAGATAGATAGATAGATAGATATAGGCCTATGTATTATTGCCCTTTCTTTACACAAACTTGAACAATATTAACAAATTGATAAGTTTAATTGGTGTTTAATGTAATAAAATGTAAATTCTATTTAATGCAGGACATAATACAGTTGTGATGGCAACACATAAGGGTTACACTGTATTTTACAGTGTCCTTATTACAGTGTAATTACACACGTAAGTACTTAGTAATATTAATTAGCAACATGTACTTTCTATAGGGTTAGGGTTAGGTTTAGGGTTAGTTGCTTGTAATGACTTTTGACTTGAAAAAAAAAAAAAGACCTGATAACAAGGACCATGTAAAATAAAGTGTTACCCACATTAGATTAGAATGATGATAGGAGTATTCAAAATATTGAATACGAGAGAGATATGTATGACTGACTTTCTGATTTTCTTCCCACGTGTGAATGAACACTTTATTGTGTTTTCTGGACACATGCTTTTAAGAATCCACAGCAAACCTCTGGTTATGGTAATCACCTCCCCACTCGCATTGTCTTTCAACGTCATTACTTTTTGAAACACATTTGTATTTTTTATCACATTCTTTCTGATAATATTTCAGAAATCCCATCTTTCTTTCATGCCAATATTGCTAACACTGTGCTTAACACTTGGTGAATTCTTGCCGCATTATTGGTAGTTAACGTGATGGAGCGTTACTGGAACACTCATGGAGCGAGAGCAAACAATGACGCTCCAAATAAAAAGAAAATTAAAAAAACCTGCACCTTGCTCCAAGCAAAATCATGCCACTCCACTTCCACTCTGATCTGCTCACATACTCTGGCTGACACGTCAATAACATGTCTGAATGTTCGCAAATAATATGCCTTTGCTCAGTTAATTTGAACTTCTTTTTGGCTCTGAGTGAAGAGTGAAGTATGCGAGTATGCCGGGGCCTTAATTCTACAATTTCTCTGGAAAATCTACAGACAGCTTACTTACAGTTGTCTCAGCATATTAAGCAGGGATAGGGGAAAGCATTTTAACAATGAAAAAATTACACACTTCTGCTTCAAGTGGAATCTTTCCACTTATTACCCTACCCTTTTCCCTCTCTCCCCATATCATGCCTTCTTGTTCTCCATTTAAGTCTTTTTTTCTGTTTCTGCAATTTCAGCAGAGCCATGAACTGTGATAGGAAAGAGTGAACAGAGCCAGAGTAAGACAAAACACACACACACACACACACACACACACACACACACACACACACACAAACACAAACACAAACACAAACACAAACATGTACACACTGTTCTTACCCAGTTATTATTATTTCAGGGTAGCTTTGTGTGCCCAGGCCCCAGTTTCCACCACTGATAGGCCATTCCTTTGATAAACAACAGAACCACACAAAAGCACTTAAAAAAACAACCACAAAAACTAAACACATCAATCTAAATGTCCCATTATATGAGAATCAAAGAAATTCAGTACCGTAGTTAATGCCCTAAAGCAAGTAACATTCCTAAAAAACTTAATAAAAAGCAGACAATTTGTACGTTTTATAAGCAAAATGGTCTCTTATAATGTAACGATTGTGCTGGCAGCCACAAAACATTTTTTGCAATGTGGTGCTCTTTAGAAAAGCATTTCCTCATGAGGTGTGGAAGATAATGCAGTATATTCAGATGAATCTCAGTACTGCTGTAAAACTAGGTGGGCTGCCTGATTACCTGCTTCCCTGTGGGAGACAGACCCAACTTACACACCAAATTCCAGTCTTGGTTAAGAGGTCATGTTTTCTTTCATACCCATAAATACCCCTGTCTGTGTCAATGACCCACAGAGTCTGTAGACATAATGTACTGCACAACAGGAACCTGAAGTCATACAGGCAAGGGGCAACAGGGCTATTCACCAGGGGCCACAATATAAGTCCCTTAAAAACCAAGGTAGAGTATGTGAGTGTACATGAGTCTGTATATGTAACAGTACATTAGATTTTGTGGAGATTGATACCGATTACTTTTATGTGTAAGTGTTCTTTAATCAGCATGTATAACTGATTTTAAATTGTTTTATCTTTGCTCTGACACAATAATAATTAAATAAGTAAACATTAGACTCCAACAATAAAACATACAACGCAATATGAATATTTGTAAAGTATTACTCTTATTCATGCCATTATTTGAAAGAAAAGTCATTTTGCGATCTAAATGGTTGAAAATCTATCTATGTTTTGGGATCTATATAACTGTTTAGCTTAAAATACTATGCCATTTTCTCTTGAAAATGAATGGCTGTTGCATAAAAAGTTGTAATAATTGCAAAAGTGTTGTTGGGAGCTATTCTTTAGAGACCCACCAAATTTAAGCACTTCTCAGTAGACCTGATATTGAAGAACCAATAACGATTAATAGGGCTGGATATTGATACAGGTTCCCATTTGATTCACAAGCTCTCGATTCGATTCCAATTTCTATTCGATTCAAAATCGATTCATAAGGGCATATTTCTGTTACAATGTCCATTTTGCTTCCATATGAAAGAAATCCTCTCCCAGCTAATGCTGTTAATTATAAAAGGACCTTCTAAACTTCTAGGTAACCCTTCTAGGTACAATTCCAAAATATACATTTTACAAATTATATTTTCAGTAGTTTTTCATCACATTTTAATATTAAAAGAGACATTATTCAATGAAAAATGGATTGTGTGGACTACTTCTTTGCACATAAAGAACAAGTCAAACCAAACTTTTATCCTCAACACACAGTAAAATGATCTCTGTGCTGAACTTTTTCACCGCTATACTAATAAAATACTGGTGAGTGAAATCGGAACATTTACCAGCCAGTGGCTAATCACAGAAATGTTTAGTCCCATAGCGTGAAATTTAGTCGCATATGCGAATGATTTACTCACACTGAAGAAGGTTGCGCATAGTGTAAAAGATAGATCTTGGGATTTAAGAATCAATCTCGAGATCTTTCAAAAGAAGATTGCCATGCATTGAAAAAAATCTATATTTTTACCCAGTCCTAACGATTAAGTAAAAAAAAAAAGTTCATAATGGTAATAAAAATACAGGTGAAACCGACTATCGGTCTATCTCTACATTAAATATGCAAAGAAAACAGCTTTCATACAATATTTAATCATTATCTATCAGTTTAGTAGCTTTCCGTGTGTGTGTGTGTGTGTGTGTGTGTGTGTGGGTGGGTTTGGGTGGTTTGAGGAAATTTTTTTAGGTTACAAACTGGTAATTACAAGGGTATTATGCTATAAATGTGGTTTATGAGGGCATTTCTAGTGTCCCCATAATTCAAATCGCTTAAAAAACATACTAGACGATGTTTTTTAGAAAATGTAAAAACGCAGAAAGTTTTTTGCGAGGGTTAGGTTTAGGGGTAGGGTTTGGGTCAGGGGATAGAACCTATAGTTTATACAGTAAAAAATCATTATGTCTATGGAGAGTTCTCATAAGGATAGCCGCACCAACATGCGTGTGTGTGTGGTATGAATGTGTGTTTGCATGCATTGGTTTCACCTTTTTGCTGTAGCCCTGTCGTTTCTGGCGAGACCCCACAGAGTAAAGTGCAGGTATAAGGTCCACAGGACAATCGGCTAAATATTCACAACACGTCACGGGAGACTCATGAATCGTCATGGGATATGGATTTTCAAAGATAGGGTAACTATGGAAACATTACAGGTCAAAACCATCAGCCTGACACTGTAGTGGCATACAGAGAAAGGTGTGATAGTGTCACACAGGTAAGTCACAAATAACCCACTGTGACGAGAATAGCGAGTGCTGTGATTGGCTAATACACACCCATTTTGTGCAAGGTCGATAACAACTAAATCCTTTTCGAGAAGGACCACTACAGCGTACGGTTCCTGAAAATCTGCAGAGAAAGAGAAACATGATGAGAAGAATCATAACAGAGATGTTATAATTTAAAATTCTCAGATTACAATATTATTTCATAAGACATGATTTGGAAAAAAAAAAAATATATATATATATATATATATATATATATATATATATATATATATATATATATATATCTTCATATTAAACTTTCATTTACAACCAACCTGTAACAGACTTGCATTTACATTCATTGATTTAGCAGGTGCTTTTATCCAACAAATACCAACAAAAGTTACCAACAATATGTATCATACAGTGAACCCAGAAAGTATTTGGACACTTTAGTCACATCCAAAATGTATACATTTTTTATTGCATTAGATAACAAAATGCATTAGATAACAAAACAAAAACTTTACTTTTCAGAGCTTTTTTTTTTTTTTTTTAACCAACTAGTTTCAAGGTCTATTTTTAGTGGATTGTTCTGTAAAGTCAGATCCCCTCAAGTTAACACAGGTGTCCAAACTGAGTAACCACAGGTGTAGTTCATCACATTAACTATGGATATGTTTAGTCTTAATTTTGAATGTGTTTACTGTTTTATAATATTAAAACCTAAAGATGTTATTTGCTTACAAATCTACATATCAAATGTTCCTTGCTTTCATATTTTGCTGTGTAATGCTAAGACAATCCTACATTTTTAAGTGAGGCTTAAGTTTTTGCGGCCACTGTATTTTAGTACGTGGTCTGATCTCTGCTCAGCTGTAGAAGTTTAGACCAGTGACGTCACAGCAGAAAACAACACTGTTCAAGTCTGAACCTCCTGAATGTCTCAATAATGAGTCAGAACCAAAGACGCCCCACTTCAGATATAGCTTAATAAACGAACAGAGCCAGGCACTGTTACGTAAACAACACTGCAAACACTGCTATCCTTCCTCCTGCGTTCATCACAGCTTTGGCTTAATGAAAACACAAAATAAATTGCTTATGCCTTTTTTTCACAGATAATTTAACAGGGATGCTGTATTTTGGCAAGAATGTTGATGCAGAAGCATGACGATCTTAGTTTATTTGTGTAAAACCAAGTAAGGTGAATCACAACGGAAAAAAGCTAGATGATGATTAAATACATGTAAAATGCATTAAAAAATATGTTCTGCTCTTCACACAGGCATGCTAACTCAACTGTGGCATTCTGTAGGTGGACAGCAAACTGAAGACATATCAGACTTTGCTCTGGCTACCCTTGGAAAAAAAGAAAATCGCTTATAATTCATAAATAGCCACCAAAGCGATTAATTATTAAAATGGGGACGGCAATAATAAACGAATGCAGTCAGAGACCTGGATCCTGTGAATAGAGGGAGCTTTAAAAAAAGAGATGAAAAATGTAATTACTAGGCAGCGGTTCCACTGGGAGAGCTCAAGCTCATCTACAATGAACATAAAAGAACAGAACAACCTAACAAAAAGGTTCAAATGTCAGCAAAAAAAAATTAGAGAGAAAGATACTCATGATTGATTTTGACTGAGAAAGAGGAGACAGAGTGTTTATTGCAATAGTGCTATACAAAGCAGGTGTTCTTACTGAGTAAGCTGATCTACGTACCATTAGAATATGGCGTTTCACACAGAGTGAGGAAGTCTACAATGGGATAGTCCATCTCCAATACTGCTGTGCTCTTCCCATGCATTACTGTCAAACATGGCCGTCGACCAACGGTGTCATACGACAAACCACCGGAGAAGATCATAAACGGATCCCTTTTAGGACACAAACATATACAGTAGGCACACATGCATACATTTAAAAACATACTAAAGTTAGTGGTGCTGAAACTGTATTATTGTATTATAAAGCCCCACTGAAAAGACCAGCATATGTTGTGTTTTGTAATGCTGGTCCCCAAAATATAGAATGCTGGTTTGCTGGTAGGTTCATTAACTTGCTTAATCAGCAACACTGCTAAAAATCTTCTTAATCAGTATTTTTGTGTTAAAACAAGGAAAAAAATGACCCGAGAAGCAAAACTGTGTAAGATAATAAGATTTTCACAGAATGCATCTTGAAAATGTTCTTACTCCAATGAGACATTGTTTTTTTTATTTTTATTATTATTATTTTAAACACAAATCTAACTAAATTTAGTGAGGTTTATACTTAAGGAATAGTTCACCCAAAAATTATAATTCTCTCATCATTTACACACCATTATGCAATCTAAAACTTGTATGACTTTCTTTCTTCTCAGGAACAAAGATATTTTCATAGATGTATGATGTGTTCATACCCATAAAATACAAATCAATGGGGTCCCTCATGGAGGGAACGAGAGTTGTGTCGATGTAGTGACACTAGGGGTCACTCTTGGGAGCCCGAGACACCTTTGGTCTTTGATAAAAGGCCAATGAAAATTGGCGAGTGGTATTTGCATGCCACTCCCCCGGACATATGGGTATAAAAGGAGCTGGTATGCAACCACTCATTCAGGTTTTATGCTGAGGAGCCGAGACAAGGTCCGGCCATTTCAGTGGGTAGTTCAGCGTTGTGGCAGGAGGGACACAACGTCTCATTCCCTCCATCAGGGAACGGAGGTTATGCAAGTAACCAAGATGTTCCTTATCTGTCACTCACTCGACACTGTGTCGATGTAGTGACACTAGCAGTCCCTATACAAAACGCCGCAACTGGCTGAACTGTGTTACGTGAACTGGCGATGTGTGATGGGCAGACAACTGTGTGCCTCATAGCCAGCGCAGCAGGCCGACACGTAACCTCCCCCAACATAGTTATGAGTGTCAAATGGCCCTTTGGGGACAAGTAGACTACCCAAAAGATAGAGACAGGCTAACCCAGTCGTGGCCTCTTTTCCCCTTCTTATTTTCCACTCCCTAATAAAACAAGCGGGATTATCCGACTGGGCCGCCAGGTCTAGTCGGGGGGTGTCCCTCCCAAAGGGAGGACACCGGAGACCACACCTCGCCCAAATAGAGGGGGGGATATTTAAGTAGGTCTTTCCAACCATGTGGAGAGTCTCATGGTAGATCCTACCCAACGGGGGAGGAGTTACTACAAACATGGAGACTGTGGCAGAGGGGGCTCTACCCAAGGAAGACGCAGTTTGCCAACAGGGAAACGAATCAGCGGAAGATATACATTGCATGGGGTTACCTTACATGCGGAGCACCTACCCCAGAACAGGGCTCTTAGTTAGCACGTGTACTGGGCCGGCAGCGAGTCTCTCCGAAAACTCGACTGCCACAGGGCTCGGAGGAAGTAAACCGAGGAACATAGTTTGTGAACACTACTGGGAATTAATGGCGCACGTCTTCAGCTCAGAGGAGGTGAAAGGCGCTATGTGCAAGCGATACATGGGCTTATCCGCTTGTATTGCGTGCCACTACCTGGGATGAAACCGGTTCCACCCGGAGGTTGTAGAACCTTGCAAAGGTGTTGGGTGTTGCAAATGGCCAGGGCCAAGGAGGGCGCTACACCTCTGGTAGAATGGGCTCGTAGCTCCGAATAAGAGGTAGAACTCGCCGTGAGACGAGCTGGCGGACTCATCCGTAAGCCCGATCAGGGCAGACGAGTGTGCTGGGGAATGGGAGGTCCGCGGGGGGATACCCGGCAGAGGCGGTCCCATTGGGGTCCCTAAATCGCCCCCAGTGCTAGCCGTGCTGGTCTCATACCTGTGGGTAGAAGGACCGAGGCGGGGAGCCTCTGGGGTGGCTTGCTTTCTTATGAAGGTAAGCCGCGACCGCATCATTGCCATGGACATGTTCTCGCAATGAGTACATGACCCATCCACGAATGCTGTCTCCGCGTGAGCAGTGCCCAGACTTGAAAGACAGTGATCTAAGGCGAGAGGTAACGAGCGCAACCAGGAATAACACACAAAGGAAAGGCATCTTTAAAAACACGCATCTTTAAAAAGACGTTCCGTGTGTGCCGCTCTTTTAGAGAAATACACTCTTTTAGAGAAATATACTCTTATTTCTGCCGAAGCGCCCAGAGGCATTCTCTGCAGTGCACCAGTGCAGAGGAGGGAGAAGCAGAGGTGAATGAACAGTCGTGGGAATTCAGCCCAGTGAGCATGACCGTTCGGCTCCAAAGAGAAAATCTGAATGAGTGGTTGCATACCAGCTCCTTTTATACCCATATGTCTGGGGGAGTGGCATGCAAATACCACTCACCAATTTTCATTGGCCTTTTATCAAAGACCAGAGGTGTCTCGGGCTCCCAAGAGTGACCCCTAGTGTCACTACATCGACACAACATCGAGTGAGTGACAGATAGGGAACTGCAGATTTATAGTGAAAAATGTGTTACATTTTGGTTACTTTGTCAAAAAAAAAAAAAAAAAAGATTATATCGCTCTGATTATAACCTTTTTGGAGCTTGAAAATTTTGGACCCCACTGACTTGCATTGTATGGATGTATAAAAATACATCTACGAATATATCTTTGTTTCTGTTCCGCAGAAGACAGAAAGTCATCCGATAATGAGATGGCAATGGTGAGTAAATGATGAGAGAATTATCATTTATGGGTGAACTATTCCTTTAAAACAAGAACTATTTCTCAGTGGGAAAAGGAAAACATCAAGATAGAATTCTCTGAATGAAAGTTTAAAACTCTTATACCATTTTGCTTCTCAAGTAAATTTATCTTATTTTAAGGATGTTTGGATATTTTTACTGGAAAGCATAACAAAAACAGAGATTAAGACATTTTGCAGTGAAGACTTGTCAGCCCTGATCAGCCTCACTACCATTATAGTTGCTGTGAACTCATGAACAGCATGGCTTTGCTAGTCTACCAGCTTGACCAGCACTAAATGGTCTGGTCCTATATTCAGGAAATTCATGCTGCTCTTTTCAGCAGGTCAAGAACAAATAAATAGCTACAGGTGTGTGCTTACCCTGTTCTTGTGGTCTTGTATTCTACTTTAAGAATGGGTTTGCAAGGCTCTGGCTTTTTTCCATCTTTAGGCTGTTTTCCTGAAACATAATCAGACTCATTCAGAAAGTTCCTTCAGCTCCTTCTCTGGCCCTGTCCCAACTGTTGCACTTGATGTAGACTTGCAGTCATGGCTTGTTAAGTCCACAAGACTGTAGAATGTCCCATTTGTCATTTTATGATTTAGATGTATACTCACAAAAACCCTGACCTCTGAGGCCCGCACAGGTGAAGACTTCACAGTAAACTACTACCTAACAGCATTACTGTGCTGAACATCGACAAAGTGAGGACTTGGATAAAGACCACAAGTTCTAAGGGTGACATTTGTGACAGAGCCTCTCTCCCACAAACACACAGAGGAAGTGTCACAGGAAAATTGTGTAAGGTACACCAGTCAGAACCAGACTGATTAAAGGAGAAAAACCTTACAAACATAACTCAATAGATTGAGTGAAGCAAAATTTGAGTTTTGTGGCTCTTAGTCTATGTCTATTAGCTTTGAAGCCATCTATATGCTATGTACTGCCAAAAGTTGTCAAAATTAACCTTTAGCTGATTTATGCATTTAAAATGTACAGTCATTCTATTCTGGGAAAACTGAACAAAATATTGATGACTCATCTTGGACTACACAGATTTTTGTCCAATCAAATGCTCTATAGAATGAGAATGTTCCTCCCCCTAATACCACTCGCAAACGACTAGAAAGATGCAAATCATGTTTCATGGCTGTGATGAAACTAATGGTATTAGCTATTTTCTTTATCGTCAAGCGATTTCATGGTGCCTTTAAAGACACCTATAAAATTATAATAACCCTGAGTAATTTGACATTATGCAAAATAAACATAAGAGATGAGATCATTAACGAGCAATTCATGGTTAATAGCAAAACATTTTTCAGCTAGTTAGTGACTAATTGCTGACAGATGTTTTCAATATTCAGTGTCATATAAACTTATTATATAGAAGCCTCTAGATTCTTATCAGTCACCTCTCGTCTATTTTTTTTTTTAACAAAAGAAAGTGTTCACTAAGAAACATTATTAAGTACGTAATATTCTCTCCTCCCAAATAGTGACACTCCAAAGCAGCTGTTAAATGCCAACCCTGAATCACCTCAAAAGCCTTTTGACAACATTTATGGATTTTTCCTATTATTTTTAAGCTTATAATTCTGTCTTTCTGATGTGTTCCTCTTATGGAAGCATGGGTGAGGCTGAGGGGGCTGTTGTATTAAGAGAGGACTGCAGTGAAGTATCTTCAATAGAGCAGACATGGATGTGCACCAAAGGGAAGAGCACGAGGTTCACCAGCCTCTCAATAAGCTCACCTCACACACTAAAAACTACAACACAGGCAGTCTCCATGGAGAAACAAAATGAGAATGAAAATTAACGCTTTACTTGAAATGGAAATAATGGAGGTGAGGTGATTGTTATAAGCTGCTTTGTGAAGGGAGGGAAAAAATCTAATTACAATCCTGAATTGCAAGTCTTTGAGAGAGGTGTGATACAACCTTGTAAAACAGAGGTAAGAGCAATTAATTTTATAATCCTTATCCTGAAGAAAATGGATTTGAAGAAAATGAGTGTGTGTGTGTGTGTGTGTGTGTGTGTGTGTGTGTGTGTGTGTGTGTGTGTGTGTGTAGAGAGAGAGAGAGAGCGCGAGAGAGACAAAGAAAGAACACTAACCGTGTGGTGTGATTGTCTGTGCAGGCTTGGCTGGGGACTTTATATTCCAAACTGTCAGTGTGCCGTCTGAGTGACTACAAATAAACTGCTTCCCCTCATGATGCCAGGCCACAGAATGGATCGCCTGTGAGTGAGAATGACAATTCATGAGAGAGAGAGAAAGTGAGAGAGAGAGAGAGAAGAAGCAGCCAGTTGTGCTGAAATACATGCATGGGGAACACAAGTCAGTGCGATATTTCCTGATAGGGAGTCACACCTAAATGTCCAAGGATTCAACTTTGGGCCAGCACCAAAACACAGACTACCATCAGTAGTTTAAAAAAAAAAAAAAATCCTGTATGTTGTCCTACCCCAGGTTGAAACAAGATCTATGCCCTTCACCAGAACCATGATAGGCCAAGTGTAATAGGGTGCTTTCACACTAGAACCCGGGTTTGAATGATGTCAAAATTTGGTTCGTTTGGATGATGTGAACGCTGATTCCCGATCTCGGGTGCGCACTCGCAAACCTCACACAAAGTCTGTTTGAAAAGGTGATCTGGGGTATATTTCATGTGAGTTCTGGTCCGTTTCACTGCGATATGAACGCAATATTTCCAAATCGCTGAAGTGAACCGCTTGTGATGACGTATAATTAGCGTCTTTGCAGGCCCCGATCACAATTATTATGGTAGCTATAATGTATTTCTCATACCTCATTTTCTCTAAATAAATCTGCATCAGAGAGCAGCTCACATTCTTCATATCTCTTGCAACGCATCAGCGGGCTTGCGGCAGACAAACGCTAACATTCATCACATCATTGCACATTCAATGCATTCAATGGCAGACAAACACAAGTGTCATTCTGTGCATGTAAAATTTTGGTGGTAAATCCAAAGAGATGAATACTTTAATAACATACAAAGCTGATGTCTTCTTTAGTTGTTACTTAGTTACATTGCTAAACAGTTGCTGCTTGTACTCTTGTTGATGACGCAATCAGACCACGGGTCTGACCCAAATAATATGATGTGAACAGATAGCAGCGGGGGCAGGGGGAGGGGCAAAGAAACAAACTTAGGTTCAGTCCAATCAAACAAGTGTGAAAGCACACTTAAAGAAAGACTGTCTTTGACTCATTTGTAGAAATGGATATATTATGGTCATAGATTCACCCGTATCTCTCATTTTTCTCAATTATCTGAAAAGAACAGTTGCAATATTTAATATTTAGGTGAGGGGTGAGGGTAGTTATTTAACCAGTGCAGCAGAATTCATATTACTGCATGTCCTAACCAAACACAACGTGATAAAGCAACAAGCGATAAAAGCTTCTTCCAAGTAAATTGGGATTTGTTCTAACCAGTCTCAACGCTTGTAAGCCTGTACGCAACAGGACATTTTACTGATAACAATTTATTTCTGCGACGTCACGCTTGGTAGCTCTGCCCATTGTGAAATCTAACTGGTCCAAAATGCTCCTGCTTCCCATAACTGTACATTAAATATCAAATATGTTCTGATAGGCTGTGTCACATCTTCCTGCTGTTTCACATTCAGTGTGACAGAAAAATTGCTTGTCTCTGGAAACGTCCTGGTTAAAACACGGTTTTGGAGTGCCGTCGCCTCAAGCACAGTGACCAAACCAAACTGATCAACACCCATCCCACTGAGGGATACATCCAAATCATCCTATTTGTTAGTTGTTTGTAAGCTTTATAAAAGCTACAATATAGCCTATAACTTCTCACTTTGTTCTTGCCATAATTCTTGTGTTGTGCATCAATAACTTTGTTACTATTTATAGCTTTTTATTGTTCAGTTCTTGTATTGACTGAATGCTATGGCAATATTATGTGGAAAACAGTCATGCCAATAAAGCATTCTGAACAGAACAGAATTGAATTGAGAAAGAGAGAGAGAATGCACAGCATGAGGCTGATGTATCGAGAGAACACAGAGCAAGTGGAAGCACAAAGAAGGCTGAAAAAGAGTTCTCATTATTTTCTAATTAAGCTCAGTCTCCTCTTGTTTAGTAAAATTATGGTGGCTCTATCTCGGTCTCCGGCAGACAGTAGGGACGAGCCTCGGCAGACCTAACTATTCAATGAACAGAGTGCAACATCATTACAGGAGCATCCAGAGGGGAGGGGTCAGATGTACACACAAACACTAATACACCCACACACAAACACATATATTCACACGCAGAAACGTAAATACACGCACATATAAAAATATGCTTATGCACAGCTACATTAACAAACTCCGGCAACTATGATTATGAGGGATTATGTTGCTTGCATAATATATCCTCTCAAAAAGTAGAGAGCAAAAGGGCTGACAAACTGAGAAACTGAGTTATTTAGCATTAATGTGCTTTTGCTAAACAACTAAGATCTAAGAGTTCAGGAAATGGCTTTACAGAGGAAGACACTAATAGGAATATAATATTACTATTTCTGCAGCATATAGTACTGCTCTAGAAAGTCAAAGCACAGTAACTTTGCCAGAAAGATGGCTTCAAAGTTCTTGGCTTTAGTGTGGATTCACTCTGTTTTCAATGAATCATTTACAGCAAGGTTCCATTTATTAACCTTAGTTAAATAAATGTTTTTAACATGAATAACAATTAAAAATATTTTACAGAATTTGCTAATCATAATTTCAAAATTTACTAATACATTTTTTAAATTAAAAGTTGTATATCTTAACATTAGTTAATGCGATGTGAACTATGAATCAACCAACATTTACCATGATTAATAAATGCTGTTTAAAAATATTGTTCATTGTTAGTTTATGATACTTAACGCATTAACTAATGTTTTAAAAAATGGTACCTTATTGTAAAGAGTTAGGGTAAGTGCATCCATTAAGCCCATGTACCCTTTAAATCCATTTTCAACTTTGTGAAATAAAATCAAAAGAAATCCTCATGCTTTTTTATATTTATAAATAAGTCTATTTGTCACTTGAGTGTTATTTTTATTGCAAGTCAATCAGATGAGCCAAAATTCAGATTAAGACTGCCTTTGTGCAAGCTTTCCCTAGCAACATCACAAGAAGTGGAAGAAAAGCTTGAGTATGAAGTGACCCTGCAAATGAACACACATTTAATCTATTTCCAATCAATTATTTGGTAATTATGCACAATTTACGTGCAATTAAGAGATGAATGGTTTGATATATTGATATGAAATACCAGTCTGACAATAACTTCCAAGACAACATGGCCTGATCAGTGGATTGGTTTCATAATGTGTACTGCAGGCAGGCCAATCTAGCACCCACACTCTCTGCTTATTCAGCCAGTATGTGGTTTGAAGCTGTCCTGCCGAAAATTCCAGGATGCCCCTGGAAAAGACCGTGCTGGATGGCAGTATATGCTGCTCCAAAATTTGTACATATCTGTCTGCACTAATGGTGCCCTCACAGATGTGCGAGTTACCCATGCCATGGGCACTGACACACCCCTGGCCCATACAGACACTGGCTTTTGGACCTGTCGCTGATAACAGCTTGGATGGTCCTTTTCCTCTTTGGCCCAGAGAACACGACGGCTGTGTTTTTCAAAAACTATTTGAAATGTGGACTCATCGGACCAAAAAACACAGTTCCACTGTTCTACTTTCCACCTAAAATGAGACCGAACCCAGAGAGGTTGGCAGTGCTTCTGGACAGTGTTGATGTAGGGCTTCTGCTTTGCATAGTAAAGTCTTAACTTGCATCTGTGGATGCAGCGGCGAATGGTGTTGACTAACAAAGGTTTACTAAAGTAATCCCAAGCCCATGTTCATGATATTCATTACAGATGAATGATGTTTTTTAAGACAGTGATATCTGAGGGATCAGAGATCATGAGCCAGAAGTGGTTTTCGTCATGCCCTTTATGCATGAGATTTGGCCAGATTCCTTGAATCTTTTAACTATATTGTGCACTGTAAAGTGTGAAATGCCCAAAATCCTTCCAATTTGTCTTTGGGGAACATTGTTCTCAAAGTGCTGGATTATTTGCTGAAGCATCTGTTGGCAAATTGACAAATCTCGAATATTCCTTGCTCTTGAAGGACTAGGCTGTTTTTGGAGGCTCATTATATACTATGACATGATCGCCTCACCTGTTTAACATCTCCTGTTTCATATTGCCTTGTTATTTTAACTTGTCAAATTGTTATTAGTCTTAAATTGCCCCTGTGTTGCAATCATCTGATTTGAAATGACTGTAAATCATTTTTTGTTATTATTTTATATGAAATTCACAAGGTAAAACATCATATAATGTGCAGTTGTAGTGTTTTCCATTTAGCAAAGGGTGAATATAATTTACAAATCACTACTTTTTGCTTTTATTAGCATTTTTCATACTGTCCAAACTTTTTTTGGAATTGGGGTTGTACATGAGTAGATATTTTTCTGTGATGTTTTACTTCAGTGAATATATTTTAACTCTATATATGCTTGCATGTAGTGAGTAATATTATATCTTCCAAGCCACAAATCACTGCTGTACCATTTAAGCCCACTATGGTCCTTTAAGCCCACATCAGTGGCATTTCTTGCTTTTAAATCTGAAACACTTTACTGTACTTTTTCCAATTTTTTCATCCAAAATTTTCTTTGCATTCTTTATTCTTTCTTTCTCTCTAGTCTGCTGTTAGGTCAATTCAATAAGCATTAATGTTTATTATAAATGGATAATTCCAACCCTGTATTACAATCATATGAGCCTCTTTCGAAGTCATTGTAAAATGACTGTAAATCCACACCCAATATATTCAAAAATATATTGAATTGCTTGTTAACAATTTGTGTCTTTCATCATTTTTCTGTTGCAACCATTTTACAAAAGCAATTAGCCACTCAAGCTTTGCATCGTGCCTAAGAACACCTCTTAACCAAGGTAAAATCACTTGAACGCAAGGACTTGGTGTCTTTCATTATTGCTGTTGCGGAATTTTTATAAACACAATAAGTCACTTGAGTCTGTCTGTTACAGTGATTTTACAACAGGTAAATAGGATTTAGGCACTTTGCTTTGCATCATGCCAATGGCCCTGTTCCAGATGAAACCCTAAGCCCTTGAGGTCCACAAGTCTACTAAGAGCACAAGAACCTACGAACACCCCTTACCCATAGTAAATTCACTGTAGCGCACAACCTCTTGTGGCTTATTGCTTTATTAGATTTTTTTTTTCATTAGATGTCAACTGTTCATTGAGAATTTAAAAAAAAAAAAAAAAAAAAAAAACACATGCTGATGAATGTATTTAGTCTGTTCACTAAATACATTTACTCTACTGTTCACCTACTGATGTATATTGCATAATATAGAATACATTTTTGTGTTGCTGTAAAAGTTAAATTATGCTTACCAGTCATGTTGGAAATGTTTTACCAATCAATAACAACAAAATATTGAAAAAAGTGGGCTTAACTGGAACACCCATGGGCTTAAACGGTACATCATGTACACCCTACCGCAGAACAAATTTTGAAAATATGTGTAGTTAATTTGCTTTGCCTTTGCACGAAGAATATACAGTGCACAGTGTGTGGATTTTCTGTATGCATGGATTACCTGGATGACCTGCTACCTTTACCAGAATGTGCAGTATACAACAGAGCAAACTGCATGGAATACTGCACAGTGCAATGCACTCGACTTGACCTTCCATTTCCAGTGTGATGAATGAACCACAAGTAATACCAGCCATGATTTTAAAGATCTTTTTCTAAATTATTGACTGAACTGTCAAAATTAGATAAAAAAATGCAAAATCAATTTTTTTAATTCTTAAAATAATAACTGAATATTAACATTTGGCAAAGGTGACAAACATGTGACAAAGCAAACTAATCTTTAAAATGTTTAGCTATGTCTATAGTGTCCTGTTTCACATAAAGCAAGCAGTATTCAGTGTATGCTAGCTAGTATTCCATTCGGAACATGTCCTCCGACTTCTTTTTGTATTTGTACCCATACACTGACAAGCATATGTGAGATAAGTGTATCCAAGTGTGTGTGTGTGTGCATGCAAACTTGAGAAAAAGTTGAAGGACAAGACAGGTCTGCCTTATTAATGAAACTAAGACACTAAGACCTCTGTCTCTCCTACTATATCCTATATGTCTCTTGCACTTTGAAATAACCACAGACACACCTCAGAGACAGTGAACTGTGACAATGTCATATCTCTGACACACACACACACACACACACACACACACACACACACACACACAAACACACAGGGGCCCAATTAGAGCTTGAGAGGTCTGATAGCTTTGCTGTACACAGCCACAACCCTCCTCCTCCTCAGTCCAAAAATATTGCTGCCACTGCCCTCACACAAACAAAACACAACACTCCTCCAGTTAACGTCAAGACATCCAGAATAGGGTCAGCTGGCCCTGTTTCCCATTATAACAATCCCAAATACCAATGTTTATACACCTGAGGATTCATATACTGTATAGAGACCTGAAAAGTTCAACAGGTTCTTTAAAAATTCACTATTGATTATGACAAATTTAACACTGTCATCACATTTACATAAAATGAAATGAATCAAGGGTTGTTTTCAGGATCAGTCTGAAATGAACCTATGATTCAATATAATGCCATGTCAAAACAAGTAACATACAGTAGTAGTGCTTTCTACATCAAGCATAACTATGACTTATGCTCATAGTCCCTAGGGACAAAATTATGGGACTGGATCTTTTGATTGGGCTTAGAGCTGGCAATATGGCTACAAAAATTATATTTATTATATAATTGTTCAGCCTATTGATGATATTTGATATACATCTTGATAATTATTTATTAGCTCTGAAGTGGCTCAAAAGTGTTTGTTTTTTTTAAATCAGAGGAACCATCATTTCATCCAAACAGCCATTGTAGCCAAGTAGATTCAATATTTTAAAGGCATTGTATAAAAATCTATTTAAAAAATATAGCTGCAAGCACCATGGGTCCATTTCCACACGGTGGCTTTCAAAAAACAATGCAAGGTGGACACATGTATTTGTCATTTGACATTATTCTAAACACTTTTGAAGCAATTTGGGTAAATATAAGAGGACTATTTTAAAATCTGTTAAAAGTGCCATACTTCCTGCTGCCAGTTGGTAGCACTATGATCGAGACCCATAATAGCCACCTCAATGTGATCAGCCCTCATTACCAAACATACAGCTGAATTTTCATCAAAATCACACAATACACACGGAAGATATAAGGCAATTCCTGTTTTCTATTTTTCACCATAAATTTATTGCTTCACCATAGTGACACCATTCATAATATCACAAATTTGTTCGCAATTAGCATCTACAATATCTTGGCATGATGTTGCACAAATTTGGTGCCAGTCACATGAATTCCCTGAGGAGCATTCATAAGTTCAGAGTCTGCGATTTTCAGAAAATCCAAAATGGCCGACATCCTGTTGGGTGGAGTTAATGACTGCGAGTATGAAAGTTGTTCAGCCTGATGAGAACTATATATGTACCAATTTTGGGGCTACAGAGCCCCCCTTACATGCCTATTTTCAAGGGGGTGCTACAGAGCCCCCCTGCAACTTTGCCCTAATAATAATAATAATAATAATAATAATAATAATAATAATAATCCTTAGAAGAACAATAGGGTCTCCGTATTTTCAGTGCTTGGGCCGTAATAATCCTTAGAAAAACAATATGGTCTCTGTACTTTCAGTGCTTGGGTCCTAATAATGAATACATGTTTCCCACAGTTGAACTAAATGAACACAAGGGAGAATGAGATTTAATCATTTTCATTGATATGTACTTTCAAATTTATATTAGTGGTCGACTGATATATCGCAGATGCCGATAAATCGGCCAATATTCTGACTTTTTTAATTATTGGCATCGGGCGATACATTTTCCTGTTTGGCTGATTTTTTTCTTGAGGGCGTCGAAATTCACCTGCTTGCCAGTGAAGCTTCTGAGACATGTAAACAACCATCCACAGTTCGTTTTGTTGTTACGTGCCATCGTGTTACTACAATAATAGACCGGTGTCTCATTTAAATGGTCTGCAAATTAGAGCCGCGGCACACGTGTTTGAGCAAATATTGTTTAAGTGCTCACCTGTTTCATTCTCCCTCTATCTCCTCAACAGCTCCCTGTAACTTTAAATGTCTTGTCTAATGAAAAAAAGGCAAATATCAATCAAACTAATTGCATATACCATCTGCAAATATGTGCATATCTCGTTTAAACAGATGTAATAAACCAACCTCACACAACTCAGCAGATCCAGCATCCTGTGGAACGCTCATTTACCTCTAAAGCACGTATTCTATCAGCCTCTCCTCAACAGTTCCCTGTAACTTTTCTAACGATAAAAGGCAAATATCAATAAAACTTCTATTATATACCATCTACAAATATGCAGATATCTCATTTAAAAAGATGTCAATCACGAACCTCATGAAAATCCAGCGTTTTTTTCCCGTCGAGCGCACATCTAATATCTTCCTCTGAAGCATGTATTCTATCAGCCAAAAACTTCAGGATCAGGATCAAAAGTTCCTTTCATTCACAAATCATGACAGTCCATCTATAACAAAGTAGGCGATCCAGGCCATTTAAGCTGTCAGGAGGTTGTTGCTCGAGCTGGATCTGCACGAGCGCGTGAGTGCAACTTCAAGGCTGTGTCCGAAACCAAGAAAATGCTGTCTCTGGAGGCTGAATATGGAGGTACGATGAAAATAAGGTGCTTTTCAAACTGTCTGGAGATCAGTTTCATTAAGAGTTCCAGTCATTCAAAACAGCTGTCAGTTAAGCCATTAACTGATTAGACAGCAAGGTAGCAAGTCAGCTGCCTAAGTTTTCAGATGCAGCCCATGGTAAAAGCGCTTCACATGTGCTATAAGTACTGTAAATGTCTTATTCACTATCACTGTATGTGCAATTGGTTTCATTCAATATTTTCTGAGTAAATGCCATTGCTAACGTGGACATGTCATCCATGGTTGCTGGACTGCTGTGTGTACTGTTATTTCCTTCTTCCTAAAATATTAACAGTGTAACTGTTTATTAACATTGTGCAAATAAATTACTAAAATTTGATGAACTAAACAGAAATCAGAAGAAACTGCTATCTACCATTTAAAATACAATGTTATTTGTGTGCGTGTGTGTGTGTGTGTGTGTGAAATTGAGCAAATATAGTGCTAAATTATTATTATTTTTTCGCAATTTAATGTTTGTTATTTACTATATTAAATTGTGTGATATATTGGCATTGTATCGGCTTATCGGGCAAACTGCTCTCTGGATATCGACATCGGCCATTAAAAAACCCATATCGGTCGACCACTAATTTATATGTATATTTTAGATACAATAATACATACTGAAGTAGCTTAATAAAAAGCTTTATTTACCTTTATATTTTTCTACTAAAACATTTTTTGTGAATGAACAAGTTGTGCAAAAACTACTTCACTACTTTGCATAACCCAGTTGAATACAAACACGAGCATATGAGCCCCGCGCATGCACATAACAGAGCGCCACCCTATTATTATGAAGTGCACACAGACCATGTTTGTCTGTCTTTAATCACAGATTTTTGCAGTTTAACAATCAGATATGACTATTTTGCCATTGATGTTATTTAGATTAATTGTGCCATTGTACCTTAGCAACCACCCAGAACACCTTCAAATGCAAAGCAACACACACAAAATCCCTTTCAACACTTTAGCAAGTAGAAAATGTAAAAATTAAATTTATTTTTATATCTCTCTCTCCGTACCCAGAGGTGAGCACACCAAAGCTTTTTAAAAAGATGAAAGAGGGGAAAGGAAAGTGGACAAACCAAAATTACTATAATCTATCTTTATCTCCCTACCATACATTAAATTACATTTAGTGTGGGTATACAGATAGAAAGGGACATACAGTACATCTTTAATACACTGGCATTGGCACTGCTGCTTTACTTTTCCTTATTTTCCTCCGTCCATTGGATGAGACATTAAACCAAGATCCTGACTCCCTGTGGTCATTAAAAATCCCAGGACACTTCTTGAAGAGTTGGGGTGTAATCCCGGTGTCCTGGCCAAATTCCCCCCATTGGCCCTTATCAATCATAGCCTCCTGATAATCCCCATCCATTAATTGGCTCTATCACTCTACTCTCTCCTCTCCACCAATAGCTGGTGTGTGGTGAGCATACTGGCGCACTATGGCTGTCGACATCCAGGTGGATGCTGCACACTTGTAGTGGTAGAGGAGAGTCCCCTGTTCACTGTGTAAAGCTCTTTGAGTATAGTGTCAGAAAAGCGCTATATAAATGTTACGTACATACATTCATTATTTAAGGGCCTTCATTCATCTATAGCAGCACAGCTCCTCTCCACCTCCATGCTAATTCTGCTGCTCATTGCACCTCAGTGACCCCTTCAGCGCTAAAAGCTTCCAATGATCTGATATAATGCTAATTCAGCTGTCTATTGCACTTCTGTGACCTCTTCAAAGAAAAAAAGTTTCCCAGGCAATCTCTGCATAACACAGTCTCATCAACCTGTCTCTCCTTCATAATAATAAACAACAAAGCTCCACGGGTGGTCTCAGTCGACAGACAAGTAATGGTGTTTCACTGTGCGCCCTTGATTCTAGGCTGAGCCAAAATTACACCTTGCTACTACTATAGGTGTACTACGGGGGCGCGCATGGTCGCAGCGGCTTTTTGTCTCCCGTGACTGACTAAAGCAGGAAGTTCAGCACTTGTTAGGCAAGTCCAATCAAGATGAATGAGAAACAAGTGAGTAAAAGATAGCAATATATCACAGTTTTGAATCAGAATACACTGAACACTAAAGTTTCACTATATTATTGTATATTCACCCAGATATTGATAAAATATCGTATTGCCAAGTCCCTGCTTATTCTCACCTCTACTTGCTACCCTTATGGAGCAGTAGATTGAAGGACATTTATCTCTGCTGTACTAATCAATCAGGGAAAATGAAAGCTGGAATAAATCAGACATCCATCCAGGCACAGCAATTCATCAGGGTACAGATGAGTTGTCCTTAACTCTCACTCACACAAATACACACACACACACACACAAAGAAAGGGAGAAAGAAGAAGTTATAGTAAGAGACGGGTTTGTGTGTGTGCGCATGTGTGTCAGATGCAAGCTATTAATTTCCAGGACATGCAGACAAAAAAAAAAAAAAAAAAAAAAAACACTTGCAGACAATCAGCAAAAATTCAAAAAGCTGAAAATGAAATGTTCACAACAAACTAGAGACATTTGGCCATGTGAGGGCGAAGCAACCATTATAACTACTGGAGAAACATCCAATTTACTAGGTGAAAAAACACACACTTTACACATTCTACCTCTTCTACTCTACGGGTGTAACCATCACAAAAATGACCATGGTATTACGGTATCACGGTATTGAGGTGCATTGATGATATTATTAGCAGTTTAATATTTGGTTATGAAATATGTCTGATAAACACAGAGGGAAATATTTCAGTTATAACCAATAATTTTGTACATTTTTTTTGTGATTAACATTTTTATTGATTCAAACAACAAACAAAGAAAAGCAAAACATATATACACAGAATCAACATTTAACCCCTACTACCACCCCTCCCACTCCCAATTCCTAACACCACCCCGACCCACAACAAACACCCCTGTGGTCACACATGAGCACATACACAAAAAAATAAATAAATAAATAAAATATATATAATAATCACACACATCAATAACTACACCTCAGAATGCCAAATATCTGCCCCATTTCCCAACAAACAAATCCAAATTCCCCAGTCTTCTACAGTCTTCTAGATAACCCTTCTTCGAAAGCCGCCACCCTCCCCATCTCCGAGCACCACTCCTGAAATGGGGGCGCTCCAGCTGACTTACATCCCCATAAAACAACTTGTCTGCCGATCATGACACTGGTTAGGACCTAAGTTTTTGAGTTTATTCCCTATATTGATGACCGCCCCATCGCCTAAAATACAGAGTCTGGGGCAAAATGAAATTTGAGTGCTTAATATGTCACACATAAAACTCTGAACCTTCAACCAAAATTCTTAGATCTTAACACACCACCAAAAAACATGGGTTGTGTCTCCAACTTCTGACTGGCATCGCCAGCAGATGGGTATGTCTTTAAGACCAAGCCTATACATTCTAGAGGGGGTCCAAAAGAATCAATGTAAAATCTTGAATTGCATAAGGTGCACCCTTGCATCTCTAGATGCAGACTTGACATTTTTTTAGAATCCTAGCCCACACTCCTTCCTCCAATACTAAGTTTAAACCTTTCTCCCATAACCTCTTGATAGAAGTTAAAGCTCCGTCCCCCAGACTCTGAATTAGCAGGGAGTAATACACTGATGCATCATGACCATTTTCAAAAGCAGTAATCACCACTCCAAGAGTATCTGCCGCTTTAGGGGGGTGTATGCTACTCCAAAAATAGCACAGAGTAGGTGGCGCAGCTGTAAATACCGAAAGAACTGAAATCTGGGAATCCCAAAATGTTTAACAAAATTTTCAAAAGGATCTCAACACTCCACTCTAATATAGGACACTGAGTGTATTAACCTCCCTCACAATCCACTCTGACCAGCAGAAAGGGGACTTATTAATACATAATTTTGGGTTCAGCCATATGCTCGAGGCAACATTTAAATAAATGTCTGAATTAAACACTCTGGACACTTTTGTCCATACCAAGTGCAAATGCGAGAAACGGGGTGTAACTTAACTTCTCTGATTAGTTTGACAGAAAGGCTTTGCAATGGCGAAATAGGGGCAAGAACTTCCTGTTCAATACAAAATCAGGGAGGGGCTCTCTCAGGTGGAAGTGACCAATGAGCCAAATGTCTGAGACCGATTGCATAATAATAAAACAAAATCTTGGGTAGGCCTAGCCCACCTTTGTCAATCGGCCTATGCAACTTACTGAAATGTAATCAGGGATGTTTACCTTTCCAAATGAAGGACTTCGCTATGCTATCGTATTGCTTTGAAATAAGAGAGGGGGACATCTATTGGGAGAGACTGTAGCAGGTAGTTGAATTTTGGAATACAACTCATTTTAATAACATTAACCTTCCCAGTCATAGATAAATGTAATGAAGCCCACCTGCCCACATTACTCGAAAACCTTTTTATTAAAGGGTCAAAATTAACTAAATCAGACAAATTTGCTGGGAATAAAATACCCAAATACTTAATGCCCTGTTTGGGCCACTGGAAAGCGCCTGGCTGAAAAGCAGTACGCTGTCAGAGCCAAAGCTTCGGATTTAGACCAATTAACTCCCGAGAACTTAGAAAAGGAATTAATAATTCTGTGGAGGCGAGGCATAAATCTAGTAGGGTCGGAGACGAATAATAAAATATCATCTGCTTAAAGCAAAAGCTTATGCGCCACACCTCCCGCCACCACCACTGGAAAATCATCCTCCTTTCTTATCGCGGCTGCTAATGGTTCCAGGGCAAGACAGAACAATAATGTGGAAAGAGGGCAACCCCTCTGGGTGCCCCTATAATCTGAAATTAATCCATTCATTTGTACCGCCGCTACTGGGTGTCAATAAAGTAACTTAACACAACCAATAAAAGTATTCCCGAATCCGTACATTTCCAAAATCTTAAAAAGGTAATCCCATTCTACCATATCAAATGCCTTTTCGGTGTCAAGTGAGATGGCAGCGACAGGAGTCTGATCATACACCACTGACCACATGATATTGATGAGACGCCTGATGTTATCAGAAGAGCTACAGCCCTGAATAAACCCCACCTGATCTATATGTATAAGAGATTTCATAACTTTACTTAATCGGTTAGCCAAAATTTTTGACAATATTTTAACGTCTAGCTGGATCAGGGAAATTGGATGGTAACTCTTACACTCTTGTCCTTTTTAAGAATCAGACCGATCCGGGCTTGCATCATGGTTGGCGGAAGCTTTCCATTCTTTAATGATTCCATATAAACTTCAGCCAGTTCTGTAGCATAAGATCTAAAAAACTCAGCGGCAAAACCATCTGGCCCCAGAGTTTTGCCTGTAGGCAAGGCCTTAATTACCTCGCAAAGCTCCTCCAAGTTTATCTCAGAATCAAGATAATTTTTTTGCTAAGCCATCAGTTTAGGAAGTTCTAATGGTTCCACAAAGTTTCTAATATCCTCATCAGTAGACGAAGACATGGAATTATAGAGATCAAGATAGAATTCTTTAAAAGTGTTATTAATATCAATGGCTGAGGTAAATATTTCACTACCAGCAGATTTCACTGAGGGAATGGTTGAAAAAAAGTCTCTCTGTTTTATATATTTAGCCAGCAGTTTTCCTGCCTTGTCCCCCAACTCAAAGTATGACTGTCTTGCCCTGAATAGCCAAAACTCCACCTTCTATGATAAAATAGTATTATATCTGTATTTCAGTTGGATCAGTTCTCTGAGGCCATCAGACGACATTCGGCGCTTCAGCTCTGTCTCTGCACTTTTAATATTCCCTTCCAACTCCACAAGTTCTCGTGCTTTGGATTTTTTGGTGAATGAGGCATACTGTATGATCCGGCCCCTAAGAACTGCCTTAAGTGCCTCCCAAGCCATGCCCACAGAGGACACTGAGGACCAGTTGGTCTTCATATAAACATTGATTTCAACCTTAAACATTTGTTGGAATTCAGGATTTTGCAAACAGGATACATTAAAGCGCCAACTATATGATTTCCTTTTCTCCATATGTGGCAACACCTCTAAACTCACCAGGATGTGATCTGAGACTAAAATGTTTCCAACTGAGCAATCAACAAAAGATGAAATGAGGGACTTCTCATTTAAAATCTATTCTACAATAAATCTCATGGACTGATGAAAAAAAATGTATAGTCCCTACAAGATGGGTTCAAAAGTCTCCAAATATCTGTAAGACTAAGATTTTTACACATCCTGGGAAGCGTCAATGTTGCTCTAGGGGGCTTACATACTTTTGCCTCACTATGATCAAGGACCATCAAAAGATTAAAGTCTCCTCCCAATATTATATCATGAGGGGTGCCAGCGGCTTGCAGCATCCCTTCAAGATCTATAAAAAAAGCCCTGATCATCAACGTTAGGTGCGTAGATATTAGCAAAAAAATAAGACATTGCCCCTGAATTTCTGCTAAACAATAATGACTCTTCCTAATTTATCTTTAGTTTGTTTGAGACATTTGAATTGTAGATGCTTACGTATCAGTGTAATGACTCCCCTGCTCTTAATTGAGCCAGCACTAAAGAAAACATGTCCACCGCATATCTTCCCAAATCTTTCAGCTTCCTGCGGGGAAAGATGTGTTTCTTGAAGAAACGCTATATCATATTTCTTACGCTTAAGAGAAATAACCTTCCTTATTTTTATGGGGTACCCCAACCCATTCATAATCCACGTGTGTTATAATGGGTGCCCGAGTCAGGACTCGAACCTGGGTTTCTAGCTTGAAAGGATTGCAGTCTTATTCCCTGAGCTACTGGAGACACTTTTGTTTTTGGACCCAAATGCAGACACAAGGCTGGAGACAGTGTGTAGTTCAAAGGGCTGTCTTTACTGAACACAAAAGGTAATCCAACAGGAGATACAAAGGCACAATTCAGTTTTAGGGGAAAAGGCAATTCCAAAACTTCAACAAAGGTAAATAATCCACATGGAGGGGCATCAAAATAAGGGACAAATTTCAGGACAAAGTTCCAGAAGTAAAAAAAAATCTCAAAAAGTATAAGACAATACAGGCATATATCACAGGGAAAGAACTGAGGCTGACTTACTTCAAGATAAGACTGAGCAAATAACAACTGAAAAGACTGGGTTTAAATACAAATGACAAAACTAGGCACAGGTGAACTAGATCATTAAATCAAACAGAGTGGAGGGAGTTCAAAAGTTCATTGCTCCCCCTAGTGGCCAGCCAGGGAATTGTCAGGAGTCTCACAAAGTGGAGAGAGACAATCCACTCATATTAACATTTGACATTTTGACATATGAGAAAAAATAGATTGTGTGTCAAAAACAAAATTATAAAGACCACATTCCAACATTAGTGCAACAATAAAACCCCAAACTTCCCCCGAACCAAAAAAAAACAAAAAAAAACATGCACACGACAGTGCCAACTGGCGTCCATCCCTCTAAACTCAAACAGCCCATGTATGCCTACAAGAGCCCCTGCGACAACTTTGCCATCACATTGCTCAAGTCCGGTGTTTTTATATAAATGTTGTGAGACAGAATTACACAACAAAAGGTATTCTCTAAAACAAACTCCAGCCAGTAGGCAGAATAAACACAAAGAACGTGTAGATTCATCCACACAACTGTCCTGAAGGTGTGTTACTCCACAAAACAAACTCCAGCCGCTAGGCGGAATCTGCACAAAAAAAAAAGGCACTCATTTTCCTCAGACAGTCAAACGAATGTTCAGTATTCGGCTGGTACATGAGTGCAACAAATGACCTAATCACTCCAATGACTTACAACAAATACTCCACAAAACAAACTCCAGCCTATAGGAGGCATAAGCACAAAGAACGTGCAGATTCACCCACATACTGTCCCAAAGGAATGTTACTTCACAAAATAAACTCCAGCCGCTAGGCAGAACCAGCACAAAAAGAAACAAAAAAGGCACTCAGTTTCCTCAGACAGTCAAGTGAATGTTAAGTTAACTTACTCACTCCATTAACTTTATGAAGGACATCGCTTGCTGGTAACATGTAAATATTTTGCAGCCATCCTTAACATTTATTCTCAATTTGGCTGGGAACATCATTGCAAAAGCGACCTTCCGTTGATGTAAGAGTTTCTTGCATTCCTTGAATCGATCACATTTCTCTTGTCGAATTCGCAAAGTCTGAGAACAAGAAAATGCTGTTGTTCTTCCAAGAAAGCCTTCCTTTACTCCTTGCCTTGCGTAACACGAGATCTTTATCGGATGATCTCAGAAATTTGGCCAGAATTGATCGGGGCCTGTCTCCCTCAGCGGATTGCCAAGCCGGAACACTGTGAGCTCGCTCGATTTCCAGCTTATGGCCCGTTATGTCGAGCAGACTCGGAAAGAGCCCGTCCAACATTTTGGACATTATTACGCCGACTACGGTTCTCCAAGTCCTCCAACTTCTTCCAGACGTGCTCCAAATCCACCTTGGTCGCTAGTGGATTAGCAGATAATTTCCTCTCCAATGACTCCAGATAATCGATCCGTTTCTCGACATCCCCCACTCTTGTAACCACCTCAGAAAATTTTGTCTCCATGGCAGTGATCGATCGACATATTACAGCAAGATCCTCCAAGTCAGCAATGACCTTCGTCAGCATAGCCGATATGTTCAACATTTCTCGCAGAATTTCCCTCACTTCTCTGAAAATCTCCAAATCTGCTCCCTGGCTCAAGGCCTCCGGGGGGGTGTCAGTCTGAGCACGTAAGTGTCTTTTAATGTCTCCAGAGCCAGAGGATTCTGAATTCTTTGACATATTGACTTCCTAGAACTGATATGGAAGAGAGTGTATCGAATCTCACCGGTTTATGACATTAATAGTGTTAAAACTAGCAAACTGCGCAGAGCTCGCCGTTCATACGTCCGAACCTCGCATGGCGTCACGCGACTCAGTTATAACCAATTCTTGAACTTTATTTTGGATTTCTTCAACGTTAATCCTTTAACTTTTGATCTTAAACATCAGGACACTCTCTTAAGGTAAAAAAAAAAAAAGAAAAAAAAATCTCAAACAGGTAAAACAATAATAACAAAAAAAAACTGCAACATGTACAGTAGTCAGATGATTATAATGAAAAACAAATATTGTTATTGTTATCTTATGATTTATGAAAGTTTATTGTAATAATTATAATGATTATTGCCCAGGTTAACACTTCAGATATGCATTTGTATGCATTCAGTAATTTGTTGCATTTGTGATTTAGTTTAATTCTAAACAATACCTACTGAAAATATATTATTCATTTGCAGTATATTTATTGCCATTTTGTCCAGTACTGTCTATTTTCTGCCACAGTTTCACTGTCAATTTGCTGCATGCATATTATCAATGTCAATTTCCTGCACACCAAAAGCCATGCACTTTGTAAACCCTATTTAGTACTATGCTTTACAAGTAAAACATATTATTAGTAGTATCAAACACATTGTTGGCCTACTGTTGCGCTGCACTTAGGCAAACAAACAGTTGGCACATCGTAATGTTGAACGAGTGCTTGAAACCATTTGCTACATTTGTGAATGTGACAGAAATCATAAACATAACTTTAGCCTACCTAGTCATTACATATCATGTAAAACTACATTGAATCTGGTGTTTTTATGAAACAGGGGCTATAATTTATTATTCTGTATACTGTATTTCCACTTACATCATCTCCGCAAATTCCGTGGAATGGTGCTCACGGAGAAGGTGCTTAAGGTTTGAAGTGTTTCCCGCCTGAGCCGATCCTTTTAGCAAACAAACTTTACAGACTGGGTAACCATCAACATTGATGGTGCCTCGTGGGTCTTTAACATACCCAAAGTAATCCCAGACAGTGGACTTCAACCGCTTTGGCGGTGGAAATAAAGATTCAGGCTCAGACATGTATGTATGATGCGCTCGTGCTGCACTCATGCTGCACTTCGTGATTAGCTGCGCTCATGACACCTGCATGTCACCTTTAAAATTGAGTGACAGTCGAATTAAAATCTCGGCAAGTTTATATGATGCTGTAAATGTCGCAGATTCTGTCTTAATTAAACCGATTTTAGAAAAGTTCTGAAAAAATCTGACTTGATATTCATGCAATACCATCCATGAAAAGATTTCAACGGTACAATAACCGTCCATTTTAAAATTGAGGTATATTGTGAAACCTTGAAACCATTACATCCCTATTCTACTCATGTCCTACAACAACAAGTCCTTCTGCAAATACTCATGCTCCTTTGATGTAGCACCAAGCCCAACAAACTATGCTCTTACTTAAAGAGATCTAATCTGCCTCCTTTATTAAAATCAAAACCTTATGAATATTTGATCTATGCTTTTCCATATTCTTAGCGTTTCTGTCACTGCAGGCGACCTTTAGTGTGACAATACATACCTCATCGTAAGTGTACCGGTAGTCAGCTCTCTTTGATTTCAAATCCCACAGCACTACGATCCCAGACTCAAATCCTATTATGAGCTGAAACGAGAAGCAAGATGTGGGGGAACAATGAGAGGAAGAAAATATGCAGTCAGTATGTTAAACCTGACCTGTAATCTGATGAGAGTTCATCCAGGTGGTGACTTCAGTCTGAAAATAAATTGTGTTTTGCAGACAAATGCAGACTTTAAACAGCTATTATGGTGTCCTTCCATTTGATTGTTAATCCAAAACAAATGTTTAGTCATTCCCATAAACAATAAATAAATCAAACAAAACATCCCACTCAAAGCTACCTGTTGGAAAATCCAGCTAAAGCTGGTAGCTGTGTTTTGGAACATAGCTGATTTCTAGATGGTCTAAGATGATTATTAACTGGTCCAAACTGGTCATTAGCTGGTCCAAGCTGGTAGGCCATCTTGGAACAGCAATAAACCAATTTAAGGTGTTCATGATGGCTTTTGGGACCTGATGGCTGATCAACCAGCCAATGAGCAGCTTGGATCACATAATAACCAGCTTGAACCAGCAACAAACCAGCTTAACATGGTCAAGCTGGTTTTGGGAACAGTGGGTGGTCAATCAACTAATAACCAGCTTGGACCAGCAACAAACTGGCTTATGGTGGTCAAGCTGGTTTTTGGAACAATGTGGCTGGTCGACCAGCCAATAACTAGTTTAACCAGTAAATAACCAACTTAGACAAACTAGAAACCAGCTACCATGTTTCAAAACACAGCTACCAACTGGATTTTTCAGTAGGAAAAGAAGAAATATGCAAAGAAAGTTTTCATCTCCACAAGTGATCATTTCTACCTTTATTAATATATATCAAAACAACAACTCCTGTCATTTGAGTTTTAAACCTCTCTATTCCCAGAGATTCAGATACAGGATATAAATTGATAAAGTGTCAGTGCTCTGTCAGCCAAGAAGGAGGGGACAATGTGTCTAAGGACTTTAAAGCCCATTAAGAACTGAGCAGGCCTGTTATGGATCGATGGTCTGTTCAGGGGCAGAAGTGGAACAGGGGAGAAAGAGGAAGAGGGAGTGAGAGAGAGGTTCATCACTGTAAAGGCGCCTATGAGGAGCACCCAGCTGCCAGAGAAAGAGACAGACAGTTTGTCATCAATATGAAGGCAAAACTCCAGCAGGTGTTTGCCAGTCCCTCTGCATCAGTCTGACTGTGCCTTGGCAATTAGTGAAGGTAAAATTAATGTATAAAAAGATGCATTTGGAAGTAGCTGGTACATTTGTTCATCTCCTTCTTATCTCCTCGATCATTTGTTTTCAAAAACAACATAATATGCTAACAAGCTGTGTGAGATTAGACCCAATTACTGAACTGAGCTGCACCATAGGAATGCAATGTTTTATGAGTTCAGAATGGAAAGAAACAAGAGCTTTGTGCAATGTAAGGGAAATGAATTATTCATGTCAGGGAGAGTCTATTCCTTTTGAAGCAGTTTGATAGGCCTCCCCTTACCTTGCCCTCATCCATAGGATTGTCACTAATGTGAACGACTGGGCCAGGGTGAGCCTTGGAGGACCTGTGAGAGACAGACAGACAGACAGAGAGAGAGAGAGAGAGAGAGAGAGAGAGACAGGTCTGAGATTGAGGTTAGGTTTAGTAAATAAGTTATTGGAGACAATGGATTGATGAAGGAGACAGGATAGAGGAGTGACTTACAGATATGGAAATAAAGTATAAAGACATTACATTTATTATTATTATTAATATTTTGTTTAAGGAAAAAAAAAACATTTGTTAGAACAACTTTAAATATGATATATATTTCATCTGGAAACTTTGTGTAGACAAGAAGACCAGCATGGACTTGGATCATAGAGGTTTTTCAGTTACAGGATGTGGCCTACAAGGTACAACAATTCATTACAAAATCCCAAGAGTGGGATTCTTGCCAGGCAAGGCTGTTTGAAACAATATGGTTTTACATAACAATTCATGGAAATATTTTTTTATCCAGAACATGAAGGGCTCCAATAGAGCCATTTTACATTTGATGTTGTCCAACTGAAACCAACCTAATCTGATTATATCCCCATCCAGATACTTACAGGGCTTACAGGCTTTTGAAATTTGCAATATATAAGTATCCAGTCAGAGTCAGTTTGAACCTCACAGTTTTCCATTGCTACAGTTCTCTTGAACACATTAAAGAAGCTTTGGATTCTCCAAAGGATACAATGCTATAAACAAGGAATTTTACAAGACCAGCACTGCACATTTATATACAGTCAATGAATAATAATAAACAGCCCAGTGGACTGGAAATAGCAAAAATGCTCCTACTCTTATTAATACAGCACATGCTTACTGAAACGAAGCATATCTACATAGACACACTGCTGTTCTGATAGGATTTAAATGTAAATATGTCATCTGCAATTCTCTGCAATCCTTCCCTTCCCTTTTCCTTCCTGCTTTTCTCTCTATGTCACAAAACATGCTGCCCTGCCATCAATAGGTGCTACTGTAGCAAACAATACTTAGGCTGCCCATAAGCCTGCATTGATTGCACTGGCAGGAGTCTTATTACTTTGTTCCCTTTAACTATCCAGCAAGCCAACAGTGCTGTTGACGGCTCTTGGGTATAGCCTTATAGTGGTGACAGCCGTGGCATAGACAGGGGTCCTTCTCTTCCCTCAAGCTACATTCTGTTGCGCTACACTGTGATGAGGAGTGGCAGAACCTTATCCATCTGTTACGGTGATGGAGGTATGACAGACAGGGGTCCTGATCCACTTCTTTCTCCTCCAGTGTTTGCTGAATTTCTATGACATGACTGACAGTTACAAGAGAAATCAAAATTTGTAACACCGGTCCCCTCACCTTTACAAAAGGACATGGGAACTAATAAGAGATGTCTTAAGGGTGTTTTCAAAGTTCTGGCTGTTAAAACAACAGATATATAATGGTTGTTTTTGCAGTAGAATTTCGCACACTGCTTTTCTCACATTGTTATTTGGGACTGGACGTACCACAAATGTCATAGTACGTTGATGCAGTTTAGTAACATCTTCTTGTTAAGATCCTAAGGATCTGATTGAAACAAACAATGCGCAAATAAAACATGTATTAATTATCTAAAAGAAAACATAACTGACATGGGTAAATTCACTTAACTGTTGGTCTACTTTAGCATGCGGTATTTAACCCAAAAACATGCAGAATATTCACTTGCCACTCACAATCCATCTTAACCAGGCACTAGCTATGCTAGTATTACACTGCGCATATTAAGTCATTGTTCTTGTGTACAGCAAAAAAAAAAAAAAAAAAAAACTCCTTACAATACAAAAAGGAGCTAATAAGGTGCTACAGCAACACAGAAATCATTTAGGCTGTTTATAAATTCTTTGTAAAGCTTCCATTTGTAAGTAATAGTATTCATTAATTTTTTATGATGTAATAAATTAAACTAAGAAACACAAGATTTTCAGCTGCAGCGTGTGAGGATGACTCTTTCTGATCAATAAATAGTCTAGTCCACCGGGAAATGAACCTACCTTCACTTGGCACAGTAACTCAGTCACAAGGTCAATAAGTGTATTTGGTACAGAGAGAGTGAAAGAGCTCTGTTTGCATATGTTTGTGTGTGCATGTGTGTGTGTTTGAGAAAGTGGGTGGTTGGAGGGGTGCGTGGCAATACACAGTGGTGAAGGTATGATTGTGTTGAGTGAATGAACAATGTTCTCTTCCTTATACCTCAAGATTTTTAATTCATGTCCCCCCAATTCCCTCCCAATTCATCTCTCAGCCCTTACTTTAGGAGGAGTAGGTTGGTTTTAGAGAGCTGATCACCATGGCAACAAGAATAGGATGGGCAAATCTCATTCTGTAACTGCTACCCTCACTCTGCAGTTTCTCATTCATTCAAGACACCTTATGATAACATAATTTCATCCTTTTCACCTACATACACCCACTAACCCACAATCTGCATCTGTGGTCCAAAATAATGATTATACTATATTACAGTATGTATCTATTATCTCTCAAATCCTGTCTCCCAATTTCTCTCTCTCTCTCTCTCTCTCTCTAGCGGTGACCAAAAGCTGCAAAATTCTTCCTTTGCAGGCAGTATTCAGATTTAGGAAGAAAACAAGGCACATCCAAATTCAATACTTGCTTAACATCCTGTCTACTAAGATGCCTTCATCTGGTGGGTTTTTGAAAACAGCACAGACCCCTGTATCTTTCACTTCCAATGAAATCACACAATCCTGTTGTGTGTGATTCGATGGTTGGTAAAAAAAAAAATGGCTTTAGATGGAGTGGTTTAAAGAAGTAAATGAATTAATAATATCCTTTTTTTTCCCTTTTGTTTCAAGATTTCAAGACTCACTTTTCACAAGAAATCAGGTAAAAAACAGGAAAAAAAATTGTTGTCACTAAATATTTGCGTAGTTATCAAATAAAGCTCACTTGTTTCCTTTAGAAGGAACTTCTGCTGAACACAAATGAAGATTTTTAGAACAATATCTCAGCTCTGTAGGTCCAGATAATGCAAGTGAATGGTGATCCATCTTCAGAAGCGATATGACAGGTGTGAGTAAGAAACAGATCAATATTTACCAGTAAGTCATTTTTTACCATTAATCTCCACTTTCAGATTCACTTTTGCATTCTTCTTGGCAATTCACATTCTTCGTGTACATCGCCACCTACTGTTCGGGCTGTTCAAAGGTGGAGATTTATAGAAAAATCTTATATTTAAGACTTAAATATTGATCTGTTTCTCATCCATGCCTATCATATCACTTCAGAAAATATAGATTTAACCACTGGAGTGTTTTGGATTACTTTAATGCTGCCTTTATGTGATTTTTGAAGATTCAAAGTTCTGGTCACCATTCACTATTGTATAGACCTACAGAGCTGAGATATTCTTCAAAAAATCTTAATTTGTGTTCTGCAGAAGAAAGAAAGTCAAACACATCTGGGATGGCATGAGGGTGAGTAAATGAGGAGAGAATTTTCATTTTTGTTTAAACTATCCCTTTAAACCTAAACCTAACCGATCGTGGCATTAAAAGCACATGTGGGATGAAAAATGCAATAGCTGAAGCAACCAAGTTATTTTTGTGGTGATTTTATGACACTTTCGGCTCACTTGAGTGCTCTTCAAGTACCACAATCCTTTACATCGCAAGTGTAATATCTATCAGTTGAGCTACCACACAATTTGATTCCACCAAAAAAAGCTTGCATTAAAATGCAAACTGTAAAATGTATCGCCTTTAAAGTTATGCATTAAAGAAAAAGTGTTTAGATGTCATAAGACAGTATTTTGTGTGGAAGAGTACAATGAAGTGCATGTGTTTATGAACAGATAATTTTACTCACGATTTGTGTGAAAGGGAATACATTTCATTGTTGTTGTAGCCCCTCTAGTGTTCATTTAACCAGGTGCAACGTACCACCTAAAAATGTAGTCATAGTAACATGATTCTATGAGATGGGGTTGGAAAAATTGGGCAGAGAGGCAGCAGCGCAGCTGCCTTAAATTTGAGACACAATCTCTGTCTATTTCTATCTTTTCTGATTGTGTGGAAATCATGTTGACTTCAAATTCAATTTCCTGTCATTAGGTAAAATCACAGGGAAAGAGCAAAAAGGCACAGCATCCACTCCCATCCCTACCTGCTGCTTGTGTTGAGTGTGCATGTATGCGTGTATAATCCAGGATGCAATTTGCTCACATTTTAAGGGAGTGCATCCATTTGCTTTAAGCAGCAACACCTGTCGTTCAAATTGAGTGTCTGAAATGGATGTCAGGCAGTTAACAGACCCCCTCTATAAACATCATGAAGGCATCCTCTATATACTGCTTCTACATACACAATCACAGCATGCCTCACAATTTACTGCTGTCTGTCCAACCTTGGCCAAGGAGAGATCCATACATCACATTGTTGGCAGAGATCTAGATTTATGACAGAGTGCTGTCACACTAACAGATATGCACACATAGAGACAGTCCCGTCGAACCCCTGAGACAGTCTGCCTTTCAGGAGGGCACGGAGCTGACCCCTCCTGCCCGGCTTTATATGCAGAGATTGACTTGTGCCATAGTGCTGTGTACCCAGGTATAGCTTAAAAATGTCAACCACCTGCTATCGCAACCCCTGTAACATGCTGCAATATGTGCTTGTCAATGTGGCATCATCCCATTATGCCAACCCTTAATCCTCTGGCAGCCTACACAGTAGAGTGCCAACCTACATGCCCCCTTCCACCAAACAACCCAGAGCTTCTGACACCTGCAGCCACAAACTGCTTCTCTCAATGATTGGAATCACGCCAACATCACCCACCACCATGTTATCAACCCTACTGCAGAATGACACGCCAGATTTCTCCCTCCCTCCCAAACACAAACACACACCATCATGGTTAGCTGCTGTGGTGATGATACTGCTGTGAAGTACATGAAAGGGAGTGTGTGTTTACAGCCTCCTTGGTTTAAATACACAAAGACACACTTGAATGGCACTGGCACTGAATGGCAAAGGGTAGAGTAAGAGCTATGCAGGGGAAGGGGGCATAAAGAAAGAAAGGAGAGCAAATGCAATTTTTGTTTACAGTATCTTAAAATCCTAATGAATCTTATCTATTGTTCCCTATCTGTCACTTATCATTGTTCCCTATCTGAACGAGATGTTGTGTCGATGTAGTGACACTAGGGGTCACTCTTGGGAGCCCGAGACACCTCTGGTCTTTGATAAAAGGCCAATGAAAATTGGCGAGTGGTATTTGCATGCTATACAGGTATACAGGTATAAAAGGAGCTGGTATGCAACCAATCATTCAGATTTTCTCTTCGGAGCCGAACGGTCATGCTCACTGAGCTGAATTCCCACGACTGTTCATTCACCTCTGCTGGATCTGACGGCGCATTTCAGCGGCTTCTCCCCCCTCTGCACTGGTGCACTGCAGAGAATGCCCCTGGGTGCTTCGGCAGAAATAAGAGCATATTTCTCTAAAAGAGTATATTTCTCTAAAAGAGCGGCACACACGGAACGTCTGTTTAAAGACGCATCTTTTTAAAGATGCCTTTCCGATTGTGTGTTATTCCTGGTTGCGCTCGTTATCTCTCACCTTCTGACGGTCACGATCACTGTCTTTCGTGTCTGGGCACTGCTCACGCGGAGACAGAGTGTTCGTGGATGGTCATGTCCTCATTGCGAGGACATGTCCATGGCAACGATGCAGTCGCGGCTCGCCTTTGTAAGAAAGCAAGCCACCCCAGAGGCTCCCCGCCTCGGTCCTTTTACCCACGGGTATGAGGCCAGCGCGGCTAGCACTGGGGGCGATTTGGGGACCCCAATGTGACCGCCTCCGCCGGGTATCCCCTGGCAGACCTCCCATTCCCCAGCACGCTCGTCTGCCCCGATCGGGCTTCCGGATGAGTCCGCTGGCTCGTCTCACGGCGAGTTCGAGCATCGGAGAGCGGGCTCGTCCAGTCGGACGCGGAAGCCTCAGATGGGCTCCTCCCTTCGGGGATGATTGCTCGCGGCACCGCTCAAAGCCATGCCCCACCCCCGTTCCTTTCTTCCCGGAAGTGCATGAAGAGCTGACAAGGTCATGGGAGGCACTTTTTTACTGCCCGGTCCCGATCTTTTCAGCTTCCCCGCCCTCACTACCCTCGATGGTGGGGCGGCCAAGGGCTATTCGGCAATCCCCCGGTGGATAAAGGCGCTCGCGGTGCACCTATGCCTGCAAAGCACCGCCACCTGGCGTGGGTACCCAAAGCCCCGTCCAAGGCCTGTAGGTTTACGTCGTCTCTGATGGCCAAGGCCTACGGTACCGCTGGACAAGTCGCCTCTGCCCTGCACGGCATGTCTCTACTGCAAGTCCGCCAAGGCGCTAAAGGAACTGCACGAGGTAGTTGCAGAACCCGTGAAAGGCTTCAAAGCGCCCTTGAGACAGGCAACCCAGGGACGATGAAACCCGCTGCTCTGGAGCTGGTAAGCAGACCTCTCCATCTTTTTGTTACCTTTGCATTTAATTGTGCTGCATGCCCAAGTGGCTGGAGTACTCAAGAGTTAAGCAAGAGCGGTTTCCTTGTTCCCTGGGTCACGTATCAGGTGTGCACAGCCGTCATCACGACCACCGTCCACCACTCTAATTGGCAGGTTTGGAACTCCAGCGGCGGTCTCCCGCCCCTGAGCGCCCAGCTGTGGCACAAATCCGCCCCCGATGTGACAGTCTCCACAGGTCACGAGGACAGGCCTCTTCCTCCCCGTCCCAGGCTGTTCCGAGGGTGGTCAAAAGGAGCCAGGTAAGTGCTTTGATGTCCTTAGACTCAGCACGGCCATGACATGGTGTGGCACCTCGAGCTCCGCCCCGCCGCGAGGCCCCACCAGCAGGTACGTCCAACGATGTTGTCCCTTTGGTCCCCCTTGCGCGGAACTTGGACGCGTGGCTTGCATTTTCCAATCCATCACGATGGCTGGTCCGGACCGTCTGACTCAGCTACGTGATTCAGTTCGCCAGGCGTCCGCCCAGGTTCAGTGGTGTCCACTTCACCTTGGTGAAGGACGAAAACGCTGCTACCTTGCACGGAGATCGCTACCCTCCTACGGAAGGACGCGATAGAACCTGTCCCTCCAGCCGAGATGAAGGGGTTTTACAGCCCCTACTTCATCATACCGAAAAAAGGCGGTGGGTTGCGGCCAATTTTGGACCTGCGAGTACTGAACCGGGCTTTACACAGACTCCCGCTCAAGATGCGGACGCAAAAACGCATTCTGGCGAGCGTCCGGCATCAAGAATGGTTCGTGGCGGAAGACCTGATGGACGCGTACTTCCACGTCTCGATCCTTCCTCGACAAAGACTCTACCTGCAGTTTGCATTCGAGGGTCAGGCTTATCAGTACAAGGTCCTCCCTTTCGGCCTGTCCCTGTCTCCTCGCATCTTCACGAAGGTCGCAGAGGCAGCCCTTTCCCCGCTAAGGGAGGTGGGCATTTGCATTCTCAACTATCTCGACGACTGGCTAATCTTAGCTCACTCTCGGGACATGTTGTGCGCACACAGGGACTTGGTGCTCTCACACCTCAGCCGACTAGGGCATTGGGTCAACTGGGAAAAGAGCAAGCTCCTCCCGGTTCAGACATCTCTTTTCTCGGTTTGGAGTTGGACTCAGTCTCTTTGACAGCACGCCCAGTCGGTGTTGGTCTGTTTGAAGGCGTTCAAACAGAAAACAGTGCTTCCACTGAAACTTTTTCAGAGGCTCCTGGGCCATATGGCATCCTCAGCGGTAGCCACCCCACTCGGGTTGATGCATATGAGACCACTTCAGCACTGGCTTCAGACTCGAGTCCCGAGATGGGCATGGCGCTGCTGGACACATCGCACGGTCATCACGCCGGTCTGTCACCGTCTTTTCAGCCCTTGGACCGACCTCTCATTTCTATGGGCAGGTGTTACCCTAGAACTGGTCTCCAGGCGCGTCGTGGTCATGACGGATGCCTCCAAAACGGGCTGGGGTGCTGTTTGCAATGGGCACGCAGCTGCCAGCTTGTAGACGGGTCCGTGACTGCATTGGCACATCAACTGCCTCGAGTTGTTGGCAATTCTGCTCGCCCTGCAGAGGTTTCGGCTGTTGATCCAGGGCAAGCACGTGTTAGTTCAGTCAGACAACACGGCAACGGTAGCATATGTCAACCGCCAAGGCGGTCTGCGCTCTCATTGTATGTCACAACTCGCCCACCGTCTCCTCCTCTGGAGTCAGCAGCACTTCAAGTCGCTGCGAGCCACTCACATCCCGGGCAACCTCAACACTACAGCGGACGTGCTGTTATGACAAGTTACCCTCAGGGGAGAATGGAGACTCCACTCGAGTCGATTCGGACAGGCACAGGTGCACCTGTTCGCCTCCCAAGAATCCTCCCCACTGCCCGCTCTGGTACGCCCTGACCGAAGCCCCCCTTGGCATAAATGCGCTGGCACACAGCTGGCCCCTTGGCATGCGCAAATATGCGTTTCCCCCTGTGAGCCTACTTGCACAGACCCTGTGCAAGGTCAGGGAGGACGAGGAGCAGGTCGTCCTGGTAGCACCCTTCTGGCCCACCCAGACGTGGTTCTCGGACCTCACACTCCTCACGACATTCACCCCCTGGCGAATTCCCCTGAGGAAGGACCTTCTTTCTCAGGGACGGGGCACCATCTGGCACCCGTGACCAGACCTCTAGAATTTCCATGACTGGCCCCTGGACGGGACGCAGAAGACCTAAGCGGTCTACCGCCTGCGGTGGTAGACACAATCACTCAGGCTAGGGCCCCCTCTACGAGGTGCCTGTATGCCTTTAAGTGGCGTCTGTTCGCTAAGTGGTGTTCTTCCCAACGGAAAGACCCCCAGAGATGTGCAGTCGGATCAGTGCTTTCCTTCCTGCAGGATAGGTTAGAAGGGAGGCTGTCCCCTTCCACCTTGAAGGTGTATGTTGCCGCCATAGCAGCACACCACGACACAGTCGACGGTAAGTCCTTAGGGAAGCACGACCTGATCATCAGGTTCCTGAGAGGCACCAGGAGGCTGAATCCCCCCAGACTGCGCCTCGTTCCCTCATCGGACCTTTCTGTAGTTCTTCAGGGTCTACAGACAGCCCCCTTTGAGCATTTGCAGTCAGCCGAGCTTAAGGCACTCTCCTTGAAGACTGCCCTCCTGACTGCGCTCACTTCCATCAAGAGGGTAGGAGAACTGCAAGCGTTCTCTGTCAGCGAAACGTGCCTGGAGTTCGGTCCGGGCTACTCTCACGTGATCCTGAGACCCCGACCGGGCTATGTGCCCAAGGTTCCCACGACCACTTTTAGGGACCAGGTGGTGAACCTGCAAGCACTGCCCCAGGAGGAGGCAGACCCAGCCCTGTCGTTGCTGTGTCCAGTGCGCGCTTTACGCATCTATTTGGATCGCACACAGAGCTTTAGGATCTCTGAGCAGCTCTTTGTCTGCTTTGGTGCACAGCGGAAAGGAAGCGCTGTCTCCAAGCAGAGCACTGGCTCTATCGCCCACTGGCTCATTGACGCATAACTATGGCATATCACGCCCAGGACATGCCGCCCCCGGTAGGGCTACGAGCCCATTCTACCAGGGGTGTAACGGCCTTCTGGGCCCTGGCCAGGGGTGCCTCTCTAACAGACATTTGCAGAGCAGCAGGCTGGTCAACACCCAACACCTTTGCAAGGTTCTACAACCTCCGGGTGGAACCGGTTTCATCCCAGGTAGTGGCACGCAATACAAGCGGATTAGCCCGGGATAGCCGGCTGGGTGTATCGCTTGCACATAGCGCCTTCCACCTCCTTTTGAGCTGAAGATGTGCGCCATTAATTCCCAGTAGTGTTCACAAACTTTGTTCCCTGGTTGACTTCCTCCGAGCCCTGAGGCAGTTGAGTTTTCTGAGAGACTCGCTGCCGGCCCAGTACACATGCTAACTAAGAGTCCTGTTCTGGGGTAGGTGCTCCGCATGTGGCGGTTCCCTGTAAGGCTAACCCCATGCGATATATATCTTCCACTAATTCGTTTCCCTGTTGGCAAACTGCGTCTTCCTTGGGCAGAGCCCCTCTGCCCCAGTCTCCATGTTTGTAGTAACTCCTCCCCCGCTGGGCAGTATCTACCTTGAAGACTCTCCACATGGTTGGAAAGACCATGTGACGTATTTTTCCACTTAAATATCACCCCTTCTCTTTGGGCGAGGTGTGGTCTCCAAGGTGTCTTCCCCTTGGGAGGGACACCCCCCGACTAGACCTGGTGGCCCAGTCGGATAATCCCCCTTCTTTTTTAGGGAGTGGAAAAAAAGAAGGGGAAAAGAGGCCATGACTGGGTTAGCCTGTCTCTATCTTTTGGGTAGTCGACTTGTCCCCAAAGGGCCGTTCGACACTCATAACTATGTTGGGGGAGGTTACGTGTCAACCTGGTGTGCTGGCTATGAGGCACACAGTAGTCTGCCAACCACACACCGTTAGTTCACGTAACACAGTTCAGCCAGTTGTGGCTTTACATATAGGGACCCCTAGTGTCACTACATCGACACAACGTCGAGTGAGTGACAGATAGGGAACGTCATGGTTACTTGTGTAACCTCCGTTCCCTGATGGAGGGAACGAGACGTTGTGTCCCTCCTGCCACAACGCTGAACTACCCGCTGAAATGGCCGGACCTTATATCGGCTCCTCAGTATAAAACCTGAATGAGTGGTTGCATACCAGCTCCTTTTATATCCATATGTCCGGGGGAGTGGCATGCAAATACCACTCGCCAATTTTCTTTGGCCTTTTATCAAAGACCAGATGTGTCTCGGGCTCCCAAGAGTGACCCCTAGTGTCACTACATCGACACAACGTCTCGTTCCCTCCATCAGGTAACAAGTAACCATGACGGTTTCTGCCTGGGAGATGGGACACAACATCCAAAGACGTCCGTCTAACACATGTATACTGTACAATTAAAACAGCCCAGACAGGATACAAGAATGCATTGTGGGTTAACAGAACCTAAATCTACCTCAGACAGATTTACAAACTCGATTGCAAAATTGATTGCTGTGTGTATGGTAGGTCACAGATAGGCCTAAGTATTGTCATACCATATAAATAATTAGATAATAATTTTTAAATGTTTGACACCTGTAATTTTTACATTTATTCTGGTGCAATGCATTACTCTTGAAACTTCCCTTATAATAGAACTGTCCATTACAGTTGACACCATTTTTGCTTGCTTTTACAAAATCAGGGACAACTCGAATTTAATACCACAGATGCAGTAGATAGAGCTAATGTTAACTCCAAACATTTTGTAAAAAAAAAATAAAAAAAAATAAAGAAATCAGCTCTTAGAAATCTAAAAGGGATGGTTCACCCAAAAATGAAAATTCAGCCATTGTTTACTCACCCCTGTGTTGTTATAACCCCACATGACTTTCTATATTTTTTTAACACAAAGGGAGAAATTGTGAAAAAAAAGTTTTTCTCAGTGATGTCATACAATGGCAGTATATTATGACAACACCTTCAAGCTTCAAAAGTACACAAAAGTATAATTCAGAAGTCTAATAAATTATTCGATGAGACTCATGATTGTTATGAAAGCATATGATAATTTATTAGACTTCTGAATTATACTTTTGTGTCCTTTTGAAGCTTGAAGAGGTGGTCACCATAAGCTGCCATTTATTACATGCCATTTATTATTTCACAATTTCTCCCTTTGTGTTAAGAAAAGAAAGTAATTTGTGTTATAACAACAAGGGTGAGTAAACAATGGCTGAATTTTCATTTTTGGGTGAACTAATCCTTTAAATAGTATGTGTAAGAGAAAGAGAGAGACAGTGGAGAAAATGTTCTGCTCAGTGACGTGAGATGAAAACCACATTGATTTGCCCCTTTAGTTATTCACTACAGGTACAACAGCATAGGGCAGAGTGTTTCTTTCAACAATTGCCCTTTCTGTCACAAGAAACGAAATGTCTGCCTGTGTGTGTGTGTGTGTGTGTGTGTGTGTGTGTGTGTGTGCGAGGGAGAGAGAGAGAGAAAGAGAGAGAGAGAGAGAGAGAGAGAGAGAGAGAGAGAGTGTGAGTGAGTGAGTGAGTGAGTGAGTACAAAAAGCAGCAGCAAGACAGGGCATCTGTCTATCCCAAAACTGCTGTGATGTGACACCTGTAAATGCATGTGTGTCTACACTGTCTGGGTCTCAAAGGCACTGAAGCCTTTTATACGGGTCAAGAAAGAAAACAAAACTGCTGACTAAATGTTTGAATTAATAATTGAAGAACTCAGGGCATCTATGGAACGCAGGAGAAAGACCGAAGGAGAGAAAGTGAAGTGAGGCGAGAGAGAAAACGCCAATCTGTGATCAGTGACAATTTAAAATGCCATTTGACTGAAATGATTGCTCAGTTGCAAATAAATAATAACAAGGCTACAGGAACAATGACAGATGTGATGTGTGATAAATTGCAAATCAGTTGTAAGATTCCAGGGCTCAGAGATTACATTACATTTTATAGGTGTGTGCAGCACTCACAGTTCAATGGCTTTGTTCCACATGATGGTATATCCTGAGAGGGTAAACGATTCCACATTCACAATGTGGATGTTTCCTCGTTCCGAGCCGATGTACAACCATTTGCTTTGGAAGGGCAGATGACAGAACGTTATCCTAAGAACGAGAAATAAAGAAGAGTTTAACTTGTTGATAATCTTATTAATAAAAGAATAGGACAGTTCTCATTTTCAAAAACACAACCCATAATTAAGAAAAAATACAAAAAAAAGATCTGAAATAATATTTCAATTGTTTCTCATACCCAGCAATGAGATTAAATTTAGAGCAAATGGAGACTTTTGTTTTAATTCACAAAGTTGTCTGAGAAAAAGACCCTAGTAATCTCCTCTAAAGTTTCAGAGATTCACAAATTGTTCTCATATTGCAGAAGTCTTCAATAAAACCTTTTTCAATTCTTTAAAGACCAAATCATTTGAGTTATGCATTTAAAATGTTTTATAAAACAAAAAAATAAAGTTTCCCAAACCCCCCCCATTGGTCGCCCAAACAGGTAGTTCTGCCCAAAATTCATGCCATTGGTCCAGCCAATGTTTCCATGAGCGCATTTATTGTACACCCACAGCTATACGCTGACCACTATAAAAAATTTGCTTATTTAAATAAACCGGCAACATAAGAAAACCGCTCTAACGTGAGATTTTAAATCATAGCATTATTCTCAGCTTTTGATGTCAGAATGTAAACAGGCATGTGCACACCACATATAAACACTGCATGTAACATGAAACACGAAATCTGTGTAATGGGAAAAAAATCTATGTGTGTCGATAGTTTTTTGCTTTAACCGTTTGGGTTTGCTTAAACCCTGAAAGGAAAACCGCTTAAAGCGTTTATATAACTTTGCACGTTTATATATTATACCACTTACATATTTTACATATGTTTACAATATGCTTACATTTAGGTGAAATCAATCTACGAATGGCTTTACATATTTTGTTGTCTATCCTCATTAAGCTTGGATAGAACAAAGTATTTTAACATAAAAAAAAAATTACACACTTTGCCTTTAAATATACTGTAAAGTAGCTAAGAACTTCATAAAGTCTCCAAGCTTCAAAAGCTATAGTGCTTGCAAAATGTAGTACATACAAATTTTGGATATTGACAATCACATGCTCCATCGAAGAACCATGCACTTTTCTACCAGCCAAACATGTCTGCATGTAATTTATGTTATTCCTGAGTGAAAAAAAATGCTTAGTTTAGCTGAGCTGCTAGAGTTCTGCTTACTCAACTGAAATGTACTTTGCAGTAAGTCTCAAAGGAACGAGAGTACAGGAAGCTCTCAGTTACTGGAGTCAAAGTCTGGGCTTCTGTTTAATCACTACTAAAACAGACATATTACTCAGTCTTGGGATAATCTAAAGAATTTCTCCGTCAAAACACACATGCTTCATGTTGAACAAATTTTTTGAAAATATTGGAGCAAATGTAATACATTTAATTAACAATAACCTTGTTTGTTTTTGTGCTGGGCAGACGGTTTGCCTCTCACCTCTTTCACACTGCTTTCTCTCAGCAATATACAGACATCCACACACACAAACACACCTGTGCCCAACATTTCACATCAGCACCTTGCAGCATCATAAATATATTTATGAGTGGAAGAGTGTTGAAATACCATGTACTGTATCGCACTCAACACACTTTTTTCCACAGATGTGCACACACACACACACACACACACACACAAATAATCTGGAAGAAGACACTGATAGAAAACAAAAAAATATTGAGCTATTCAGAGGAAACACGAACGTGATCTTTTTTAACATGCAAGTAAGAGTTTTCTTATTCTGTGACACACTAATGCAAAAAAAAAAAAAAAAAACAGCTTTCAAAAGAAGCCCATGCCCTATGATTGTAATAGCATACTATCATAATACTCTTAGTATTTCTGCTGTATCCACAGTACACTGTAGAAATAGTAAGGGTGTAAATTTCACAGAGGAGGCTCAGGACAAAAAAAGCAGAGTAAAAATAAAGGGAATTTATTTTATACAAAAAAATAAACAAACAACCAACATAAACTACCCCGTAGGGGAAAAATACAAAGTAAAATTCAGGCTGGGGCAGAAAGCAGCGGGGAACAGGACCGGGTAGGGAGAAACAGGACAGGAAACTAGACCGACCAACAGACTGACTGGAATAAACAAACACACAAGACGAACTGGCCCTGGACAGCACACATGAGGAGACTAAAATAGGGAGAGAAATCAACAGGTTAAAAAGACTGGGCAGGTGTGACTAATAAACTAATAATGGGCAAACAAGGAGGCGGGGTATGACACAAGACAGAGAGGCACATGGCGATACAGAAACAAAAAAAAGCCACGTGCTCTCACAAGACAACAAAACACCCGAATGGCATGAGCGCACATCGCCAAGACAATAAGTCAATATACGCTTATGCCAACCGGCAAACAAGATGAGAGAATACGTAGCAACGGCAAACAAAGTGATGCCACGCATTCTCACACTAAACAAAACCTAAGCGTACATCGCAAGGCAAACACCACACGATGCACGCAACAGGCGACAAAAACAAGAGTTCGGTCACACACAAACCTGAAATCTCAGACCGAAGTGACCAAACCTCAGCACAACGTGAAGACAGCTCGCGACCCGGGTGCGCAGTGCAAAGCGAGCGCAACACACATCCATGGTTGCAAGAGACAGACATAGAACATGGAGCCTGAGTCCAGATCCCAACACAGACTGAAACTGAACCAGACAGGGAAGTCAGGATCCAGATACCATGCTCCAGACATGAAACAAAAGACAGCTCACGACCCGGGCGCACAGCGCAATGCGAGGCGCACCCGTGTTCGTGAGAGACAGTCATAAACTACTGGCATAAGTGCATGTCGCCAAGATGATATAAGCACGATTCACCCATGTCAATAACAGACAGAACATGGAGCATGAGTGTCCAGATCCCAACACAGACCGAAACCGAACCAGACAGGAAGTCAGGATCAAGACACCATGCTCCGGACATGAAACAAGACAGACCAAAGAGCGCACGGCAGGGAATTCAACCGAAACCGTGCCCTCACACAAAGACAGACTATGCAACACAAGACAGACATGGGACAATGATGTCATGGTCCTGTCAAGACAGAAACCCAGACTGACAGAGTGACAGGACCGTGGAAGGCTCAGGCGCTGGCTCGTTGACCGTGCCAGGCGTGGGCCCTGGCTCGTTGACCGTGGCAGACGTGAGCACTGGCAGAGACTGGGGAATGGCCTCCATGGTCATGAGCACCAGCAGAGACTAGGGAATGGCCTCTGTGGCCGTGGGCACTGGCAGTGACAGGGGAACAGCTTCCGTGGCTTTGAGCGCAGGCAGTGACGGAGAAATGTCCTCCATGGTCGTGGGCACTGGCAATGACAAGGGAACGACCTCCGTGGTCATGGGCACCGGCAGTGACAGGGAAACAGCCTCCGTGGCTGTGAGCATAGGCAGTGACAGGGGAATGACCTCCGTGGTCGTGGGCACTGGCAGTGGCAGGGGAATGACCTCTGTGGTCGTGGGCACCGGCAGCGACAGGGAAACAGCCAGTACATTGTGTACATACAGTGTACATTGTGTACACAAACAAACAAACTCACATACACACACATAAAGGTTTGTCGTTCTATCATTGTGGGGATTTTCCATTGACTTCTATTGTTTTTAATACTAGGCTAATTATATTTTCTATTCATTAACCCTTCACCTTACCCCTAGACCTAAACCTAACCCTCACAGAAACTGTGTGGGCTGTTGGTTGGCACAATGTAGTGCACCTGCACCATGCACCTGCACACACACACACACACACACACACACACACACATACACACACTGGAAATACAATCATTGCTTCTCAACCCCCTTGTAATGTCATTTTTTTTGTGTGTGTGTGAGTGTGTGTAGTAGAACAAATAGAAAAGCATGTTTCCACACACAAGAACATTCACAAATATTAACAGTCCTCCACGTGTTGTAGTGAGGCGTATGTTTGTGTTCAGATGGCTTCTGTAACGGTGTGATATGAGCTCAACGAGTGATTTGCACGACAGACTGATGCCTTGCACTCCTGACATTTGGCTTGCTCTTTACTGAGCACTTCAACCTGCAGGGACAAGAGCAAATCCATTCAGAAACATCCTTTAAAACTGCCCACCTCTCTGATCATTTGTCATGTTAGGGTATCAGTACAGTGGAAAGAAGGATGTTGTCAAGTCAGTTCATCTCTAAAACAATTAGAAAGTTTGAAATGTTGATTTTATCGACTTTGGTTCATCTGGAAGAATTCAATGTGAACATTTTACAGCTCTGAAGACTTGTGGCACTGGGTTCACTGAACAAAAACAAGAAGATTTAAAATCAATTGACAAAATGTGCTTGAGGCAAGTCAGCCGTATAAGACACAATTGACCAGCTGCACACAACAATAGGAACCAGCTACAGTATGACATGGGGGAAAGAATCTGCTTTAAATGAGCTCCATTTCATTTAATTCTGTAAACACTTTACAGGGGCAAATTTGCAGTTTAAATCATGTTTTATTTTATTTTTTGTCAGACTGTTTGCAACAGGTATAATGTCTTAAAGAGATAGTTCAACTCAAAAATGATAATTCTGTCAACATTTGATTTTTACCCTTATGTTCTTCCAAACCCGTATGACTTTCTTTCTTGCGTAGAGCACAAAAGAGATGTTAGGCATAATGACCTTAAAATGGGCCTCATTCATGAAACTTTCGTAAATATATAAGAAAATTCGGAGTAAATTGTGCATAAAATGGATGTTCCCGAAAACTTTCAGCAGGATTCACAAACGCTTCGTACTCCCCTGATTTGTTAGTAAAACGTGTGTATGTTAGCGAATCCAAAACATTTGTAAAGAGGGCGTGTGTGCATGTTCCTTCACAATTATCATAATCCACGCCAATGAAATCACCATATAAGGAAGGTACCAGACTCACTAGTAAATGCTTTTAACATCTATGCAGAAAAGAAATTAAATTGTTTTCATGAGCATTCACATTGTAAATTTTGTATGTAAAAAAACACAATAGCATCTCAGAGAAAGTGAGGACTTACTGTCTTTGCATGTCTTTGCCGTCATTTGATGCTCTTTTGTGAATCAAACCATTCAAGTCAATAAAAATGGTTTGACATGAGTGTAAACAAATTTCAGTTCACGCTGGCAGGAGGATGTCCACATCATTAACCTTCTCTGGTTCAGTTCACAGCGCATCACCAGCATCATTTGTGAAACTTCTCAGGTAAATCATGATGGTAACAGTGATATACAGTACTTGCAACAGGAAGAATCTTTAGAGAAACTAATAGAATGCCTAAAGAAAATCTTTTACCAAAAATATATTTCTATTTTTCCTTTGTTGTACTGTGTATGCACATGCCCGTGATGTGTTTATTTATGGATTGAACAGCATTAGCATTGACCATACGTTATTAATGTTACAAATTTACGTTATAATTTTTTCATTACTTAATTTCACTTCTGTCAAAACATAGTCATGACCGTTTGCCTGAAAGAACATAACACATTCAGATGTCTTACGCATGATTTACACATGGTTGGGAGCAGGTGTAAATTTTGTTCGTACCAACTAACGTTTTTTAAATACAATAACTTTCATGAATCCGAGAATTTACATCAGAATGGCTTTACGAACAATTTACACAAAAATTCATTCTGCTCGTGTTACATGAATGAGGCCCATTGTGTAAAAAAAAAAAAAAAAAAAAAAAAAAAAGATGCAATAAAAGTGAATGAAACATACTGCCTAAAATAATATTTTGTGTTCCATGTAAGAAAGAAAGTCATATGGGTTTGGAACAACATGAGTGTCAGTAAATGATGACATAACTTTCATAGGTAAACTATCCTTTTAAGTGAAGCAAAAGCAATTTAAAAGCATTTTAGTCACACAGTAATAGCATCTCTCTGCTTTCTCCTCCAGAATTAATCTAGAGAAAATTTTTAAGGGGTACTTTTGACGTCTAGTCTGGAAACAGACAGACTAAGGCGTTCTTTAACAGGCTGTTCCTCTCTCATCCCTCTCTGGTTGTTGTAACATCTTCAGACAGCTTCCTGTCAGAATGTCAGCCCATGTGATGGCCATGGCGTCTTGACAGTATAGGTTGAACTAAGTTCCTTTCAAAAGTATATTTCCAGAGAAAAACATCCTTTAACAACTCAGAAAGTGTTTTGTGGATTGATGCTTGATCCTAAAAAAGGTGATTACTTTATAGATAATAGTTGGTTGTATGGAGTATTCTGGCTTTTATTTATTCATGTAGCAGACAATTTTAAACAAAGCAACCTAGAATTAAGCAATATCACACATGCAGTCAAGCTGATATTCAGTACAACTAGGGATGCACCGATACTACTTTTTCTCCTCCAATCCGATTCCGATATCGGAAATCTCAGTATCGGCCGATACCGATCCCGATCCGATACCAGTGTTGTTGTTTTTTTTTTTTGCATAATCAGTTTAGAATATCTTTACATTATTGTGTGGAACTAATTGGGAGTACTCTTTACTATGTAAAGAAACACAAACCTCTAACTACACATTATTTCAATATAAATGTATAGCTTATTAAGAAAAACTTCATTGTTAACTAGTATACTGGATAATGTAGCAGCAAAATTAACAGTATTTCCAGTATAACTCATCAGTAGAATTTTTTTTTTGCAACATTTTTTCAACTTGTATCTGGATTTTAAAGGATTCAGATCTCTATTTTGTTCAATTTAGTTGTAAGATATCAGCTCACTTTTCATTCACACAGTTATTTTTTGGAACCCATTCAAATTAAATATAATTATAAATTGTAAACAAAGGATAATAATAAAAATATATTATAATAGTAATATATAGTAATATATCTCAATCGTGCACCTTTTGTCTCGGATCCACCGGTCTCTCTCTCTCTTTCTGCCTCACTGCTGTCATAGCACTCACTCTCCCCTGAGTTCTGATTACACGCACCTGCATATCATTAGTGGCTAATCAAGGACTGCATATATACCCCGCTTTCACACACACTCTTCGTTTGTTCTCATCGATAGTATCTCTGAGACTCCCACACCTTTCTACTATGTCAAACATACCTGTGTCTTCATTATTCCCTGCAAGTATCATAAGGCTGTTGTGAGTTATCTGTTCATCGTGTCTATACCCTGTCTGGATATTACTAACCTGCTGTTTGCCACTCTGCTCAACTGGATTTACTCACAATGTTTACATCACTGTTTCAATCATCTGTTCAATAAACCCTGCTACTGAGTTCATATCTCTGCCTCCGTGAGTCTCTCCGTGACACCTTCAACTTTTAAACCCTTACGCTTTTATTTTTTACATTCTGAACTCTCCAGGATGTCCTGTATGTGTCTGTTTGTAGGCAAGTTCACAGTAGTTTAATTAGCTTCTTATTCAAATTCTGGTAAAAATGCACCTCCGGTGCCGTTCTAAATGCATATAAGTGAACCGAACTATTGAGCATCTACATCTGAGATGTTGTTCGTGAGTAGTGATCAAATATTGCTCACCACGTGAAGGCTAAAAATAGGTGCGTGCATGTGTAAACAGAGCAGCACCATTCAATAACACGCTGGGGCTGTGCATGCATTTTATATGTTTACTTATTAAACACAGCCTACTGTGATTCACAGAGCTATTGCACATCTTCAAGTGGCTTTGAATAAAATGCACGAGTCATATGAACTACTTTGTGTTTTAATGGTTCTTTTATATCATTTTTTGAGCTTGACAGTAACAAACATGATTAACACACAGTATCAGATTTGGATCGGGCTCGTCGGACTGATACCCGATCCGTTTAAAAACATCAGTATCGGAGCCGATACCGATCCAGGTATCAGATTGGTGCATCCCTAAGTACAACAGCATAATTGTGAGTGTGATAGTACTTTTAAACAACAGTTTTATAAACAAGAAGTTAATATAGATTATACAACAGTTTGTTTTGGTCCTTGAATCTGATTGGACGAGAGACATTCCAAGAGTGCTGATAACTCACACCATCAGCACTGGGAAACAGCTTCAGCATTGCTGCACATCACAGCCGATCTCAAGAAATATACAAGAATGTTTTCCATGTTTTCTCTCTGACAACAAAACACTTGAACATAAGTGAAATACTCTTAGGATAATTCTAATAATCTTAGGCTGAGGAATAGAGTTAAACTTACAGCTGCAGCATTACTGTTTATCACTGCAAAATTATCACATGCTCAGTCTCTCACTCTCTCTCACACTCTCTCTCTCTCTCTCTCTCATACACACACACACACACACGTCTTTGATTCTCCAATAACTTACTAGAAACAGCCCAAGCTGTCATTACTACTGTAGTTCTAAAGTGCTGTTTTTAGTAACTGAGGCTTGGACGCATCTTTCGAACTTGCAACAGCATATCCTGTGGTATAAGAAAGTAGTTCCACACACAATAGGTTTTTTTTTGGGACAGTCCAGTTTTTTCCTACTTATATATTTACTTGTCCATTGAACTGTTTTATAAAAGCAATATCACAGTCAAAATCGTGCTGTATTGTCTGTCTATCAGCACAGCTGTGATTCGGACGTAGGTACGAGGCCGCAAACAGCACTTCTGCTTGTGTGATATTGCCACAGGTGAGTAGTAACGAGCAACATTTACTCGGTTATATTTACTTGAGTAACTTTTTGGGAAAAAATTTACTTTTAAGAGTATGTTTTATGGTGGGTACTTTTCACTCTTAAGTAAATTTCTGATGAAAAAAAAATTTAAACATCCGCATTAAGTGCAAATGTTTTGCCCTGCCTATCGCGACTGAGCATTTCTGCACGAGCAAAGTTGCCGCGTGAACAGCGTTTGACAGATGAGGGCGGCTTTGTCTTATGGACAACATGCTTCCAAATACAGAGAAAAGGTGCAGTTTACCCTTAGTGTTATAGAACTAATTAACTAAATTCTTTCGATACTGACAATGCTGGACCGTCACTGAACTAAATTCACGCAGGACGTAAAAAGCCGTTCAGTGTATATATATATATATATATATATTTTTTTTTATCCCCTTTTCTCCCAATTTGTAATGCCCAATTCCCACTAAGAAGGTCCTCGTTGTGGTGCGGTTACTCACCTCAATCCGGGTGGCGGAGGACAAGTCTCAGTTGCCTCCACTTCTGAGACATTCGATCTGTGCATCTTATCACACTGCTCACTGTGCATGACACCGCGGAGACTTACAGCATGTGGAGGCTCATGCTACTCTCTAGCATTCTATCTAACATCTCCTTACAGGAATAATTGTATTTACTCACTCTCATACCATCTCAGATGTGTTTTTTTCTTCTGCTGAACAAAGATTTTTAGAAGAATATCTCAGCTCTGTTAGTTTATGCTAGAATACAAGTGAATGGGTAACAAAACTTTGAAGCTCAGAAAGCACATAAAGGAAGCAATAAAGTCAATCTATGTCTTCAGAAGGGATATGATAAGTGTGGGTGAGAAACAGATATTTAAATCCTTTTTTACTAATAAATCTCCACTTTCCCATTCTTCTTGTGTTTTTGGTGATTCAATTCATTGTGCATATTGCCACCTACTGGGCAGGGAGGAGAATTAAAAGTAAAAAAAAAAAGGACTTTATATATTATAAAGTTATATATATTGTCGTATGAATTACTTTTATGCTGCCTCTATGTGCTTTTTGGAGCTTCAAAGTTCAAACCATTCGCTTGCATTGTATGGACCAACAGAGCTGAGATATTCTTCTAAAAATCTTCATTTGTGTTCTGCAGAAGAAAGAAAGTCATACACATCTGGGATGGCATGAGTGTGAGGAAATGAGAACTTTAAATGTTTTGGTGAACTATCCCTTTAATTTGATGCATAGAAGAAAGAAGTCATATGGATTTGGAACAACATGGTGGTGAATGATGACAATTTCCATTATTAACAATAATATTAAAAGAATTATTGTTATTATTAATCATTCTGTAATGCATGTTAAATGCATATCATGCACTGGAATATAGGAGAGTAAACATCCATTATGTTATATGTGAAAGTAACTAGTTACTTATTACTTGAGTATTCTTTTTATTGGATACTTTCTTACTCTTACTCGAGTAATTTTTAACATTATTACACCTCTGAATTTTGCTTTAGTAACTTACATTTTAGACAAAATATGGCCAGGTATTTTGTCAATTTTTGCTCCGCTAATGGAAATAGTTCAAACTGAAAACATAACAGGACTAACCGTTGCCTGTTGCCTAGTAAAATACAGACTGACGGCCTGTCTTGAACACCATGAACACAGACAAGCGAAGTGATATGCAACATATCAGCACTCTTGGAACGCCGCTAGGCCAATTAAACTTACAAATTGGAAATAAATGTTGCATAAATGAGAACAATACAAGCAGAACAATTATGCATGGGAAATAATAATACAAGTACTGTAGTTCTACCACTAGAATAGTACAACCTTGTTGTGTGTGATCTTTAATAAGTAGCTGAATTTTAATAGCATCACACAAAGACTTCATTGGCACTCAGGGGCTTTAGCTGTCTCATTGTTTTTGGGGGTCAAGTCAAATCATGGAGGGAGACACTTTATAAATGTCAGGCACACACACACATTAGTGATCGTACATATGACCCCTGCCTCTTGATTCTGAGCACACACAAAACAAGAACTTGTTCAACCCTTAAAGCTGCTGTTGGCGAGTTGTCACTCTCATCAACAGAAGCAGTGCAGATTATAAGTGAAGGGCTGGTTCATCTCTTATCAGAGTCAACAGCTGTCCAAACCAAATCAGAAAGTTACAATGTTCCTGCACTGATCTAAAGCTATGAGTGTGATTGAAGATCTCAAACGCTCTTCAAGTCTTGCCACAGTGCTACAATGCTAATGCTAAATCTCTTTTGAGGATCCCATTTTTAAATATTACCACCTTTTTTTTTTACACTTTTAAAGTGGACATATTGCGGATCACAGGTACTATGTACATATGCCATACATTTCAGAACTCAAAACTCCCTCCCCAGTCCACCCATTTGTTGAAAATAAGCTGCAAAAAATGGGTTATTCAAAAATTGTTATGGTTACAATATCACAATCAAGAGCACATTAACATATGAACATCAACATATGGGACACATGATGTGGATTTCATAACAGAGGTAATTTACATATAGAAATCTTGAAGGTACACAACCAAAAAATATTAAATTAATAAATTGTTAAATTCTAACAGTCAGAGAGAAGGTGGAAAATGTTCATGGCTCTTGGTGCAAGAAACTTAATATTATAAGCAGACTTCAAAAGTGTAGAATGCCTCCCCCTTTAAAAGGTTCTCTTTGCATTAGTTCATATTTTTTGCTTTTGTTTTGAACATGTATGGCGGCACTTTGCATGTTACTGCTTCCAATGAAAAATGTGTGTTGTTGCAGTCTCCATTTCAAAAGTCATTTTGGATGAAAGTGTCTGCAAAATAAATAAATGTCAAGGCTCCACAATGAGGATGGCCCGATGTCCCGGGCCCATATTTGGCCATTCAACCATCATTTGCTCATTTGGGCCAGTGCTGCATTTATGCTGTCAATTCAGTTTGCATTCAGAGCAAACAACAGCCGAGCAAGCAGATGCAAAAGAGTGAGGGGGTGTACACAACAGACAAGTCCTTGTGTTCAAACAGCTAGACTGGGCCCAAAAGAACAAACTAGAACTAGAACGTTTTTTAACTTGACATGTGCAAAAGACTGAGGAGATGTACACACAGGGCATGTTCACAAACCCAAAAGAACACAGTGGTCTTTAGATTACTTTTGTTTACTTGACACAAACTTTAAAGCCAAGACTTTAAAACAATTGCGGTGTTTGCAAACATTGTTACTCAACATGTTGACTGCATCCCTTTGCAGCCAACAGTTAAATGACTGGTGTGTTCTGGGCTGCACCTGGGTACCAATAGTAAGAGAGAAAGAGGAAGTCAACTGGAAAGATAAGAGAGTGAGAGAAACAGTGGTATCAGCTGTGGCTGTGTGCCCACAGACTCAACAAGACCAACTCTGATCTGCCACACACACACACACACACACACACGGTCATGTATCGCTTACACTGATTAGTTGCCTACATGCACACACACGCTCAGAACAAGTGTAGATTAAGTGACCGTGGCTGACCTCTCCTTGTTGAACTTGAGTGAGTGCAGCACAGCTGGTCTCTTCTGTCGTAAATTCCATAGGTGAACACTGTCATCAGCCAAAGCACTAACCAGTGCCCCCTACAACACAGAAAGAAAGATAAGCAAAGTAAACTGTATTTAAACATAATATTAAGAGAAATTTTAGGTGATCTAATAAATAATTGGACAGCAGTAAATACAGGTTCTAAAAAAAAGTTTTGTGATCCAAATCACTCAAACCACATTACCAGAGGTATTCATTGTCATTTAGAACGCATGTTACCACATCACATCTGTAGTGTAAATACTAATCCGGACAAAAGTGAAGGGCTGCCTACGTTTTAAACTTTGCCAGATATGCATGGATTTTAAAGAAAATAGAAAAATGCATACATGTACAAGACTTGCACAGAAATTCTTAAATATGCCTGACATACACATGCAGAGACTAAATTCAGTTATTAAAATTCAAGTATATTTGAAAGAAAGGGTGCACGATTTTTGCCCTTTTTTACGCTTTATCAACACACATTAAACCAGTTTCTCGAAGTTGTGTCGATGTAGTGACACTAGGGGTCACTCTTGGGAGCCCGAGACACCTCTGGTCTTTGATAAAAGGCCAATGAAAATTGGCAAGTTGTATTTTCATGCCACTCCCCCGGACATACGGGTATAAAAGGAGCTGGTATGCAACCACTCATTCAGATTTTCTCTTCGGAGCTGAACGGTCGATGTCTACTGAGCTGACTGTTCATTCAACTCTGCTGGATCTGACATCGCATTTCAGCGGCTTCTCCCTCCTCTGCACTGGTGCACTGCAGAGAACGCCCCTGGGTGCTTCGGCAGAAAAAAGAAAGTATATTTTCCTGAAAGAGTATATTTCTCTAAAAGAGCGGCACACACGGAACGTCTTTTTGAAGATGCGTCTTTTTAAAGATGCCTTTCCGATTGTGTGTTATTCCTGGTTGCGGTCGTTACCTCTCAACTTCAGATGGTCATGATCGCTGTCTTTCGTGTCTGGGCACGACCCACACGAAGGCAGCGTTCGTGGATGGTTCATGTTCTCACTGCGAGAACATGACCATGGCAACGTTGCGGTCGCGGCTTGCTTTCATAAGAAAGCAAGCCACCACAGCGGCTCCCCGCCTTGGTCTTTCTACCTACGGGTTTGAGACCAGCGCGGCTAGCACTGGGGGCGATTTGGGGATCACAATGGGACCGCCTCCGCCGGGTATCCCCCCGCGGTCCTCCCATTCCTCAGCACGCTCGTCTGCCCCGATCGGGCTTCCGGATGAGTCCGCCGGCTCGTCTCACGGCGAGTTCAACCTCTTGTTCGGAGCCCGCAAAGCTGATGAGCTCTCGAGCGCAGCATCGGGGAGCGGGCTTGTCCAGTCGGACGCAGAAGCCTCAGCTGGGCTCCCCCCTTCAGGGACGATTGCCAAATCACAGGCTGATGCAGTGATGACGGACATGCTATCCCGGGCAGCTGCGCCCCACTCCAGTGCCTTTCTTCCCGGAAGTGCACGAGGAGCTGACAAAATCGTGGGAGGCACCTTTTACTACCCGGTCCCGATTTCTCAGTTCCCCCGCCCTCACTACCCTCGATGGCGGGGCAGCCAGGGGCTATACAGTGATTCCCCCGGTTGATAAGGCACTCGCGGTGCACCTATGCCCGCAGAGTGCCGCCACCTGGCGTGGACACCCAAAGCTCGTGTCCAAGCCCTGTAGGTTCACATCGTCCCTGACGGCCAAAGCCTACAGCGCTGCTGGACAAAGGCGTTCAAACAGAAAACAGTGGTTCCACTGAAAATCTTTCAGAGGCTCCTGGGGCATATGGCATCCTCAGCGGTGGCCACCCCGCTCGGGTTGATGCATATGAGACCGCTTAAGCACTGGCTTCAGACACGAGTCCCGAGATGGGCATGGCGCCGCGGGACACATCATGTGGCCATCACGCCGGTCTGTCACCGTCTCTTCAGCCCTTGGACTGACCATTCGTTCCTACGGGCAGGAATTCCCCTAGAGCAGGTCTCCAGGTGTGTCGTGGTCACAACAGATGCCTCCAAAACGGGCTGGGGCACTGTTTGCAATGGGCACGCAGCCGCCGCCTTATGGACGGGCCCGTGGCTGCGTTGGCACATCAACTGCCTCGAGTTGCTGGCAATTATGCTCACCCTGCGGAGGTTCCGGCCGTTGATCCAGGGCAAGCACTTGTTAGTTCGGACAGACAACATGGCAACGGTAGCACATATCAACCGCCAAGGCGGCCTGTGGTCTCGTTGTATGTCACAACTCGCCTGCCGTCTCCTCCTCTGGAGTCAGCAGCACTTCAAGTCGCTGCGAGCCACTCACATCCCGGGCGACCTCAACACTGCAGCAGACGCGCTGTCATGGCAGGTTACCCTCAGGGGAGAGTGGAGACTCCACCCGCAGTTGGTCCAGCTGATTTGGAGTCAATTCGGACAGGCACAGGTAGACCTGTTCGCCTCCCAAGAATCCTCCCACTGCCCGCTCTAGTACGCCCTGACCGAGGCACCTCTCGGCATAGACGCGCTGGCACACAGCTGGCCCCCTGGCCTGCGCAAATATGCGTTTCCCCCAGTGAGCCTACTTGCACAGACTCTGTGGAAGGTCAGGGAGGACGAGGAGCAGGTCGTACTGGTAGCACCCTAATGGCCCACCCAGACGTGGTTCTCGGACCTCACGCCCCTCGCGACAGCCCCCCCTGGCGAATTCCCCTGAGGAAGGACTTCTTTCTCAGGGACGGGGCACCATCTGGCACCCACGACCAGACCTCTGGTATCTCCATGTCTGGCCCCTGGACGGGACGTGGAAGACCTAAGTGGTCTACCACCCGTGGTGTTAGACACGATCACTCAGGCTAGGGCCCCCTCTACGAGGCGCCTGTATGCCTTTAAGTGGCGTCTGTTCGCTAAGTTGTGTTCTTCCCGACGGGAAGACCCCCAGAAATGCGCAGTCGGAGCGGTGCTTTCCTTCCTGCAGGAGTGGTTGGAAGGGCGGCTGTCCCCTTCCACCTAGAAGGTGTACGTTGCTGCTATAGCAGCACACCACAACACAGTGGACGGTAAGTCCTTAGGGAAGCATGACCTGATCATCAGGTTCCTGAGAGGCGCCAGGAGGCTGAACCCCTCCAGACCGCGCCTCGTTCCCTCATGGGACCTCTCTGTAGTTCTTCAGGGTCAACAGAGAGCCCCCTTTGAGCCTTTGCAGTCAGCCAGGCTTAAGGCACTCTCCTTGAAGACTGCCCTCCTGACTGCGCTCACTTCCATCAAGAGGGTAGGAGAACTGCAAGCGTTCTCTGTCAGCGAAACGTGCCTGGAGTTCGGTCCGGGCTACTCTCACATGATCTTGAGACCCCGACCAGGCTAATGTCCCAAGGTTCCCACGACCCCTTTTAGGGACCAGGTGGTGAACCTGCGAGCACTGCCCCAGGAATAGGCAGACCCAGCCCTGTTGTTGCTGTGTCCGGTGCGTGCTTTACGCATCTATTTGGATCGCACGCAGAGCTTTAGGATCTCTGAGCAGCTCTTTGTCTGCTTTGGTGCACAGCGGAAAGGAAGCACTGTCTCCAAGCAGAGGATCGCCCACTGGCTCATTGACTCCATAGATATGCCATATCACGCCCAGGACGTGCCGCCCCAGGTAGGGCTACAAGCCCATTCTACCAGGGGTGTAGCGGCCTCCTTGGCCCTGGCCAGGGGTGCCTCTCTAACAGACATTTGCAGAGCAGCGGGCTGGGCAACACCCAACACCTTTACGAGGTTCTACAACCTCCGGGTGGAACCGGTTTCATCCGGGGTAGTGGCATGCAATACAAGCGGATAAGCCCGGGATAACCGGCTGGGTGTATCGCTTACACATAGCGCCTTTCACCTCCTCTGAGCTGAAGACGTGTGCCATTAATTCCCAGTAGTGTTCACAAACTGTGTTCCCTGGTTTACTTCCTCCGAGCCCTGTGGCAGTCGAGTTTTCGGAGAGACTCGCTGCCAGCCCAGTACACATGCTAACTAAGTGCCCTGTTCTGGGGTAGGTGCTCCGCATGTGGCAGTTCCCTGTAAGGTAACACCATGCGATGTATATCTTCCGCTAATTCGTTTCCCTGTTGGCAAACTGCGTCTTCCTTGGGCAGAGCCCCCTCTGCCACAGTCTCCATGTTTGTAGTAACTCCTCCCCCGTTGGGTAGGATCTACCATGAGACTTCTCCACATGGTTGGCAAGACCATGTGATGTATATTCCACTTAAATATTCCCCCCTCTCTCTGGGCGAGGTGTGGTCTCCGCGGTGTCCTCCCCTTGGGAGGGACACCCCCCGACTAGACCTGGTGGCCCAGTCGGATAATCCTCCTTGTTATTTAGGGAGTGGAAAAAAGAAGGGGAAAAGCAGCCACAACTGGGCTAGCCTGTGTCTATCTTTTGGGTAGTCAACTTGTCCCCAGAGCCGTTCGACACTCATAACTATGTTGGGGGAGGTTACGTGTCGGCCTGGTGCGCTGGCTACGAGGCACACAGTTGTCTGCCCGTCACTCACCGCCAGTTCACGTAACACAGTTCAGCCAGTTGTGGCGTTTTGTATAGAGACCCCTAGTGTCACTACATTGACACAATGTCGAGTGAGTGACAGATAGGGAACATCCTGGTTACTTGCGTAACCTCTGTTCCCTGATGGAGGGAACGAGATGTTGTGTCCCTCCTGCCACAACGCTGAACTACCCACTGAAATGGCCGGACCTTGTCTCGGCTCCTCAGCATAAAACCTGAATGAGTGGTTGCATACCAGCTCCTTTTATACCCGTATGTCTGGAGGAGTGGCATGCAAATACCACTCGCCAATTTTCATTGGCCTTTTATCAAAGACCAGAGGTGTCTCGGGCTCCCAAGAGTGACCCCTAGTGTCACTACATCGACACAAAGTCTCATTCCCTCCATCAGGGAATGGAGGTTACGCAAGGAACCAGGACGGTTTTATCATTTGGAACAGATCTCAATACAAGGTTGAAACAGGTTTAGAGAGAGAAAGTTATAGACACACACACAAATAACATACTCCAGCACAGGTAACCTATAGATTCTGCAGCATTTCTGTAGGATGGGAAGATTATAGATACAGTGGTGGGTGGTAGATTTATACTGTATATATGTGCATGTGAGAGACAGAACTGAGTGGAAAAATAAATCAAAAGAGATACAGTGTGGGTGGGACAGACAGAGGGAAGGAGGAGGAATGCTAGCACAAAATACCTCCTTTGCATCTAGGAACTGGCATATTCAGCCCAAACACACACAGACACTGCCTTTCAGGGTAATACAGGCTGAATATAAAACAGAGTCTGTACTTTCTCCCAGGTGTGTACAGGCTCTGTTTGGTGTGCTGAGTCACACATAAACACACACACATCTATCTGTAATGACAGTAAATCAGACATATGAACAAGCCCTAATGAATGTGTGGGGGAACTCAAAATAACGTCTCAGCTTTCATGAAAAGCTGAAGAAACCATGCCATTACAATCTAGCATACTGCAAATTTATCAAACAATCATACTGCAAACAATTCTATTCTTAATCATTATTTTAAAGGGATAGTTCACCCAAAAATATCTTCAGAAGCAATATAATAAGTGTGGGTGAGAAACAGTACAATATTTAAGTCCTTTTTTACAATCAATCTCCATTTGTTTGTGGTTATTCCCATTCTTTGCACATATCCCCACCTACTGGGCAGGGAGGAGAATTTACAGTTAAAAAAAGGACTTAAATATTGATCTGTTTCTCACCCACACCAATTTTGCTTCTGAAGATATGGATTTACCCACTGGAGTCTTATGGATTACTTTTATGCTGCCTTTATGTGCATTTTGGAGCTTCAAAAATTTGGTACCCATTCACTTGCATTGTGAGGAACTACAGAGCTTAAATATTCTTCTAAAAATAATCAGCAGTCTGTGTTTAGCAAAAGAAAGAAAGTCATACACATCTGGCATGGCATGAGGGAGAGAATTTTCATGTTTGGGTGAACTATCCCTTTAATGCATCTTTACTGTACACAGCTGAGTGAAGGCTGCTCTGAGCAGGCTCTGTATCTCCGCCAAATTCTGTGTAAAGACACAATGCCTCATAAAAGGCATATTAAAAAGCCACCTCTGGCTCACTTCAGCCCCTAGTACCAAAGGCAGCTCTGATGCTGATTTGGCTCTGTGTAAACAAAATGCAGCATTAGAGCAAACTAAAAATTTGTCATTGTCATCGTGACAGGATATATATGTTTATAATGTATACTTTATATTTGCTTCTAAAATGTCAATTTTGTTCTCAATTTTTTACTTAAAGGTCAAAACCTCACTACATTTATTTTATTTCTTATTTTATAAAAGCCATTTTTGCAGTGTGCACAACTAGAATTTGCTGACTTTAATTTTTCAAAGTGTTCTAATGTGCTACCCCACCTAAACCAAACAGTCTCAAATGTTAAAAGCAAGTTAAGATGCATTTAAAATTAATTCAAGAAGAAACTCTTCTCTAAATAGCCAAATTGTCTGGTGCATGCAGATTGTACTAATCGTCTTGACACTAAGATGTGCGATCTACAAGACAGCTTAGTGTAAGAGATTCCTGTGGTCTTGGCTATTGGCAACACTCTAGGGAGGAAATGGTAATATCAGCTTCCTCTGTAGGGTCCCTCCAGGGCCACTTTGGAGGACAAGAGGGTTTATGGCAGCAAAGGCTCAGTGTTAAGGGATCATCTAAGCCTCTTGAGGCTTCATCATGGATTATTTAAACTGCCTCTCGGAGCTCAGGGGGAAATAGGCTCTTAGCATGGTGTTGAGCAGGACACAGAAAGAGAGACAAAAAAGAGAAAGGCTCACCTCGTTTATGAGAAACTGTAGCTGGATGACGGCCGCTCCACTCTCGTGCTGACAGTAGCACTCCACACCGGGTTGGCCAAATCTGAAATAGTTCTGAGTCAAAGAAACCAATTTAAGAACAGTGAGACTAACAAGACTGTGGCAGTTTGGATCACCGTCCAACCTAAAAAAAACAAAACACATTCTAAAAACATGCCACTTAAAGGAAAAGTTCACTCAAAAATGACATTTCTGTCATTATTTACACCCTGTCTACGCCATAAGTGTTCATTGATGTGACATGACACGACGCAACGGCTTAAGGCTGTCTACACGGAAAGAGTCGAAGTGAATATTCTAAATGACACGCAGACAGTACGGACCATTCAGCTGTGAGCTCAAGAAATAAAGTGGCTAGAGTAGCTCTGCAGTGCGTCAGCAATATAACAGGGCATTCGTTTACTGCCGGTGCTACGTGACGTGCCGCAATGGATGTTTCCAGTGTAGACAACGTCACTTATAAGAATGGAAAATATATGCTTTTGACGTGACACAACGCTCACGTCCAGTGTAGGTAGGGTGTTACTTACCTTCATGTTGTCCCAAACCTGCATGACTTTCTTTCTTCCACAAAATGTGAATTTTTGAAGAATATCCTGGCCCTGGCCACTCTTTTCCAGATAATAAAAGTGAATAAGGACTGGAGCTGTCAAGCTCCAAAATGTCAAAAAGCAACATAAAATCATCATAAAAGTGGTCTATATGACTCTAATGCTATATACCAAGTCACCTAGTCATACAATAGCTTTGTGTGAGGAAGACCGAAATAAGCCACTGTTCCGGCAAAATGTCAGTCATTGTTCATTCTCTGTGGACAACATACAAGTTAATTACCATAGCCAATCTGTGGCATGACTGCTGACAATGAAGTCTGTCAGTCACTGTCAAAACTACTATCCGAATTTGGTAATGAAGGAGAACAGCTCACTTTATGTATATTATTGTTTGAACAAAATTTTCCACTGAGAACAAACCACATTATAGCAACCACGAGGAGGTTACCCCATGTGACTCTACCCTCCTTAGCAAATGGGCCAATTTGGTTGCTTAGGAGACCTGGCTGGAATCACTCAGCACACCCTGGGATTTGAACTAGCGAACTCCAGGGGTGGTAGCCAGCGTCTTTACCACTGAGCTACCCAGGCACCCTCTAACTGCTTTTTTTAATCACTCCATATCAGCAAAATTTGACCCACAAGTGATCTCTTGATTACGAAATCTCACAATGAGTCAATGAGAGGGACCAATTACAGATAATTAATAGAACCCTTTGCCACAAAAAAGACATTTTGTTCATCATGTAGGCTCTGTTGACATCGCTCTATTCCCACAAAAGACTAAAGCAGGTATGTAAGTGGAGATGTGAAAAAAATAAAATTAAATACAAAGCAGACTACAAAGTTCTTCATATTAAAGGCTTCAAAATTTCTGATTATTAATTACATGGCACTGTTTAAGGGGCCGTTCAGACTGAATGCATATTGTGCTAAAAAAGCTAGATGCAGTGCAATGAATAGAACAGTCTCAAAATGCATATTTTTTTTAAGTTGAATTTCGTTTTAAACATGGCGCTCCTGCACAAGATGCTGATAAAACAGCGATGGTCAAACACGTCCATCTAGTGTATGTTTACATAGAAAAACAATTGAAAAACATCACAGATGGACACAAAAATAAAATATATTTCAGTGTGAACAGTCTCAATTTTTTTCCAGGCTTGTTGGGTGAATTTGGTAGGCATGGCACACAGTGTGTGTGACTGTGAGTGTGTGTGTGTGTGTGTGTGTGTGTGTGTGTGTGTGTGTGTGTGTGTCTGTGTGTTTGTAATTTGATGATAACCTCCACCAGAAATTTGGGAACTGCACACGCTCATAGAGAGAGAAACCAAGAAATGGAAAAGCGCAAAACGTATATGTGGATATTAAATCAGAGTGGTGAAGCGAGGGAGGGAAGAACAACTAAAACAGATTAAACGACTGATTGCTGGAGTTGGCAAAAAAAAAAAAAGGATGCACACAGGAGTACACAAGCATGCACAAAAATGTATGCATGAAGTTTTTCTCTAGGGTGTATTACAAAAACATAAACCTGTCTGAGGTTTGCATCAGAGTATTAGGAGAGGGACAGTGTTTGTTTACAGTTTTACACGAAGGACACAGAGAGTTGGAGAGTAAAGAAAAGAAGCATGACCAAGAGAGAAACAATAGAGCAATTCAATATTTAATATCTGAAAATAAGGGGAGAAGACCTAGGAACTCAGCTACTGTCTAATACTAAAAGTCTGAGACTACACTGTAAATCTGGGATTTAAAATTCAATTTAACAAAGAAATAAACAGCAAGTTGTTGGACTTTTAATAAGTAAATTTAAACAGTTGTAGGATGATAAATAGGGCTGTGTCTATACAATCAAATATCAATATATCATGATACTTTTAATCATGGTATTGTATTGATACTTTAGATCCATGCATCAATACTTATATTAAACTATTTGTGTATTCATATCATCTAAACACAACAAAGTTGGCACACTGTTTCTTCCAGATCAATTTAATGAGCTCACCAAGAGAAAAAAACTTGATGTTTTGAGCTACATCAGACATCAGTATATACTAACTGAAATACACCCAAATGAATTGAAATTGGAATTGAAATTGATTCATAATCAAATCAAATTATGATATCATGAAGTATCACAACATATCGAATCGTGACATGTATTGCAATATGTATCGTATTGTGAGGTGCCAGGTGATTCCCAGCCCTAATTTTAAACTAAGAAATTACATAAAATGATTACAGATTCTGCACTTTTTCTAGATCACTAATAAAAGAAGCAAATTTGTGACATTGACCATATTACCACATTATATAAAAGTTCATATTTCTTTGCTTCCCCTGAAGCACACAAAATTTCAAACATCTCAAATCCTGCTCAGATGACATGGATTATCAATGCCCAAACTACATGCCAGCTTGAGTGCATGCTGTGATTAAAGCAAATGGTAAACATGCCAAATAATAAGTTCAGTATAAATACTGAAATTCATATTTATTTTTTAATTCAACTTTTCACTCAAATTGTTAAACTGGATTTGTCACCAAAAAATGAAAAAATAAATGAAAATGAAAATAAAAAATAGAAGCATTTTCACTAGTGATCTCAGACTTTTAGACTCTGTAATTAGCTGTAATTAGTAATAATTAAAGAAAATACTCAGAAATAATAAACTCTTAGTTCTGATATCATCGGCATTTTCTGTTCAAGTTTTTTCATCAATATAAAACCAATAAAAACACTATAATAACATGCATGCATCTAACTCCTTGCCAAAGAAACACACTGACTGTGTCTTACGAAATGATGCTATTTTGGCTGTATTCTAAAGCTGAAGAACTATAGTGGAGTGCAGACAGAGCAGCCTTCATCTGTCACCTAAAAAAAAATCCTGTACGCTCATTCAGTGGCTCATCTTGTCCATTCATCACAGACACTTTGAAGTGACAGGGCTGGAAGATACTGCAGGAAATTGTGTGTGTCAATAAGGACCCGCTTCGAATCCTCATACGTTCTCTAATACACCTATAGCCACCTGCTTTGGACATCAGAGCCCCATCATGTAATGAGGAACTGCACACGCAGCAGTCGGCAGATATGGTGAGGTCAGGGGTAATTGGTGTGGGGTTCCCACACTTTTGACTGATGAATTTCCATGACTTTTCTATGAACTTTCCAATCGTTTGTGATTCAGGACGATTCGCTAATGCATCATTAAAAAGAACTGACTCAAAAGAACAACTCACTCACAAATCAGACATCACTATGGCTTGTGACCAAGTATCGCAAGATTTTTAGCCAGGCCTTGAAAACACAATTGTACAATTTCCTGATATTTCCCATGCTAATGCACAAAGAAGGCAAAGAGGGTCAGAGAAGGGTTATATCATTGCATGAATGACAGAACTGATCTCATCTGGAATTTTTTTTTTTCAAAAACTCTGTCATTACAAACATGTTGACCACAGGGCAAGTGAGAAGAAGAGAAAGCTAAAAGAGAAAGATCTGGAAGAAAGAGTGGGAAGACAAAGGACACTTTGACCTCCACTCTCAGTACACAATAAGCACGACACACAATAAAATCCTTGAGGACAGTTCATGCCTATAAAGCAAACACCTACTAAATCTTTTCACAAACAGGAATGAGCACCCTAAAATATTGTCGTACCTTACTAGCAAGGCTAAATAATAAGAATGGACCAGTGTAAGAGAGTTTTGGGCCAGTTGTCGGGACTGTCACTGCATTGTCACTACTTAAATTTGTTGATCATGTACATTTGTTTTTTTAAACATTGTAAACATACACATTTGGTTTTCTGTGTTGCACTGAACATTGTTTTTGTGAATCTTTAACTACATTTAAATGGACACTGTATAGTATAAGTGGAGTAGTCTTTACTCCTGTATACATGCAACTCGGCAAGTAAGCAGCTTTCTCCACAGCAACATAATTTCCCAGCGACAATTGTGTAAATAACAAACATGGCATCTGAGGAAGACTGCTATTTTATTCTCCGTTGCTTGGCTTTATTTCCAATATTCCAGAGTTGTTGCTGTTAGTTTCCTTAACATCCCATTGTGATATGCAGTGGAACTGCTCTGCAATAGTGGGGATTCCCGCATATGTAAAACTCTGGGATTCCCCCACTGTATGAGCGCATATAGATGAATGTGAGAGACTATCGATATTTTACATTGGTGTGTACTGTATAAATGGTATCGTTTATAGTGTATGTGCTTTTCCCACTGTACTCCCAGACATTTTTAATTCTTTCCGCTGTGTTGATTTGTTGTTGGGCTCCATTATATGACATTAGTTATTCGGTCTGTTCATGCGCATGCGCACTCTTTAATCACCCATCAGAACCAGCTTATGTGTTTACAGTTGAAGTCAGAAGCTTACATACACTAAGGTTGAAGTCATTAAAACTAATTTTTTAACCACTCCACAGATTTCATATTAGCAATCTATAGTTTTGGCAAGTCATTTAGGACATCTACTTTGTGCATGACACAAGTAATTTTTCCAACAATTTACAGACAGATTGTTTTACTTTTAATTGACTATATTACAATTTCAGTGGGTCAGAAGTTTATATACACTAAGTTAACTGTGCCTTTAAGCAGCTTGGAAAAGTTCAGAAAATGAAGTCAAGCATTTAGGCAATTAGCTTCTGATAGGCTAATTGGCTAACTGGAGTCAATTGGAGGTGCACCTGGAGTCGATGTATTTTAAGGCCTACCTTCAAACTCAGTGCCTCTTTGCTTGACATTATGGGAAAATCAATAGAAATCAGCCAAGACCTCAGAAAAAAAATTGTGAACCTCCACAAGTCTAGTTTATTCTTGGGAGGAATTTCCAAATGCCTGAAGGTACCATGTTCATCTGTACAAATAATATTACGCAAGTATAAACACCATGGGACCACGCAGCCATCATACCGCTCAGGAAGGAGACGCATTCTGTCTCCTGGTGATGAAATAAGTTTGGTGCGAAAAATGCAAATCAATCCCAGAACAACAGCAAAGGACCTTGTGAAGATGCTGGATGAGGAAGGTAGACAAGTATCTATATCCACAGTAAAACAAGTCCTATATCGACATAACCTGAGAGGCTGCTCAGCAAGGAAGAAGCCACTGCTCCAAAACCGCCATAAAAAAGCTAGACTACAGTTTTCAAGTGCACATGGTGACAAAGATCTTACTTTTTGGAAAATTTCCTCTGGTCTGATGAAACAAAATTGCCATAATGACTATCGTTTTGTTTGGAGGAAAAAGGGTGAGGATTGCAAGCCGAAGAACACCATTCCAACCGTGAGGCATGGGGGTGGCAGCATCATGTTGTGGGGGTGCTTTGCTGCAGGAGGGACTGGTGCACTTCACAAGATAGATGGCATCATGAGGAAGGAAAATTATGTAGATATATTGAAGTAACATCTCAAGACATCAGCAAGGAAGTTAAAGCTCAGTCGCAAATGGGTCTTCCAAATGGACAATGACCCCAAGCATACCTCCAAAGTTGTGGCAAAATGACTTAAGGACAACAAAGTTAAGGTATTGGAGTGGCCATCACAAATCCCTGACCTCAATCCAAAAGAAAATTTGTGGGCAGAACTGAAAAAGTGTGTGCAAGCAAGGAGGCCTACAAACCTGTCAGTTACACTAGTTCTGTCTGGAGGAATGGGCCAAAATTATAGCAACTTATTGTGAGAAGAATGTTGCAAGGCTACCCAAAACATTTGACCCAAGTTAAACAATTTAAAGGCAATGCTACCAAATACTATCAGAGTGTATGTAAACTTCTGACCCACTGGGAATGTGATGAAAGAAATAAAAGCTGAAATAAATAATTTTCTCTACTATTATCCTGACATTTCACATTCTTAAAATAAAGTAATGATCCTAACTGACCTAAGACAGGGAATGTTTTCTATGATTAAATGTCAGGAATTGTGAAAAACTGAGTTTAATGTATTTGGCTAAGGTGTATGTAAATTTCTGACTTCAACTGTACTTGACCACATTAAGCAGTGTTCTTAAGGACAAAACTGGGTGTGTTAAACCTGGGTTTCTCAACCACTGGGATCATTGTTTGCTGGGTTGTGAGATCTTTTCTGTCATGAGTACAAATTACCAATTAGAAGGATAGAACTGTACATCTGAAATGTTTGTGGAAACAGTGACCTCTATTGACGAATCGTATCAATATCTCCAGGTTTACGTAAACAATCATAAGTGAGAGGCTGCATTTCTCTGACGTTAATTATTAGCTGTCCAATCACAATAATACATCAATGCTACAAATCGTTCTTTTTAGACAAGGTGTCTTTACATAGCGTTACATGGCATGCACTAGCTCCATGCATTACCGTGCTAGTCTGAATGCAGTCCAATCTCTGGACATCATCATTTCAGAGTGGCAGTCCCAAGTAGGGTTGCCACCCGTCTCATAAAATACGGAATCCTCCCGTTTTTGAAAATTAAACGATTTGTCCCATATTTAAGCTGGTCTGATGGCGTCACCGCGAAATCGTACAAGATCATTAATTTAACCTTGATATACATTGGAAATTGTGCCTTTGGTGGGTAAGGGACCATCTGAAAAGTCCACACGTTGTGCTAAAACGTGCTAAAACTGTGGAGGATGTGGTAAGGGACAGTCTGAAAACTTCAGCCAGCAGCACCAAAGTGGGTGGGTCATGGATGACTAGAATTCAAAAAAAGTGGGTCGTAGTGGGCAAAAGGTTGAGAAACCCTGTGTTAAACCACTTTCTCTTAATCCCTTAAACGGCATAAGGCAATCGGCGTTCTCGTTTACATGACATTTCAGAATGCGCTTTCAGCAAAAATATTTAGCTAAGAATAATATATATATATATATATATATATATATATATATATATATATAGGAAAAAAACATACTTCTGAGAACTAACTAGACAGTTATAATCCATTTAATGTATTAATAATGTGTGGGGTTTCTTCAACCCCTGTCTGCATCAAAGGAGGGACAGAGAAAAAGTTGGAAGAAGAGAAAGAACACAGCCTAGGGGGTAAATAGTGACATTTATGCTGCTCTGATGTCAAAACTGTCCAGTCATACTTCAGCCTAACAGAGACAACACAACAAACACACAAATACATGACTATGCACACACATCTCCACAAAGCTAACATGCTATGGTGAGTTCCAATGATGCTATCAACTGATGAGTATAAAATACAAGGATACTCTCTCTCTATCCCTCTCTTTATTTCTCATGTTCCTAGAAATGATTAATTTGTCTATTATGCTTTCTAAATAAATAAACTCCAGAGGCACATTTGATTTATTGGGGACCCAAACAATTAAAGTTGCAAGCACTGTGGCTGTCGCTGCAACAAAATACCTTTACCTTGAGCATGCTTCAGTGAACATATACTCTCAAACGAGCCACTCTGCAGATACACTTGACACGAGGTGTGGTCTATTAAAACTTCCTATACTCAGCAACAACACCATAATCAGCTAACATGCAACACAGGATGATTAATTTTAATTCACCTACTAATGTTTTGCTGTTTTTCCAGAGCTGCCCTGTCTTGGGAATTTGCATACATGGACATTATTTTTCCCCCACAGCCCTGGCTTCCTTCCAAATGATATCAGCTCTTATTTGGAGCTGAATTTGTTGAGCCTTATAGCTATGCTTTTTGCTTGACATTTCAACAGTGCTGGCAAAGATACACACGATGTGGCAAAGATGAACTGACCAGTTTACAGAACTGATTTGCATAAAACTAATGCTGTCAGTCAATAATTTTTTTTTAATCGTGATTAATCGCATAATTTTTTGTAGTTAATCGCGATTAACCGCAGATTTTGAAAGTGCTGGAATTTGGCACTATACGGTATATAAAGTATTTGCTTGTCAAAATGCATTTATTTCCATCTTAGGAAAGAAAACAAAACAATATGTAACAATGTAATGCTTTATTAACATTTTCCAAACAAAGCCATCCACAATAAATGCACTAAAATAGCACCAATTCGAGAAAAATTAAACATTTCCCAAAGTCTAAGTGGGAGGTCGACTAATTGAAAGAACTAGTTTCCCCATAGGTTGCATATTCATTGCAATGGGCATTAAATCTCTTAAACTCTCATCCTCCACAATATTAATCTACCAGTAGACTGTGGCTATTTGCTTTGTTGCAGCAATCGTGAAGCTGCGTTCATGATTCACGTCAGGGCGTCAGCGCCACGTTGAACTAGCGGCTCTAACATAGGAGAGTATTACGACAGTACCGCCCATAGAATGTCAATGGGACCGCCGTGTTATGCTGTGCTAAGCTTGAAGGCTCATCTTGGTAAAAGCGCTCTGGCGCTGTGTCTGTTTGTGAAGTGTGCATCAGTGCAATGACTCCGGGCGGACACATTACAAAAGTTCCGCCCTTCACATAAGTGTTTATGCCGTATTAACGGTAAATGCGTTAATCGCAATAAAGAAAAATTAACACGTTAAACTTTTTACATTAATCGCATACGTTAACGTGTTATTTCTGACAGCTTTAATAAAACAGAACTTTCAATCAAATGTACTTTTTATCAATGAGTCCACCTCTCCCAACAGACAGACAGATAGAAAGATAGATGAAGATGAATGAGAAACAATTACGTAAAAGAATGCAATATCACAATTGCATATCTCAATACATTAAATATTAAGAATCGCCATATTCATATTATCGTATTGAGATAGATAGATTGATTGATTGATTGATTGATTTTATGTTTGTGTGCCAACTCATAAAAAAAAAAAAAAGTTTTTAACACCGGATGACTCAAATGAAACAGAAAGTGCTTTGTGCATCATTAAAACCCTCTCTCCCAGTAGGTGGGTGTGATTGATTCCTGGAGATTGGCCAGAGAGTATTAATGACCCTGTTCTTCAGGCTAAATTTAGATCTACCGTTCACCACTCACAGAGGATGATATACACCCTCTAATCCACAAAAAATACAAGAGCCAAGAATCTATAATGGCGAGAGCGAGCAGAGGAGAACGACAGAGGAAACAAAAAGAGATGGTAGATTCTCTGTTTATGCTTTATAAAAGGCTTTCTAAAATTTGTGTTTAGGAAACTTGTTTGAAAGAGTCATTATATTTACTATTTTATTTGGTGACACTAGTTGTACAGAAATTACACAATTCACCTTTGATAAACTAAATCAGAAATTCAAATACAATCCACTTAAATGGGATGTTTTGGTATTTTCACAATTCACATAAAACACCAATTGCACAGTTAGCTCAAGTTAGCTCAATCACAGCTATAAGATTTGGCTTTTCTACATTTAAACAATACACTCATGTACGCACAGTGCTCTATTTCATTTATAGTATATGAGCTTGTGAAACGCCTCCTTACAGTTTTACTCATAACAAATGTACTTTATTTTTAAGATAAATAGAAGACATAATCAATCTCTGAGAGAGAAAGCAGTGCACTGTATATTGTGAATGAAACAGGATATTGCTACCCATGGGGAGCAAGAAAAGACACTCTAAACTCCAAATCGATCAACGTTTAAACCAGGGGTCGGCAACCTTTTTGACATGAAGTGCCATTTTTTATTTTCCTGGTCAATGGCTGTTTTTCTTATTACATCAGATGTTGTTCTAAAAGCAAAAAAGAAACAAATGAAACACGGAATGTAGGCTGTCATCGCGCAGCCTGACCGAAGCAAAGCGGGCACGTTTACTTACACAATTAACCGAACATAAAGCGCTGCCGGCTCGTGATGCGTGAATAGTTTGCACGCACTGCATGAGTCTGTTGGGTGTACTGCAGTCTCGTCACATTTGATCTTTTTGTTTAGCCACCTATTCAGCTAATAAAACTCTGCGTGATCATGAGGTTTACATCAAGATGTACATTGGAATGCAGGTGCAGCATATTTCATATAAATAATATAGTCTCCTCTCTCACCGTTGCTAGTGTGGCTGTGATTACCCCTCCGTGCGCCAATGCCATAGGTTGCGACCCCTGGTTTAAACACTTTGAACTGCATATGATGTTGTGTATGATACTGTAAGAGGAGTCTCAAATTCACAGCAGTCATTATGGCTAAAAGTTCTGATACAAGGTATCCTTCCTATTAAATTGCATGAACCCCATACAGTACAGATAAAGGCTACAGTAAGTAGTGATGGCAATACATTAGTTTAGCATACTTTAATCAAGTTTTTCTAGAAAATGAAGAAATTAAAAATATATATATAAGCTCAAAGTCTTTTGAGCTAAATGTAAAGATGAGTGGAAAGAGGCTTATGCAAGTAGAGGATATTGAGATAGAAAGAGATAGGAGGGAGTGGGAAAAGAATGAATCAAAAAGCATTTTTACCCCATTTAATAAATAATGTACGAGACTAACTGGGAGTCAGCATATGCATTTTGTTAATATTTTACACTCCCCAAATGCCAGTGTGCAGGCTATATTAGCCAAGTTTTATCAACCAGAGATTATTATAGTAACCAAACCCAGATAAAGTCTTGGTCACATTATTGTGCTAGCAATCGGTGAATAAAAAGTTAGGGCTAGGTGACACTGCAAAAAAAAATCTCAATATTACATTGGAAATGAAACATATTTAAATAAATATTAAGTATTTTGCACAGGCCTACTACACGTACACACACTTAAAACCTCACACTCTTTTGGCAGGACTGACTACTGAGACTTCAAAAAGGTTGTGGTGTATTGCGCTTAAAATGAAGGTTGCTAATATTTTGTTTTTAATTTAGCACATGGAGAATTAGCCTCCATCAACCTCCATCACTGTCTATTCCCCTGTGTTTCCTTCTAACACTATAGCAAAATCAACTGCTCCTTTACTATCTTATCTGTCCAAGGACATCGTACAACACACACAGTCAAGAATTCCAACACTGGAGCAATTCCCAGGGCCTATATAGTGCTGATAAGCCAGCCATTAAAAGCATGGAAAAGAAGGTGGGGGGAAAAGAGCAAAGAAGGTGAGTAAGGGAGACAGAGAGAGAGACAAATGGGGAGATGGTATAGATAGATGGAAACAGTGATGGAGGGAGGAAAAGGAAAGGGGATAAATTAAGAAAAGATAACAGGAGATGGAGAAGCAAGAAGAGAAATGTCCTAATAGGTGCTGCAAAGGGAAAACAAACTCTGCTCTTGTTGCTGAGGATTTCAGTGTTGCAGAGTTTTTAATTCCTTTGCCTCTCTGTTTTCAGATCGGCTATCTCGAAAAACGATTAATTGCTTTTCAATTAGCGATAACGTCTTGTGAATAGCCTTGGCTGTGTCCAAAAGCTGACAAACAGGCAGCATTTTGTGTCTGAAGGTAACTTTAAAGAAACTGGTTTCAGACCATCTTACAAGGCACCACATCATCATGTAAAATGATTTAAAACAAATTCAAGTGAGCTTTAGAGATAACCAAGTAAATATTTAGTGACTGCAATGCTTATTTCCCAATAGAAATGGAGTAAAAATTGAATATAATGAGAAAATTTATATTTCTAAATTAATTAAGTTCTTTTAGCCATTCCTCCAGTCAAAAACCAGATGAAGGCATCTTAATAGACAAGATATTAAACAGACATTGGAATCAGACATGCCTTGTTGCCTGTAAAGGCAACATTTTCTAGTTTTCGGACCCTAACCCTAACCTAACCTAACCTAATCTAACCCTAACCCGCCTGTGGACAGCAGGCAATATATGAATATTACGCATATAATGTCCTCATGGTGGTGACTAGAGCAAGATATGAGAAGAAACACAGGACTGACTGCAAACAGAAGCTGAGGGTAAGTGTGAGGAAATCAAGAATTAAAGGGATAGTTCACCCAAAAAAAGAATACTCATGACTCATACTTATAACCCCCATGTTGTGCCATACCTGTACTACTTTTGTTCTTCCATGGAACACAAAAGGAAATGTTAAGCAGAACGTTAGCCTCAGTTACCATTCACTTTCCTTGTATGGAAAAAAGATGGCTTTAAGCTCCATTAGTTGATGAAGAGAGAAAATGAAAACAAGCATTTTAATGTATATTAAATGAAAGAGCAAAAGAGAAAAAAAAAAAAAAAAAAAAAAAAACAAGAGCCCATGTCACTTTTGAGTGCTTACAAATTGTTGCTGACCCCTCTCAATGAGCCTGAGGGTGAATCAAAAGCCAGAACAGCAGTGATGCAGTGCACTGACCCATAACACTACAGCCTCTCTCTACAGATTCTAGAAAATTCCGTCAAGGACAAAGCCTCAGTGTGAAGCCAGCAGCACTACTCAGCTCTTCCCTCTACCCATGAGTCAGCAAGCTGCTTGGACAAGTAACATCCTTCAACACGAACGAAGAAATGCCAACTTGCTGCATAACCCATTCTTTCTTTTATCCTGTTTCCTTTTTTACTGCTTCTCCTTTTGTCCTTTTCATTGAGAATCTGAAGAGGTTTCGTTAAGCACAAGAGAACTTAACAGTTTCGATTACCCTCAGAATTATCTCACAGGGGTAATTTTGACAGAAGTCCTGCAGGACTAAAAAAAGGAACATTCGTTTTTAGTAGGTGAAGAGGAGAGAGGAAGATAGAATGGAAAAGGAGAGGGAAGCAGAATATTGGCCCAATCCATCACACTTTCCTCAACTAACTACTGTACTAATGCTCCATTATTTCTTTTTATATTAAGCTATAAAATAGAAAAGACAAACTAAATAAAAAGAATACAACCAGCTGTAATGCTGTAAAGAATTAATCTGTAAATATGCTGCTGCTTGTTAGTTCAAATACACTGAGCAGATGCCACAAAATATTTTTGTGCAATGTTTCAATCTCCAGTAAATGCGATCTCTTCGTCTGCACCCCAGTACTATGAATCTAAACTAGAAAGAGAAAACAAAATGAATTTCTTGCCTCTGGAAATGAACTGTTTGGCACAGGCACAGCCAAAGGGTGTACTATGACTCGCCTGCAGCAGACAGGGGTTAAGTGCGTTTTTTCAAGGACACACCCATATTGCTCCAAGAAATTAGATGTGTCCTAATGGGACAGAAATACTTCCATGGTTAAGCAGTGAGATTTTACCACTGAACACCTCCAGAAACACATTTATAAGCTCCTCTGTTCTGCTAACCCACCTGATGATACTCTTACACGTCACTTTTATGGCATTTCAGCCAACGCAAATTACAGTGAGTGACAGTCTCCTGATCGTCTTGACCTTTATTGTGCTTGTCCTCCTGCCATATCGCATTAGACAGCGTGTCTGCAGTAGAGCTTTCGTGGGGTGGAACATATGGACACCGCTGTGTATAATATCATTACTATCTCTATCAGCACAAACCAACGGTCCACTAACACCTCATACATACACCATGTGAAGGACTAATGGAGATGGATGAGTTGAGGATGGGAAAATGAGAGGAGTAATGCTATGCAGTTTATATAATGAACAGATAGTCAGCCACAGTAGATAGCTAGATAGAGCACAATACATCACAATTTTAATAATAACAATAAATATTAAAGGGATAGTTCACCCAAAAATGAAAATTCTCTCATCATTTACTCACCCTCATGCCGTCCCAGATGTGTATGACTTCTTTCTTCTGCTGAACACAAATGAAGATTTAAAGAAGAATATCTCAGACCTGCTGGACCATACAATGCAAGTGAATGAGTACCAACATTTAAAGCTGCAAAAAGCACATAAAGGCAGCATAAAAGTAATCCACAAGACTCCAGTGGTTAAATCTATGTCTTCCGAAGCAATATGATAGGTGTGGGTGAGAAACAGATCAATATTTAAGTCATTTTATCCTATAAATTTGGCGTTATGTGCAAAGAATTCGAATTGCCAAAAACAAAAGAAGAATATAAAGGTGTAAGTGAATTTTGGGAATGATTGTAAAAAATATTATAAAATAATATTGATCTGTTTCTCACCCACACTTATCATATCACTTCTAAAGACATAGATTAATCCACTGGAGACATATGGATTACTTTTATGCTACCTTTATGTGATTTTTGGAGATTGAAAGGTCTGGTCACCATTCACATGCATTGTATGGATTTACAGAGCTGAGATATTTTTCTAAAACTTTTATTTTTTGTTCTGCAGAAGAACGAAAGTCATACACATCTGGGATGGCACAAGGGTTAGTAAATGATGAGAGAATTTTCATATTTGGGGGAACTATCCCTTTAAGAATAGCTATATTGTCATAATGAGATAGATATATAGATGGACAGATGAACAGATGGACAGACAGACAGATAGATAACTTCTTATTTTAAACTATATGTTATCTATATGTGTTGTAAATGTTGAAGCCGCTGTATAGAAAGTCAGAGCGGCTGGATTCTGCCCCCTCTGTCAGAATGGATCCAGCTTGGCGTCAATGAAAACCTCATCCTAGTCTGCGTGGATGTGTGTATTGTGTAAATGCTGTTCTGTTTGATGCCACATGAGCCCTGAGCTAAGGCTGACTGCCTGGAGAATGAGAGAGGAAGAGAGAGATGGGAGCACAACCCCCACCAGCATCCTCTGTCTATAATCCCCTTACCTTCTCTCTCTCTCTCTCCTGCTCTCTCTCTCTCTCCTTATCGCTCTCTATTGGTGTTCGCTGTCACTTCTTCCTGCTGTACATTTATCCTGCACTCTTGAATACATGTGTAGCATGTCTCTTGTTTATGCTCTGACCTTCCTTCTCAATGCATGTCCTCCAAGAATATCAGCTACTTGATTCTGAGACACACACATACACTCTTTTTTCTCCAAGGCAATGTGTCTGTTGGCTCTAAAAGCACTGCCACACCCCTTCAGTTTAGCCTTCCCAAAGCTCCTCCAGTCTTTGTCCATAAGCCTCAGCATGACAGTTTGATTGGCGATACAAAACACAGCTGTTTACTATACCCACAGGACAGAGAAGGAATATGTGATCTTTTTTAATGATTCTGGAATCCATTTACCACCACATCCAATCAACAGTGGCACTGTTGTTTATGAGCTACATCAGCCAACATTATAACCAGTGTTCCTACACCTTCTGACAAACTAATCGACTTTTCCATAAATTTTCCAGTCATTCGTGATTATTGGATAATGTATTTTTAAAAGTCATTGTATAGATCTAACGTTTACGTGTTTGGCTGATACTTTTATTTACTCTGACTTTAGAGAAGCAAACATCATGGAAATTCTCAGGTAAAGGACGCTGACACGGTTTCCTGCACAAACACAGTAAGACACAATCGTGATTCCATTGTTTTTACAATGTTTATAAATGCAGTATTTTTTAATGTTTTTTTATTAACAATTTTTTATTGATTCCAAACATAAATTTAAACAAACAACACAAGAATACACAGAATCAACTTTTGAATCAAGCTGATTCTTTTTTACACAGAATCAACTTCCCAGCATACATCCCAGTGGTCAAACATTAAATAACAACAGACACACATATAAACAAACAGTCCAAAGAAAATACTCGATAACATAACAAAAACATATACAATTAACCAACACAAAAGAAAAAGGGTCCCACATATAACATATAATAAAGACACGTCTCTCTCCACTGCTCCTCCCTGGCAACCTTCTAAGAAGGCCAGATAATTGCCCCACTTCTTCCCAAATGCACCCAAACTGCCCAGCCGCCTATGTGCCATCTCTTCGAATGCGCCACTCTGCCCAGCTCGGTGCACCACTCATAAAATGGCCGCACCATCCAAACCGAGTCCCTGGTCTGCGGGCCTGTCTGAGATATCAACTTGAGCACATAAGTGTCTTTTAATATTTACAGAGCCCGAGGATTTTGAATTCTTTGACATGTTGACCTCTTAGAACAGTTATGTAGCACGGTGTATCGAATCTCACCGGTTTATGATACAAAAAGAATGAAAAACTAGCAAATTGCACAGAGCTCGCCGTTCACACGTCCAACCCTCGCATGGCACCACACGACCATTCTATAAATGCAGTATTTAATCTTAAAAGTTTTCATACTTACCTGCACCATTAACTCTTCAATACAGAGGGCACAAGGGTGAGATGAGCTTTTGTCCAAAAACACACACACACACACTCATTGAGCACAGTGTTCTAAAGGGCTGGGCGATAGGATGATATAATCGGCGATGTCTTACAAAGATCCCGATGCCAATTGTGAACAGACAATGATCGTCAATATCAGGAAATGACAAAACCATGGATCTGGGATGTTGCCAAATATATTAAACAGTGGCCAGGGTGTGAATCTAGCACCCGCCACCCACAAAATGCGGTTTGCAAGCTCCTCGCTTAAATTTATTTCATGCGCAGATAATTTTGCTCATCTACCCGCAACAGGCAGGCGACTTGTAAGATGTCTCAGACAGACACATGACAAGAAATGCTGTTAGTCACAAAGACATGCGCTTAAAGAAACACACTTTATTATATTTTTAAGAACAGACAAAAGAAAAGCCGTCAATGCTTGTGTCTGCTTCACTGTTTGTTCAGAGGCGTGCAACACAAGCCTGTATTGAGGAACACACGCATGTAGGAGTGCAGCGCGAGCCTGTCTCGTGGATCACGCACATGTAAAGAGTTTTAACTATTTTTTTCTCTGTTTCATTCGTCTGAAAACTGTTTGCATGAGTAATGTGGTCTATGAGAATGCAGCAAATTTTCTCTGATCATCTCGGGAGGTGCTGTGAGTTTACTTTATTTCGCTTTATTTCGATGTGGTTGGTATGCATTGTGAATGCAATCTGCAGGTTCAGTAATATATATCTTTATATTAAAGAAACAAAGACGAAAGTGATTAAATCATAAAATAATACAAGACAAAATCACTTTGAACCTAAAATTTTGTTTTCTTTTCTTTTCTTTAGGCAGCATTAACTGTATTACCAAAATGCAATACAAACACAAATTTGATACGAACACACATTTGGCAGCATTTTTTCAGGAACACAAGGGAATTTATTAGGCTGTATTATTATAATTATTATTATCTTTACATTTATGATTGTCTTTAGTTCTTGATCTGTAAGCTATTAATAAGTTTCCACCTGTTGTCATGAGTGCGTGATGGCAAATGGGGCCGTTGGAGACGGTAAATGTTTGGATTTGGTGAGGTGGTTAAATAAGATTTTTTTTATCACTTTGTTATTTTATTGCTTTTTTCATTTAGTTTAAATTCCAATTTGAATTTAGAAATGTCTTTTGTTTATGTTTTTCACGTTTCAATAATTGAATTAAATTAAAATGAAGCAAAATCAATAAAGCAAAAAAATTCACCAACCCTCGGCAGGGGGGTTGACGATGTAATCGGATATCGCAATGTTTTTTAAGGCAATTATCGATAAAAAATGTTACATATCACCCAGCCCTAGTGTGCAACTTTGGGAAGTACATTAAAAATGCATGGCTCTGCAGCAACTGTGTAATAGAGTAAAAGGCCAGCAGAGACTAACAGGAAGACTCCTGTGTTCTCCTGGTGTGTCTGTGCACAGGTGAAAGTTTGTCTGATGGGCACAATGAGATCTGAGCACACACAGCAATTCTATGAAAGTGAGTTAAAATATTATACTACAGAATAAATGTCAAGATGTGTTAGTGAAAGGCATGTTTTCAAGCCAATTCACCTTGTTCAGCCAAAAATGAAAATTCTCTCATCAGTTACTCACCCTCATGCAATACCTGATGTGTATGGCTTTCCTTCTTCTGCATAACACAAATGAAGATTTATAGAAGAATATCTCAGCTCTGTAAGTCCATACAATGCAAATTAATTGTGTCCAGAACTTTGAAGGTCCAAAAAGCATATAAAGGCAGCATAAAAGTAATTTATATGACTAAAGTTGTTAAATCCAAATCTTCAGAAGCGATATGATAGGTGTGGGTGAGAAACAGATACATTAAGTTCTTTTGTATATAAATTCCCCTCCCTGCCCAGTAGGTGGTGATAAGCCCAAAGAATGCTAATCACCATAAAACAAAATGTGAAAGTGGAGATTTATGGTAATAAAGGACTTAAATATTGATCTGTTTCTCAGCCACACCTATCATATCTCTTCTGAAGATACTGATTTTACCACTGGATTCTTATAAGGCCCTTTCCCACCTACAGTCCCAGTACTTTTTCCTTAGTAACTTTCTAGATGAGAACTCTTACAAGGAATGGAACAACCGTGGAGGCTTTTCCTCTTTTGCATTCTGACTCAGAGTAACCCTCCTAGTGACATCATCTATTATCGACCAAATTTCTTGTAACGTTATTTGTAGTGATCGACTGATATGTTTTTTTTTTTTATGGCCGATGCCGATATCCAGAGAGCAGGGTGGCCGATAGGCCGATACAATGCCGACATATCACACAATTTAATATAGTAAATAACATAAACAAAAAATTGCTAAATAAATGAATAAACTCTTATTTAACACTATATTTACTCCATTTCACACTAAACTTTAACTTTGTAAAAAATAATCTAAAAAAATAATATTGTATTTTAAATGGTAGATAGCAGTTTCTTCTGATTTCTGTTTAGTCATCAAATTGTAGTCATTTATTTGCACATGAAGAAATATTGGTAATATATTAGGAAATAACAGTACACACAGTAGTCCAGCAACCATGGATGGCATGTCCACGTTAGCAATCACATTTTCTCAAAAAATACCGAATCAAACCAATTGCACATACAGTAATAGTGAATAAGACATTTACTCATAGCACACATGAAGCGCTTTTACTTTGAAGTTGCACTCACGCACTCGTACGGATCCAGCACAAGCAGCAATCTCATGACAGTTTAAACGGCCTGGATTGCCTGCTTACATTGTCATGGACAGACCATCATTATTTGCAAATCAGAGAAACTGAACTGATCCAGAAGTTTTCGTTCTGGCTGATGGAATACACGCTTCAGAGGAAGATATTAGATGAGTGCTCGACAGGAAGAAAATGCTGTATTTTCGTGAGGTTTGTGAATTACATCTTTTTAAATGAGATATCTGCATATTTGCAGACATTATATAATATTAGTTTTATTGACATTTGCCTTTTAACATTAGAAAAGTTACAGGGAATTGTTGAGGAGAGACTGTTAGAATACGTGCTTCAGAGGAAGATTTATGAGCGTTCCACAGGATGCTGGATCTGTTGAAGTTGTGTGAGGTTGGTTTATTACATCTGATTAAACGAGATATGTGCATATTTTCAGATGGTATATGATTAGTTTTTTTTTTATATTTGCCTTTTTATCATTAGACAAGACAGTTAAAAGTTACAGGGAACTGTTGAGGAGAGAGAGGGAGAATGAAACAGACAAGCACTTTAACATGCAGACCGTTTAAATGACACTGTGTTGCACACCGATCTATTATTGTAGTAACACGATGGCACGTAACAACAAAACAAACCGTGACAGGTTATTTACATGTCTCAGTTGCTTCACATGCAAGCAGGCGATTCTCAGCGCCCTCAAGAACAAATCGGCCAAAAGGGCAAATGTATCAGCCGATGCCGATAATTAAAAAAATTTATCGATTGACTACTAGTTATTTGCACACACGATTCAATAGCAACAACAAAATCAACAACAACGATGGAGGATGCCAGGATCAGAGCTACACTTTTGTTAGGGCTGTTTTATACAAGCTTTGGCTGCATCAGAATACGCAGGCAGCTGCCTTGTTGCCTAATCAGTTAATGGTTTAAACGACAGCATTTTAGGATGAATGGAACTCTCTGAACAGTTTAAGAAGCACCTTATTTCATCCTAACTTCATCCATCCTTATACAGTCTCCGAAGGCAGCATTTTCCAGTTTTCTGATGCAGCCTGTATCTTCAGGTTAGAGTTTAAACTGGGTGTGTGAGGCACACATACACTGTCCCTGCAGCCGAAGTGAGAGCTGAGACGAGGCGGCAAAAGTACCCTTTAACCACGCAGCACACGCTGAACTTAGTGGACAACATGTTGAAAATGCAATATAAACAATATTATACATTTATCAACACAGTCTTTTACAATAAAGTCTTTTATGACTCAACATAAAATGCTGTACTGAAATACTCCTTTCCTTAAAAAAAGATGACTTGATGCAAGTTAATCACACAGTAACAGGCATGTAATATTTCCCTCATGTAAACTAGATTCCAGATGGTTTAGTGTACAATAGAGTTCAATTACCCACTCTAAATAAACATTATTATTTATATTCATTATCCTAGGAAAAATGTGATGTAGTAATCCATAAATCACTCTATTCTCTCTTTAGTTACACAGTACAAACGGTACAGATGTGATGAAATCTCAAAGCGTATCTTACGATGAAGTCACACACACACACACACACACACAGACACACACACACACACACACACACAAACTGGATGTGAAACAGGTTATCCTCGTTGGATACTTTGTTATGTTATTTCTGTTAAAGGAATCGTAAAATTAGAACAATCCTCTGAGTAGCAGGCTAGCAGCTAAAAGATTACAAATGGCGGCTGCGGACTCCTTGAGATTCACAAAGCTATTTGTGTGTCATGGGCTTTTGACCAATCACAGGCTGCAGCACCTTCCACAGTCTGCCACAGTCCCCATACGCCCCAAAAGTACCTACCCTGCAGTAGGAGCTAAAAATGTACCCTAAAACAGCTTAGAGGAACTGTAGTTCTTTAGGTGCGAAAGCGACGACCAGAGAAAAGTACCTGAAGCAGGCTTTAGTACAGCCAGTGGGAAAGGGCCTTATTTATAAAAAAAATAAAAATTAAAAAAATTAAAAAAAAAGACTTAAATTTTATTCTGTTTCTCACCCACACTTATCATATCACTTCTAAAGACATACTGTAGATTAAACCACTGGAGTCATATAGATTACTTTTATGCAACCTTTATGTGATTTTTGGAGCTTGAAAGTTCTGGCCACCAACCACTTGCATTGTTTGGACTTACAAAGCTGAGATATTCTTCTAAAAATCTTTGTTTGTGTTCAGAATAAGAAAGAAAGTCATACACACCTGGGATGGCATGAGGGTGAGTACATAATGAGAGAATTTTCATTTTTGGGTGAACTATCCCTTTAGGGCAAGTATCACTATTACCAGAAAGGTTAGTATTGCTCATTCTTAGGGTTAGAAATAAAAGTTTTCAAATTTGCAGCATACCTAATCCCACACCATTTGTGCAACAGACCAGGTGGCTTGTTGAGGAGGTATGCAATTTCTTTTCTATGCAATCAGTCTTATAATTATGTTTATTTATGGATTAAAAACACAGAGACTTACATTGAAGGAGAGACCCAAGCCATATCGGGGCACCAGAATATCACAGAGACATAGTGTGGGCTCTTTTGTCATAGGCCAGTAAGGAATCACCTAGCAATCACCCAGAACACCCTAGTATCATGGCTGTGACACTGCATGGGCAAACACTACTCATATTTTCTTCTTAAACAACTGTTCACTGCCTGGGCTGGTCCTTCTTGTCTATATGAGACTATTAGTGTGGGTGTTTGCCCTGTCAAAGAGTCCGCTGTTCGCCCAACATGGCCAATGAACCAGCATGTGGGAAGGCTGCAGAAAAAGCAACACTTGGACCAGAAACCCTGTTTAAATTGTGACACACACACATACACTCATAAAATGCCACCCACATCACAATTTCTATCACAAGTGACAAGTCTGAATACTGAAATAACTGCCCTTCTGTCTTGCTTCAATTCTCACTCTCTTTCTCTGCTTCCATCGTTATTTTCCATGTACATTTGACATCACAGCCTAATCAGCATTACCAACCAATCAGATGTAAACACACAAACATGACCGTCCCATGAACGTTCCAAATCGCACAGGTTTAGCATGTGTGTATGTAACCGCAAATTTGAGAGAGATATGTCAGCTGTTTGCCTCAATGAGCATTAATAAAATGGTGACTCATCGTGCCGCACATTACACGTGTACCTTTCTCTCTCTCTCAGTGCCACCCTCGCTCTGCCTGTCTATAGGGTCTCTGTATGATGCCATGACAGCAGTACAGCAGTGCTGCCAGCATAGGTCAGGAATTAAAATCACAGTCAGTTACTTCCATAGTGTGTGTGTGTGTGTGTGTGTGTGTGTGTGTGTGTGTGTGGCAGAGTGGGGGAGGGGAGTTATGGTACTGCATCTACACTGTTTGTACTGTGTACTTCATGGACTAACAGCACAACATATCAAAACAACATCCTAGAGCAGTTTATACCAATAAATATCATTATCATTGAAAATATCCAGTGGAATTGTTACAGTATGCATTACAGTTAAATCTTGACTCATCAGTAAACTAACCAATCATTGCATATCCCCCGCAGCAGGGAACTCATTCACCTGGTCCAGTTACATATACATTTACACATCTAGCTTATATCCAAAGTGATTTACAGTGCATTTACTACATGCTTTTTGTTAGTTTGTATGTTCCATGGGAACCAAACCCTTGATTTTGGCATTGCTAGTGCCTTGCTCTATCAGTTAAGCTACAGGAATCTTAAGGCTCAATAAAGTGGTGAAAATGTTACTAGTAAAAATGACTGTCAATGGGCCTCATTCATGAAACACAAGCAGAACAAATTTTTGTGTAAATCATTCGTAAAACCTTTCTTAAGTAAATTGTCGGATTCATGAAAGTATACAAAACTTTAGCTGGTACGAACAAACTTTACACCTGATCCCGACCACATGTAAATTGTAAGACATCTGAATGTTTTGTTTTCTTTTAAACATACTGCCATGATTACATTTTGATAGAAGTGAAATTAAATAAGTAATGAAAAACAAATTGAACAATTAAATGAATGAAATGAACCTTAAAAAATAACATAAATTAGGGGAAAAACATTATATTTAAAAACAACTTATACTTAATTTAATGGGTATTAAGTAGGGGTGTAACGGTTTGAATTTCTCATGGTTCGGTTTGTATCATGGTTTAAGGGTCACAGTTTCGGTATGGTTCAGTATTTGCTTTGTTAAAAAAAAAAATAAATAAATAAATAAATATTGCCAAATCCAAAGAATAATCTATTTGGTAAACACTTCAACAGGTTTGCCCTTAAATAACAATAATTGTTTTACAACAGTTACCATAGTTTAACCATGGCATTTGTAGTCAAATCATATTAACCACAATATAAACATGGTTACTGTCATGGTTACTATATAGAGACTACAGTATTACTGTTATAAAACCATGGTTAATTATATCAAAACCATGATTTCTGCTCAGAAAACCATGGTGAGATTAGTCATGGTTACTACAACATTACTATAGTAAAACCATGGTTAATTTTTGTCAGGGTCCTTAACTAAAAAATAAAATATTTTCTCTAATTACTAAATCAACATTTTAACTTAATACCTGCACTAATACGCTACATGCATCAACATAAATTGCACTTCAAACTCATCTCAACATATTCAGTATTTGGAAGCTGTACATCACTATAAAAGGAATAACCTTGCTATTAGAATGCATACGAGAAGGGATGTTGTGATAATGCTGCTTGAGTATTTTAATCATACATGGAAATCCCACATGAACACCCTAAGTGCTTTAGTTATTGTTTCATGTCTGTCCAATTTAGTACTGCCTGCTTAAAAATGGAAGGGAGTGTGTGCAGTTTCGGCTCACCTGCGGCTTTTTCCCTGGGTGATGTTGGCGTAAATGATTAATCATGTATCAAAATATTACTATAACGGCATCTTAATGCCATTATCAAACCGCATGATTGACGCTTGCGATGGATTACAGCCGCGTGAGGAAGAACTTGCGTGCACATTTTAAATAAACCCTCACGCGCATTATTGACATATATTACCAGTATACAGCACTCGTGTCGAGCGATGTCTGCAAACAGTGCCTGTTTTGTAAAAGTCTTTTGACCATCACTGTTGTAATTGACTGCAAAAAGAAAATGTTACCAGAAATGAGAAATGCAGGGGGCTTCTCTATCAGCATTTAGTTTTCACCACTTGCCATTTTCAACTATACACAACGCTTGCAGAACAGTGATGTCATCAAGTTGACCCACGTGAAACTCAGGTGGAGCATCCATCTACAGAGCCATACAGGTGCATTAGCGGCGGTTGTAACTGTGCCTATCTGTTTGACGCTTTGTTTTCTTGACCAAAACTTGTGCTCCAGATGTGTCATTAAACATGAGGTGAACCGACCACGGTGCCAATGCTTCCGGGACTGTGGGTGGCGAACCGTACGGTTAATTTTTTTACAGAGAATCGTTACACCCCAGTATTAAGTATAAGTGTGCTTTGGTGCTTGCATTAATTTTGTTCAAAGTAGAGTTTCTACTTTGCTTCATATATTTTATTGGCATTGGACGCAGTTTATGTTTGATTAAAAACAAATAAAAAATTATGAATGACTGGTTGGAAAGATAATTCATTTGATATGAACTCTATAATTTAGGTTTCACAAATTTTGTATAGGCATCATTATATCGCATTCAGTTGATAACGTATGGTCAATGTCAATGCTGTTAAAGCTATAAATAAACACATCGCAGGCAGGTGCATATACAACACAGCAGATAAAAACAGAAAAATCCCTGCACTGTCCTAGCTTACAACGTTTCTGTCAAAGACCTTCTTCAGGCATTCTATCAAATTCTTTAAAGATTCTTCCAGCTGCAAGGAAATTATCACTGTTACAGTGAAAAGTTTCTCCAATGATGCTGGTGATGCACTCAACAGAACCAGAGAAGTTTAATGGTGATGGACATCATTTTTACACTAAAGCTTCATATCAAACCATATTAAATGACCTCTTGGACTGTTTTTCTCACAAAAGAACCTCTGATGACAGCAAAAGCATGCGACGACTGTAAGTTTCTCACTTTCTGTTTAGAACGAACATGCGAGTGTTTGCTAAATCAATATTGTATGATGTGAATGCACTCAATAAAAAAACTTATTACTGTTTGCATAGCTGTTAAAAGATTCCTTTTTCATTTACTAGCAAGTCTGAAGCCTTCCTTATATGGTATTTCATGGGTGTGGATTATGATAATTGTGAATAAACGTGCACGTGTGCTCTACTTACCAATGTTTGGAATTCACTAACATACACACGTTTTACTAACAAATTTTGGGGGCACAAAGCATTCGTGAATCCGCAGGAAAGTTTTCGTGAAGTTCGATTTTACACGTAAAATACTCCCAATTTACTCACATATTTACGAAAGTTTCACGAATGAGGCCCAATGTTTGTGTCTTATGAGTTTCAATAAGAAAGAGTTGATAAAGTTTTCCTAGGCCAAAACAGTATGCTGAATTTATTCAGTAAAACTTGTTAAATATTCACCAGGTGTCATGAAACAAAAAGAATGAAACCAGTTAATTAATAACTAAATCTATATCCAACAACCTCTAATTTGTCATATATTCCTTTATAGATTTGCCTCATTGCCTCTAAATCGATACAAAACTAAAATACTGACATCCACGACAAAGAGGAACAGAGGAGATGGAGTAAAAGGAATAACAGATAAGAGCACTGGAGCAGAACCACAAGGATATGAGCAACAAATCCCAAGAAACTGAAACTGATTGTTGAGGAGGCTAGATCCCTCCCAGCTCATATTGAAATTGACTCCATTTTGCTTTGATGGCACAGAGATTTCCCTAAATACTGACACATATTTGAGGTAATAAGGTCTTGAACTCCACGTGAACCATTTTCAGAATTTACCGCAGAACAAACTCCAGATAAACTAAAAGTCTGCACATATTCTTTCTTCCCTTTTTGTAACTGAATATTCTCACTTACAACTTCAGAGGCCAAAAGGAGTCAAACATGGTTGAGGGAGAGATAAAAGACAGAGTATAAAGTATTTAGCAATGCTTTCTTATATAAGAGCTGTTCCCAAAACTCAATGATGTTAACTGTGGTCTTTCTTTTGCTGAGTAACTAAACGAAAAGCAAAGATAAATAAAGAAATAGAGAGAGAAAGAAAGAAAGAAAGAAAGAAAGAAAGAACAGAGATAATTAAACAAAGAGTAGGAGGAACAGGCAGAGAAAGAGAGAATGAAAAAGAAGGATATTTCTGTTGTTAGTGCAAGATGTGAACGGTTCTCGGCCCACAGTAAATCGTGAATGCAGAAAGAGAGAAAAATAAAGAGTGGTTTGACCTGCACGCCCACGCTAACTCCCTGTCAAGGTCACACCTGCTACTGCACACTCCTGTACAGTGTGTGTTTGCTGAAAGCCTCACTCCTGCCATGAGGACCACTGAGGGGATTGGATGCTAGTACTTAATGATCAAAGGCCATCTCACGGGCGTGCACTGAATCCCAGGACCTCTGAAGGGTTACCAGGATCACAGTACAGCTGTTAAAACAACAGCAGGGCCATTAGCCCTCATTTTCCCAAAACTGGGACTGGCCCTGCAACTGGCCAACATTAATTTGTCAGGATAATGCTAAATGACAAAATTCAAATGAGGCTGAAGCTTTGCACGGTGATTTTCTGAAGCTATGTAGACACAATGATCCCAATAAGAAATGAATGTTGTTCACTTACACACACTGTGATCCAGACACAAATACTTAATCATAGCAAAAGTGTGTGTGTGTTTGACAGGGGATAATCTTGGCTGAAGGGTCTGGAGCAGAACAGAGTGATGGAGGGGTGAACGGGAAGAGGGGAGGGCTCTGGAACTGGAAGCCTCTTTGAAGTGATGAAACAGATCAATGAGCCAAGGACAAGCTTTGATGGTGAGAGAGATTGGCTGACAGACAGCTTGGCAAAGCCTAGTTAGCATGATGAAGCCTAAGCTGGGGCGTGTGATCGCGTGTGATCGCGTGTGTATGTTGTGACTGACAGAAGCCACTTCCTTGAATGCGTCTTTGCCTAAGAGCCAATGTAGCACACTGTACAGTCGGTTGTGTGTAATTACAGACCAGGTAAGTGACCTCAAAGGCACGAGGTACTCGCAATACTGCCAAGCTTACCGTGAAAGAAAAGGAGTCTGTCTCGCCTGGCAACCACATCCCATAAACTACACCATGCTTTCTAAACTGCATAGCAACCACTTAGCACAAACAGAAACAAAAATGCACTGCAGTGAAGGGTGGGGGGGGTGGTGGTGGTGTAAAGAGACAGGGTGAGAAACAGAACGCAAGCAGGTGTGAAACAGACAGAGAACAATTAGAAGCAAGGATGTCAGAGGGGAAACAGCAAATCAATACGCCATTGACACTTTTAATAAGTTAAATGATTTTACACATTTTATTTCTAGTCTTTATCTCCAGTTTCTTGAGGTTAAATTGTTGACATTTATTTTTGACACCTCTGGGAGCTTTTCTATGGACACTATTTCCAGCTAAATTAGTAAATTTATAATAAAAAAAAATAATAGGGCAAACTTAACTGACACAACAAGGGATATTGTATTTCAACGCTAAATCAGTGTGGAACATCAGCAATGTCAGTATGCAGCTAATTAATATTCATGAGCTCAGTTTGTTCTGTGTAGTAACGTCACAACGCGCCTCACCCTGAAACTTGTTCTGGCGCTACTGGTCAGAAGCAATAGACACGATTCAAATATTTGGGTCTACATAGATCTGTACTATCCATCATTCTAAAATTGTTGCAGTTTACGGCAGTTAGTTAATGGAAAGGCAATGTGCCTGAACTTTGTGAGACATCACAAACAAACGCATTGTTTTCTGAAAGTGAAGACAATATTGAATCCTTCTGCAACTTTTCCATTAGCATTCCCTTCAAAGTGATGACTCACAAGTGCCCTTATGTGAGGGTGTCACCCAGCTCCAAATTAGTGCTTCTCCTTGTCTAGCATACTGTCTGATAGGCCTACGCTCCCAGACTGTACAAGGTGGGTAATTTACTGTAAATTATTTAATAGCCTTTTTGCATCGTCACAAAGACAGATTTCTATGATGACCAGGTACTGGCACATGCAAGCCCTTTTCCTTTTTTTTTGTTTTGTCCCTGTCGTTAAAAGGTTTTCTCTTGTGAGCCGCAGGGTTAACAGACGGGAATATAGGCGGTGCTTATTAGATCAGCACAATAAAAGAGGAGCATTTCAGATGGACCGATAGCCTTTCTTCTGAGTAGATAATAAAAAGAGTAAGTATTGTGGGAGCTTTTTGAAGAGGTTAGCATAAAAATGACCTGCGAGACTTGAAATCCTGGGGCCAGAACAGGACGAGCTCAAGTGAGCTTAATGCAGCGAGGGTGCGTTTGGATGCAGAAATGCTGGATTAATGCAGGCGTAACATTAAAGTGATGTGAGTGAGGACCATGAGAGCTGAGTGAGGGTTTAATAATTTTGTGCTGGACTGGAGAAGTCAACTTGAAACAATGTCCTAAAACAAAAGGACAGCACACAGTCTCCAAAAATCACTAAAGACTGACTGGGTAGCAATCAAGGTAAGACTAAAAATACACCTGTTATACATCATTCATATTCAATGTAATATGGTCATTGTGGTCAAATAACCATATACAATCAATTGGAAGCACCACACTGAGAACAGGCACAAAACTAACAAATCAATCACCATCTAAATTGTCATTTTCAAGATCAGCAGCCCGTTGCAAGAAAACCCTTAATTTAGGAGAAACCCCTTAGTGACAACAGGCTTACAATTATAACTTAGGGGTTTCTTGCAACTGGGCCCAAAAACTGCAGCCTCAAGAGGGTCTGCTCTGAGCTGTTATATCATTTAAGGCATTTACACACTAGAATTTACCTAGCATTTACCTATTCATTGATTTCAATAGGGATGGTGTGTTGAACGGATGTAGAGGGAAAATGCAAGGGTTTGCAAAAGTGATGCTCCGTCGTGCGACCTAAAGGTAAGAATGTTTCAACTTTTGTTGCAACGCACTCTAAAGTAGGCATTGATGACCAATGAGAATTTCCGAGAGATGGGTCAAGTTTTTCAGAAATGCAAATCAATGTATTCCAGCTTGATTTCAAACTGACCAGAATTTGTCCACATCCTTAAAATGGTTCATACGCATTCCCATCTGTCAAGCACTCCAGCAGTGCCCTAATGCACTGATAAGGTCAGTGTGCTTTATAAATCTAATCAGCTTTGTGCAGTACTGTACTGGTGGCTTCCAGCAGCTACAGCAACAAAGTACAGTAACTTATGCAGTCACACGCACACTCAGACATGAACGGCTGCTGCTGTGCCATTATAGCACAGATGACGGAGTTAAACTCCATTGCTTGAGCCGATCACAGCACACAAACGCACACACACACTACTGCCAAGCTCTCCAGATGATGAGCCTCGCTCCTGTGGATTACGTAAGAAGTGGCATAACTGTCCTCAGGCAATGTCTATGTGTATGAGTGTGTATGTGTTGGGCTCAGCTCTACATGCATGACACACATAGCAATACAAGCCATAAGCAACAACACACTGAAATAAACATAGCCATGACACAGCCAGCATATTTCATATCTGTGCATGTAATGGAATCTTACTTTGGGACATCTAAGTGTCTTTTTTACCATTCTCAGTAACAGTTTACCTGCACTACTATTGGTCGAGGATAAAACATGATTTCCACACTTCACACTGTACAAGGCTGACATCACTGTATGTGGATGTGCTTGTGTTCCTAGTAAAAAATTAGCGCATTTGGTATAAAAAAAATGTATATTGGGGAGCGTGGCTTTTAACAATCATTGTGAATACAGAAAGCTCCAGGTTTGCTTTTTTTTAAATAATGTATAATAATAATATTCTAATATTCAATTTAATAATAATCATTGTGTAAAGGGTTAATGCGACAAAAGAATATCAGCACATTTCATTTAAGGAAAAGCACATCCAAACAACATGAGTGGTATCATACTACTTGGTACGGAGATACCTTGGCTGGTATTGTGAATAAGGTATCTGTTTCCAACAGATAATCAACCTTTGTATGACATAGTATTTTAAGTGTGTTCATTACATGCTCTTAACATGAACTCTGCAATAATCTGTAACCTGAAATGGGGACGAGGCGTGATCATTGTGACATACACCTTCTTTAGAAATAAATACCCCTAATTCAATTTGAAGGGCTGAATCAGCATCATCGTGAATAAAATTATAAGACTGATAGTGGGTTATATTCTAAATTACAGTGATTATGACTGTCAGCAATCAGTGTTGGATATAGTACATTTTTGTGTGTAGCAGCCAATAATCTCACAGACAGTCGACTACAACCGAGGAAGTGAAAATATTAATGAGACTACTTCAAATGTATCTACTTTACCATGAGGTCATCACACCACTTTGTAAGTGTGTGTTTGTATGTGTGTCTATGAGAGGTTGATCAATAGATCTGCGTGTGATCCACAGTCTTTGGGCCTGCAAGGCTGTGTGAGTTATGAGTCTGCCATACCCTCTGTGCTTGACAATTCACTAAGGACAGGGACTACCCAAAACAGTCAGCTACACAAGAACCTCAGCTTCACCGCCCACGATTAAATTATTCAAATGGAAGACATAAATATTCCTCTAATAACACATTATGAGCATAAAAAGAGTTTTTCATTGTCTTAAAGGTGCTATATGTAAGATTGACAACAAGTGTTTGAAATGGGTCTGCAGTCCAAATTCTAAATATTAGAGAGTTGTCTGCCCAGCCCCAGACTCGAAGCTCATGCGGGTTGCCAGAATGTTGACACACAAATTAGCCAACTCAGCATCCGTTTTAAAGGATTTCTGGGCTTTAAGCTGTCTCCATCTTCCAAAGGCATCTCCAATATTTATCCTTGTTTTACTACGCCTGTGGTAATGGTGGTTTTTAGACGGATGGCGAGGCTTTTTAGGTCGGGTGGAATCTGTTATCTTTGATCCAGTTCGTTTGCTGGATTCCATGACTGCAGCACGCAGTGTTGTTTGCCTGCAAACTTGTTCAAATCTGGCAACCCGGCGGTGTCGAAATACTATTGGTGAGTGGACAGTGGGCAGGATCACACAGGCCAAATCATAAACAGAAATTACGGCTCAGAATGGAAACTTCAAAGTAGAATATACTGGCTGTAGCATTGTTATTGGTGAAGCCAATATTTCAACTTAGCATGTTTCCTAATTCTCTAATTACATATTATGGTCATTTTATGATTTAGTACAGTAAAAATATTACATATAGCACCTTTAAAGCTAATTAACTACAGGCAATGCTAATTCCTATACAGTGACAATTCTATAAACTGATTGGCTGTTTCTCAATGCAAGAACGTAGAGAACAGACTTGCGTTCTTATGAAGACTAGTCTTGCCAAGCTACCTTGGAGGAATGAACTTGGAGGGACAGGAGGATGTAGAACACATCTATTGCGAGCTTTAAGATGTGCAGCGATCTTTCTGTTGCGCAACTAACCGTCACCTCACATTTGAAGTCAGTGAGAGAACTACTGGCATTATTACACCAGCATTATTATCATTACACCAGTGAGGTTTTGCAGAACTAGTGACACATTAAAATAATAAAGTCTGTAAACACTTGTTTCTTGTGTTTATTACTTTATTAAAATCATGCCCAACAAAACAACAAATGCTGACAGAGTATAACAACTCTCACGAGCTGTCAGACTTTTGTGAGCTTACAGCGGGAAACTCTTGAGGGAAAACACAACATGAAATATCTTTCATCTGCCACAGTAGTACCGAGTTCTTGCCCACAAGTCACCATCCAATGCATCCTCGATAGTCACATTGAGAAACAGCAATTGTGAACACTAGAGAGCCAAATACTGTCATTGGATGATATTTGGCCATGTTAAGATTACCGGCATTGGCCAATAACGTTTCCTGGATGGATGAATGACAGAAGTGTTGCCTCCTGCTTGTGTCAGCTCCAAAATCCAAAAATAATGACAACCTTGTCAAATGGATATTAAACAACTTCTGTTTCCAATTTTATAGTGAATTTAGAGTAAATACTGCCTAAATACTGTGTAACATAAGTGCAATTGTGTGTACATCTCATTTGCTGTCATTAAACTGCAATATGTATAAAGCATTATATCGACCACTCTTCTATCTAAACATCAATATCGGTATCACATCTTGATAAACCCATATCAATCAACCATTGGTAAGCACTCTTTGGCAATTTCTTTGGAAAACTATTTAATGTCTAATTTGTAATATAGGTTTTCTCTATCTCTCTCTTTGTCTCTTGGTCTTTTAACATCTGGACGTTGTGTCACTTTGAAGAAAAGTAGAGGCATCCTCTAGTCTGAAGTGAGATGTGGGAAGCAGAACGCTTTTGGGATCACAGTGCATTTGCCCACTGACCCGAGACTGAAGATTCTCCCCTCCCTCCTACTGCTCTAATCTTCTGGATGACTTTGCCGGGATTCTGCCATTCTGGCCTCTTGATCTGCCACTTTCAGTCTTTCTCAGCTGGGGAAAGGTTTACACAACTGCTAAACAGATCTGCGAAGTGCTATGCTGTGCACCGCTACAGATACACAACATAGCATGAACTACAGTGCATCCGGAAAGTATTCACAGCGCTTCACTTTTTCCACATTTTGTTATGTTACAGCCTTAATCCAAAATGGATTAAATTAATTATTTTCCTCAAAATTCTACAAACAATACCCCATAATGACAATGTGAAAGAAGTTTGTTTGAAATATTTGCAAATTTATTAAAAAAAAAAAACACATGTACATAAGTATTCACAGCCTTTGCTCAATACTTTGTTGAAGCACCTTTGGCACCAATTACAGTCTCAAGTCTTTTTGAGTATGATGCTACAAGCTTGGCACAACTATTTTTGGGCAGTTTCTCCCATTCTTCTTTGCAGGACCTCTCAAGCTCCATCAGGTTGGATGGGGAGCGTCGGTGCACAGCCATTTTCAGATCTCTCCAGAGATGTTCAATCGGGTTCAAGTCTGGGCTCTGGCTGGGCCACTCAAGGACATTCACAGAGTTGTCCCGGAGCCACTCCTTTGTTATCTTGGCTGTGTGCTTAGGGTCGTTGTCCTGTTGGAAGATGAACCTTCGCCCCAGTCTGAGGTCCAGAGCGCTCTGGAGCAGGTTTTCATCAAGGATGTCTCTGCACATTGCTGCATTCATCTTTCCCTCGATCCTGACTAGTCTCTCAGTTCCTGCCGCTGAGAAACATCCCCACAACATGATGCTGCCACCACCATGCTTCACTGCAGGGATGGTATTGGCCAGGTGATGAGCAGTGCCTGGTTTCCTCCAGACATGACACTTGCCATTCAGGCCAAAGAGTTCAATCTTTGTTTCTCATGGTCTGAGAGTCCTTCAGGTGCCTTTTGGCAAACTCCAGGTGTGCTGTCATGTGCCTTTTACTGAGGAGTGGCTTCCGTCTGGCCACTCTACCATACAGGCCTGATTGGTGGAGTGCTGCAGAGATGGTTGTTCTTCTGGAAGGTTCTCCTCTCTCCACAGAGAAATGCTGGAGCTCTGTCAGAGTGACCATCGGGTTCTTGGTCACCTCCCTGACTAAGGCCCTTCTCCCCCGATTGCTCAGTTTGGCCAGGCGGCCAGCTCTAGGAAGAGTCCTGGTGGTTCCAAACTTCTTCCATTTACGGATGATGGAGGCCACTGTGCTCATTGGGACCTTCAATGCTGCAGAAATTTTTCTGTACCCTTCCCCAGATCTGTGCCTCGATACAATCCTGTCTCGGAGGTCAACAGACAATTCCTTGGACTTCATGGCTTGGTTTGTGCTCTGACATGCACTGTTAACTGTGGGACCTTATATAGACAGGTGTGTGCCTTTCCAAATCGTGTCCAATCAACTAGTAGAAACATCTCATGGATGATCAGTGGAAACAGGATGCACCTGAGCTCAATTTTGAGTGTCATGGCAAAGGCTGTGAATACTTATGTACATGTGATTTTTTTCGTTTTGTATTTTTAATAAATTTGCAAAGATTTCAAACAAACTTCTTTCACGTTGTCATTATGGGGTATTGTTTGTAGAATTCTGAGGAAAATAATGAATTTAATCCATTTTGGAATAAGGCTGTAACATAACAAAATGTGGAAAAAGTGAAGCGCTGTGAATACTTTCCGGATGCACTGTACAAATGCAACAGAATAATATGTCATTTTCCATATGTCTAATAAGAAATATCAGCATATCTGGAATTAGTCTCATGTTCCCTAACATGCTGAGAGTCTTAAGCACAGTGTAAGGCAAGTGACTGAATCTTGCTCTCATTGTGTTAAACTTTCCAATTTGCCTATTTAATGGGTCATATCTTGAAAACACACTGTAACTTTCAGAATTCACAACTTCTCCAATGAAAAATTATAATTTACTGAAACTAAGCTGCAAAAATAACTTGTTCCGAACTTCCACATTTAACTAGACATCAACACATGATTCTCTATGTATAAAAGTCAATGATGCCTATTCAGTGAACAGAAATGTGCCCCAAGTTATTCAAAGATATAATAACCTATAAAACAGAACAACTTCCAAACAATCAACACAAAAGCACAGCATCAACAAGCTAAAACTACTCTGACCTAAGATACTCTGTAACCAATTCTGAAACTGACCACAGACCAAAGTCATTTGCAAAACCAAAGGTGAGACTTCATCCACACCAACTCACCCCATCCAGATAAATCTTGAGATTCTTTTTACTTCTTTGCATTGCCAATAGCTTGAGATGAGACGAGAGGAATGTAAGAGAGAAGAAAGAGGGAAGGTTGCACTAATCAAAATTTTGAGTCTTGTTGGAAGATTCTCATCGCCCTCATTTCACAGCAGCGGACGTTTATCTGATCACAGTTGCTCAATGAGGCTAAGTAACACCGATCTCCTCTGAGAGCAGATGATTTGTTTCTTAAGAGGCAGTTTCACCAATACTATTCAACATCTGACAAAGGGCAGTGCCAGCTGAGTCCTTTCTCTAATCAGATTGACAGCAAATTCTTATGTACTGACAGGAGAAGAGATATTTTCAATTAGAGCAGCAATCACTGTGGGAAGTAATGTCATGCCTCTGTGTGTATGAATGAATCTGCAAACATGAAAGTTCATTGAAAAATCAAGGCTGTCTTTTTTAATACAGAGTGTGAATTGAGGTTTTGATTAGGCAAGATGCTCTTTGCTGTCTCTAGGGTGAGAATAGACTGCAGTGACTTGTGCAGTGTAGTTAATAATTGAATATACAGTATTTACAAGGATTCTGTCAAAAGGGTATTGAAAGTGTCACCGGACTACAGTATAATGTAATGTACCATACTAATCCTAATCCAGTAACAATAAACACCCTTTTACAATTGATTTATGATGGTCCTGACTGACAAGCCATGACAGTAGATCAACTCAGTTAAGTACAACAATTGGCATCACTTAATGCAAATGAAACATGTTGTGTTGTGGTGTAGCATAACATAGTCACATCTGAGAAAGGCATAAGCAAGGCATTTGAAAAAGACAATGGTTAAACATACTAGCAGAAACAGACTACACCTGATAAAACCACTGGTAAAGAAAGGCAAATACTCACTGGCAGGTTCGCTTTGCACCTGAAACAGAGCACACACACGATTTCCTTTCTGTGATAAAAAGGATACAATCGTAAAGCTCCGCTCTGAGTCCCAATGGCGAGGATTTTCTGGACGGGGTCGAATGCCATAGAGGAGGGCTGATAGGGGAAGCCATGTCGCACAGTCTGAAGATCAGAACACAAGAGAATAGAGTTAAAAGGAGCACATAATGTAAAGCCCAGGGCTGTAACCACCAGAGACAAAATATTACCAGAGTAATATTTTTCAGTGAATATGGGTTTCCAATGACCAGTTCTTATACTTCTTATATATAAAAGGAATATTCCGGGTTCAATAGAAGTTAAGATCAATCGACAGCATTTGTGGCATAATATTGATTACCACAACAATTTATTTTGACTAGTCCCTCCTTTAAAATAAAAAAGAAAAGAAAAAAAAAGTATTCCAGTAAGGCACTTACAATGGAAGTGAATGGGGGCCAATCCGTAAAAGTTAAAATACTAATTGTTTCAAAAGTATAGCCACAAGACATAAACAATATCCGTGTTAACATAATTTTACTGTGTAAAGTTAAAATCAATTTTACAATTTCGTTGCCATGACGATATAATGTCAACAGACCCTAAAATGACTGTAAAAATAACGATTTAAATAACTTTACAGCTTAAATAATACACAAGTTTTAACAGAAGAATTAATGTAAGTGCTTTTATAAAATTATATGCTTCACGTTTCTGCCTTTAAACCCTCAACAAAATTGGCCCCATTCACTTCCATTGTAAGTGCCTCACTGTTCGAGTTTTGTGTTTGTTTTTAAAGAAAAGGAGGGACAAGTTGAAATTATATTTTGCGGTTATCAACATTATGCCACAAATGCTGTCGATTGAGCTTAACTTGTGTTTAACCCGGAATATTCCCTTAACTTTTGAGTATTTGGTTACATCCTTTGTATATACACAGTGTTATTTACAACAGGGAAATATACAACACACTGAGTCAAATAAAATATACTAAATAGAGAAAAAATACATATATTGGGAGACATTGTATTTAATTGTATGGGACTGCATAATGTTTTATGTGGTTTTATTTTAATGTTGTTTTTCATTATGTTTTCTAACATTTACTTTTATCAAGTTATGATGACAAATCAGATTATGTGCTGTATGTATTGAGCACCTTAGAGTAGGCCTCCAACACAAACTGAGTCTGAACGAATAAATCATATTTAAACTGCATTTCAATTCAATATATCCAACATTTGTTAATGCCCACCCAAAACCTCATTGTATCAAGCCCCTTTCAATAACCTGAACAATCCTGATATTCAATAGTTAGAGAGTGAGAACAGAGACCTTGCTGCATTGTATCCATTGAACAACAGTGGTTAGCTACCGGTTTCCAGCACTGGCCTCTCTGCTCAACAGCTGTCATCGTCTCTCTCTGGCTGGGTCTCAAACCCCAGTTAGCTCCCTACATAGACAGCGTTTCTGGCTATCATATACGTAACTATGATGCTGTCTATTAAGGCAGCTCATTAGGTTTTGAGCCACAGCCTCTCTGTCTGTGTTTGTTTAGTGGCTAAAAAAGCGCGTTATGTAAGCGGCGTTCTCAGGGACGGGTACCTGTCGATGTGCAGTAGCTGGAGAACTGAGGCAGGCTTCACTCCATCCTTTCCCATCTCTCTTATAATTTTTTCCACAAATTATGATATTAAATAAGAACCCAAACCAACTTTTACCTGTTATTATAGGACTATTTAATTTAAACCTGACAAACAAAGACCATAGCCTGTGTAAATACACTCACAGGTAGCCTCGTCGTGAACTATTATTAATAAACACTGATATCCTAAGGAAAAGTGTAGTAGCGTGTCAGATATTACTATACGCGTGCGTCATCATTCCCCAAACGTCTATTCAGAAATATTTTACCTCACGTGACAGCATAACATGTCAAATCCTGCAAATAATACACGTGTAATGGGTTTGGAAATATCATTAGGAGAAGAAGAAGAAAAAAAACTAAGATGTCGACAAAATATGTCAGGATTCTACTACAGCTATGTAGAATTGGTACTTTAGCATGTCATTATCCTGCTGTTTCCGCGCGCGCCTGTGGCCTAATAATCTAATATCGCGTTCATTTGAATGTGGATTTACGTGCGCGTGAAGATCGTTGAGAGAGGAGCCTCTACGGATAACACGTTTCTCACTGAGAACTATTAACTCAATCAATTGTGCTGTCAGATCTAATCCAGAGAGGGCAACTGAACCCACCAACACTTCAACTAGGCCTTTACATTACTGTAATGTGACTATGTCACAGGACTGTGACTCAAAACCTAGTGTGATGCCTAAACAGCATTTTGTGCACCTGTGATGGCCAAAAATGCAGTTCATTTAGGCAGCTCACTAGGTTTTAAACCACATCCAGTGTGTGTGTGTGGAGGGAGGGACAAAAAGATAGTCAGGGAGAAATGGTTTTGGGTTAAAAGGAAATACCCAACATTGCAAATGACATGTTAATCCCAGAAGAGTAGATTATGCAAGATGCGGGTTGTTTATTCCCCCTCCCTCCACTCCAGCATCACAGCCTCATTTTACCACACATGCTTTAAGCGCTTCGTTAAAATACAGCCAAGCAGGTTTAAAAATTAAGCACTATAAATACGAGATAGGACAATCCTGCGTTGGAAGACGTGTGCAACAAACGCGTAAAAGAATTCCTGTGTCACGCATGAATATTTTACGCATTTGTGCGCATTTTCCAAACACCGAGTCAGCTCTTTCTACACACACTCCTGACACGCAGCTGGTGTAAAAATCATAGTATGCACAGAATATGGCAATACAATTTGTAGATATAACGTGTAGCTACGAGTCTTAAAAATTTTTTTAAAAAAAATTAAAAGTATTCCACCGGTGCGCAATGAGAAGCTCTCTGACTGTGTAATGATGTGATTAGAATTACATCATTAGGTATCCACACAGAATAGAATTATGAAACCACTGAGTTTTTATATTTGAGTGCGCATACTATTTCACATAGTAACACTGTATGATTGAAATGCATTTTTATTTCGCATCTGCCCACCTGAAAAGTCAAACGACCACTTTATCAGAATTCTACAAGTCTTTGCATAAAGTGTAAAACCGCATGCACTAAGTGGCAGTTGTGTGAGGTTTATTAGAGAAAAAGCCACATTAGGAGATGTTGCATGATGTTTAGATACACATTCACTACAGCTTCCCCACCTTGCAGAGCTGGAAGTGTTCCGACTGGAGAGTCTCCGGGAAGAGCTCATTCTCCTTGGCCCCGCCGGGCTGCGAGGATGAAGAGGGGGACGATGCGGCCGTCAAGCCGTCCAGCACCTTGCGGATATTAAACTTCTTCATTTTTCCCCTGGTGCGAGTGTCACAGCGAGGGGACAGAGCACCCGGGTCGAGATCACCCGTGGACGATGAGGGGGGGATAGCCGATCTCGCGCGTTTCTACAGCACGCCTCTTTAAACCTCACATTTTAAAGAGTGCTTTTCACCGTATCCTCCATGGCAAACGGCTCGGCTGCCACCGTCGTGGGTTTGTGCGCGCGTGTGGGGTGTCTGTTCTATCTTTTTTGACTCGGCGTCCCGATGCGTCTCCAGTTCCCTTTCTCTTCTCTTTCCCACTCTCTCCCTCCCCTTCTCCTCCACTCCACTCAACGCGGAAACGCCGCTGCAGCACCACGCATGCGCACTCCACACTAGATGACTATTGAAGCCGCCTTCCAAACCCTTTTCCTAGTGACCAGGCAAGTATGACATGGCGTGTCATGCAGGGATGCAGGATGGAAAGCGCATCAGTCTTAAAGGTGGAGGAAGTCATTTTAATCCCATACGCTTTTTGTCAAATTCCACGAATATCTCTTCACGGTCCGCTAGCTGTCCGTTCTGTTTGTGCGCTGAAAGAAAAAGCCGGTGTTTGTACACAGCCCTGGGTCTGTAAATGGGAAAATAAACAAAGTGGATCAGACCGATCCACACAACACTATTGTGCGTGCATTAGTGATGGGTCGTTCATGAACGATTCGTTCATTTTGTGACAGCCCTATACTATGCATTGCTCACACAGGAAACAGAAACGATTAGTTCACCTCTGGAGTCATCTTGTACCAGTCCTTTGTTCTTTTGTCATGTGGCAGCTGTATACGCTATGCACATATGGCTGTCACCTGACAAAAGAACAAACGACTTGGACAAGAAGATTCCAGAGGTGAACTAATCGTTTCTTTTTCTTATAATTTGTCTTTGGCTGCATTATCAATTTTTCTTTATTAGGACTATAATCATAATTTGCATAAGTAGACGTGTTGGGGGGGATTTGGCTATTGAAAATGTAACATTTTAATTTAATTCTGCTCAAATGATCTAAATGATAGAAATGACTTGAATAAAGTTTCGTTCATTTTGCTGAAAGAGACTCAAAGATTCAAGTCAGTAAAATGATCTGATCTTCCCATCACTAGCGTGCATGAGTATGGGGGGGGGGGCGGAGCTTCTGAAGGAGTACTGAAGGGAGGGGTGTGTTTGTTTGGCTGTTGAGTTCAAATATCAACTAGGGATGGGCGATACCACTTATTTTCTTTTCGATCCGATACCAAGTACTTTTAGGCCAGTATCACCGATATGGATACCAAATCGTATCCACTAAAAGGTACTTCTACTCCTGGCAGAATGTCAGCCTGAGTCACTGTTCACTTTCATTGCATTTTTTTCCAATGAAGTTAAAGTGATTGGTGACTAAGGCTAACATCCTTATTTTGTATATCATCTTTTGTGTTCCATGGAACATAGAAAGTCATGCATGTTCGGAACAACTTGAGTGAGTAAATGATGACAGAATTTTCGTTTTTGGGTGAACAATCCCCTAAATAAAACTTTATAATAATGATTATCTATTAGTAATACTGTTAATAATAATACTTTTTGTTTTATTTATTTTTATTTATTTATTAAGTGCCTTTTATCTGGATATAGAGCATTATAAAGGTTTGCCAAGTGTCTAGCTCTGTACAGTATATGCCTTCTGTATGTCTTTTGCAAGAAAGTGGAGTTACATTGGCTCATCCGTCTGTCTTGCCATGTCTGTTTAAGAGTATGTCACTGGTAATTGACTCAGACATCTGTCCTTGTTTAATGAAGGCCAAGTGCACTCTTTGTGAACAGACAACATTGTGTGTGTTGGAGTCAGTTTTTCTGTGTCTGTGATAATACTATTTTATTTTAGAAACAAATAATAATCAAATTTAATTAAACCAGCTACTGAGCTGAAAGTTCATGTTAGAAGAAAGGTACTAACAGACATAATATGATATGTTGTATTAATTTAATATTGGAATATCAAATGAATATTTTTCCTATTCATCCAATTTTAGCCACTGAGCAAATTATGACTCAATAACTATGACAAGGTGATAAATGGTAAACAACATAATAACTCAGCAAAGAACAATATATCTGTGTAGCATATGGACTGCAAATGTGTATAAAGTATATACAACATGTAACATTTGTCTTGATAATAAAATGCACAACCTTTTTTTTTTTTTTTTTTTTACAGTTTGTAGTTTACAAACACATATCAGGAATGGGCCTGTTATAGTTTAAGAAAAAATTCCAATTCTCAGCTGTTGTAAAGTATAGTAATAAAGTCTACTGTATCTCCATTAGAAAGCATCATTAAAACATATACTGTTGTGGTCAAATTAGTGAACCAGGTGTATTTTTTATTATTATTATTATTATTATTATTATTATTATTATTATTATTTTAAGTGTTGTTAGATCCTTTAAAAATGCAGCACAAATAAAGTGACCTATGACAACCATGCTGAGAAAGACAAACACTGGGCCTTCGCTGAGGTTTGGAATAGATCCCTTTGATTTTCTGCTCTTTCATAGTGTAATGATGGAGATAAGTGTTGAATGCATATCCTTATCAGGCCCTGGGAGAGGCTGAAGAGACCCTTATGAGGTAAGGGCTGTCTTCATGTCCATACGAAGTTTTGACCAATAACCTGATCCCACACACACACATAAAACACTTCATAAAGCTACAGATGGGAACATCACTTGTTTCTCAATTATTCTGCTACATTTTATTCATGATATTAATGAGAGACAAAAAGAGGGGTTAGTCATTTGTGCTCAGCATTCAGCATTAGTATAGGATTGCTGTTTGTAGGCTTTGATAAGATTCTTCCATTGATGCATGTTTTTATTGCTCTCCGACTCGGAGGAGGGGCCAAAGTTTTCAGTAAAGTGACTAAAGCAAGGTGTTCCCTTACAGAAGTGGTTTTCCATTAAAGAGCCACAAATTCCTCTCAATACAGAAGCAGTATGCAACTGATCATGCACCAGTGCAGATATTTATTTATTTACTTATGTTTCTAAAAGTAAGGTTTTCCTCCCCATTTAACAAATATTTACATACACAGATATGAAAAGTGCAGAGTGACAAAGGTAATGAATTTAATCTCTTTGTA